>NC_048286.1:25098408-25412019 GCF_009762535.1 Notolabrus celidotus
GACATAATCTTCAATTCACTTGAATGTTATCAAAGGGAAATCAGTTGGTATGTTTCTCCAGGGAAATGGTTGTTTATCTGGTAGTTATACAACAGCAGTTAAAGTATAAATATAATATAATATTATATTATATAATATAATATAATATAATATAACATCTTACCTAAAAAAAAATGTTTTGAAGGATGCTCCTGCAATTTTTTGTTGCAGCTTTTAAGATGTTAACCCTCCTGTTATGTTCTTTTCTTAGGGACAGCAAAAATGTGCTTGGGACAACTTGAATCAGGGCATAGTTAATTATCAGAAAGTGTCAGAACCCCAAAAATCCCAATAAACATTTTTTTCATTCGCATTATTAGATTCAGACAACTTTATTGATTCCAAGAAGGCCAATTCATTTATAGTTTTCTCACAACATTTAACATCTACAACACATCCATCAGTTGTGCTCATAAGTTTACATACCCTGGCGGGATTTTTTTTGGCCATTTTTCAGAGAATATGAATGATAAGAGAAAAACTTATTTTTCACTCATGGTTATTTTTTTTCACTCATGGTTAGTAGTTAGGGGAAGCAAAATTGTTATCAAACAACTGTGTTTACTCTTTTTATATCATAATCACGACAGAAACTACCCAAGAAACCATAAATTCTGCCAGGGTATGTAAACTTATGAGCACAACTGTATTCATGCTACAAGTCACAAGTCAAGTACCGGGTCTGTACTCTGTACATGGGACCAGAGGGTCTGTGGAGGACAGCAATAAGTTAATGTAATAAATAAATAACAGAAAGGTACAACAACGATTAAAAGACAATATAATCTCTTGTCATACCAGGGTTATTTAAAATGACTAAAAATACTCAATTAACTCCATTACTTGACTCCATTACTAACCATTTAAATCAATATTTAGTGCAATGGTGTTCTTAACTCTCAAAGATCATTGTTCAATGAGGACCTCACTCGTTTTACATAAAAAATAATGTTAAAACTTTTTTTGTATATACATTGGAAAGTTCTAAATATAAATATAATAGTTTTACATGACTTAGATATTTCTTTATTTTTTTTTTATGTAGTGATGTTGGTAAATTAACACGACACACCTCTTCTGTCACATGCTCCACAAGTTTTAATACTGTATTTAGCTGATTTGGAAGGTATATATTGCCTAAAATGGAAGGAACCTCTGAATGCTGCAAGCCTTTCATCCACTGTGACATTAGGGCCTGGGTTATAGAGCAGTGGAAGTTGCTCTACCCACTTGTCCCTCACTGTTCTAAGGGCTGCCAGCTTGTCTCTCTTTTATCCCAGCTCCTGCAGTCAAATGGCAAAGTGTCCTTGGGCATGGAATTTTCATTTTATGTTATTTACGCTAATTAAGCCAAGCAGTAGAAGCTTCATAGCTAAAAAAAAATACTTTTAACATTTTTTTTTTCTTCAGATTTTGGAACTTTAAATTGTGTAAGTTTGACCAGCAACATAACAGGAGAGTTAAGAGACTTTTGAGATACATAAAAATGTTTAAATGTCAGTCCATCAAAGGCAAAGATGTTCAGTTCCTAATGTGGATGACACAACATTAATCATTTGGCCCTTGAATGGCCACTTATTTCTAACCAAGTGGCAATTGAAGCCAATGCAGAAGTGTTAAAAACTGCAGTTCATCGAGTGTCAGCTTGAGGCTGGCTCTGGAAGTACTGGAAACCACGGGGGGTGAATTTTTTCATAACGCTGCAATTTCAAAGATATTAAGATTACGAGTTTTCCATTATCAGAGGCACAGCTGACTTGATTGACAGGCAGGAACACTGTAGCTGTTGGCGAGGAGGCTCGAAGCCTGCCTCTTTACCTCACATTAACTCAACAGCAGTTAGGTTGACATCAGCATTTCCAATATGGCTCCCGCCGACGATTTGCTTCAAAACAGCACTTCTGAAACAGATGGGTGACGTCATGGATACTACGTCCAATATTTATACAGTCTATGCTTTGAACCCAATACTCCCATTTTATAGTACAAGATTTATAGCTCATGCTCAATCTGAGATGACTCATACCAGGTTAATTATTTCACCAGACCTTCAATCTGTACTTCATCTGTTAAACCCATGGACTACTCCTTTAAAATGTTTTATTTAAATGGTCGTTTTGACATAGCGCTTTTCTGTGAACCGTTCACTTGCTTACTTTCATCTGGCATGCTACAAACACATTTCGCTGCATTAAATGACTGTTCCTCGTCTTACTCTGCAGGGTATACTGGCCACTGTTTGTCTTGATTTTCTACGTACTGAGTCCCATCCCGACGTTCATATCCAGGCGCCTCAGTGATGACACTGACAGCTCCAGCAATGCCTGCAGAGAGCTGGCCTATTTCATCACAACTGGCATTGTGGTGTCATCTTTTGGGCTTCCCATTGTGTTGGCACGCACAAGCACAGTGAGTATTCTTTACCCGTGTCGAGATGTTTTTGAAAGTTATTTGTCCGTACAGGAAGCAGAGTTACAAACTTGTTGCTTTACCTGTTTGTATAGATATTTTCTACATTGCGAAGAATATTTATTCCTGCACTAAAGTGAGACAAATAGAGGGCTATGCATTTGTTTTGGCCGAAAGATTTCCTTATGAATCTTCTTCTTTTACAGATCCAGTGGGGTGCCTGTGGTCTGGTAATGACAGCAAACGCAGTCATCTTCCTCACAATCCTCGGCTTCTTTGTTGTGTTTGGAGGTGGGGACGACTTCAGCTGGGAGCAGTGGTAGAGAGCCTTTGGACAATGCAAAGAGACAAGGACAGAAAGATGGATGAAAGGATGGATATTTGGGGAGGTGGATAGTTGAATGGTTAGACTGCAGATTGAGGGGCACATGTGTCCTGCACTCCATGGGGGATGACACTCATGTTCAGCATAGCAAAATGTCAAATTTAACTAGGCATGTTTTCAGGACGATTATTCAATTTGGGGATATTAAAGTTGGAGACAACACAGTGTTCCCCATCAATGTGCCTTATGTCTGGGACCACAGAGACAATGATACCTATACCCCTCTTATGCAATTACCCCATCATTATCCACCTTAACCTGTGTATTTTAGCTGTCTCGCCCTCTATTTCACCCCCAAATCATCCACTTATTTTAGCTAACTGCTTTTTCCTTATACATTAGTTATTCAGTATCATAAAGGGATCATAGAGAGTAACTCTATTGTAACGCACACTGCCACGCTTTCTTTATTAACTGTCCTCATTGCTTAAGGGGGGAGTGCCAATAATGAATGGCTTGATTATAATTTGGCTCTGTTGGCTGTGCAAGTGTAAAAGCAGGGCAGGGCAGGTTGTGTTACTCCATGCTATCTGACAACTAGTTGTAGGACTCCTAATCAGGTAAAGATATGTTTGGACGGAGGTGATGTGTTTGTTTTCATTTTGCTACAAAGAGTTGAAACTACTTTTTATTCTAGTGCAATTGTTTACATTCTCACCAAAGATCATCTTAGAGTGCAAAAATAGAGCATGTTCACAATTGAAATGTGGGTTATGATGGGTGGCAAGCAGCAACTCGATCCTCAAAAGCAAGCGGAGGCATTAGAGAAATTGTCTTTAGAGAATGTCAAACCGTTTGTGTCTAGATCTCTCCACACTTTTTGTAATCTTGCAGATTATACAGAACTTCATACAAAAAGAGGATATCAATTTGTAAGTAATTTTTACATGTTAAACGGTAAATGCTGTTTATATATGTTTTTAGGCCTACAGAAGAGGGCTGTACCTGCAAACTAATTCAGAAGTGCCTGTTCATTCACAGTGGGGATTTTGGTCAATTGGAGAAATCGCTGTGATTTGGTTTCAAGTCTTTTATTTTGTGTTTCATCATCAGGAGCCACCCATCTGTAAACAAATATTACTTTCCCGTTTTTGGTTTCACCAACTGACTATTAATGTGTTTCTGGTATTTGTGTGATGAACCCCCTTGAGGGAGACTATCAGAAAACATGGTTTGTAATTTCTAATTTTCTAACTGCTCTGCAAGGAAATGTATCAATACTTTATGTTCCAAAACTGACATGTTCAATAAGATCAATTTTCAATACGTTTTTTTTCTTTCAGTTGTCACTCCAGTACCCACACTAACGCATTCTAAAAGGTTATTTTATATGCTCCTGACTGCATTTTGTTTCCCAACATTGATTAAAAGTCAGTGTTTAAACAAAAGGCTGGCTGTGTTACTGCTGATGATGTGAGGAGATGGGATGGAGAGCTTGATTTCATCTCTCTGCAGAGGCAATTGGTGATGCAAACAGACACCTGCACATCATTTATACAGTACAGCAGCTATACATATAGCTTTGCAAACCTCTTTAAAGGCCTCCCTCAAAATCCAGCCTGACAAATATGGAGAGCTGATGTGTATGAGTCTGGTTTTGAGTTTAGGCACATAGCTGTCTTGCTAGAATACTGCTAGAAATTCTGGTGTGAACAGCAGCTAAATAATACAAGTGGTTTCCAATATTCAACAAGCAGCATGCAATACACCTGTGCTTTTACTGGCAGTCTATCATTTTTACTGAAAGCATTTTTGCACCTGTCTGTCATGCTCTTCCACTCACACAAAAACATTATTGTGAATACAGATTGACAGCATTGTAGGATGTGGGCAAGCTGCATGACCAAGTAATGACAAAAACAAATACTGTCTAATCAGGGTTTGATAGGGCGGGATAGAAAAACTGCCACACAGCTGTGTGGTTTAATGTCATTCTCTGCTCACATGTATCAGGAGTGCACTATAGCTTCCTCCCCAATTTGCATGTTAAATCGAATGCATTTCCTCCCTAATCAAAACAAATATGAGTTATTTCCATGGAAAACATCTGTGTGCCCTGACTCAAGTGATTGCATTTTACATCCTGTGTATGAAGGCTTATATCTCTGAAAGCTGCAGAGTGAAAAGCACTTCTAAAGGTTAAAGAGGACTGTATGTGAAATACATAATGCATTATTTGCATAACATTTCTGGATCATCTCAACTATACAGATAAGATGACAGGCAGATAATTAGACAAATGTAAGACATGCAGGCAGGGGTGTGTCCCTGCTGTGTAAAGGGGTGGCATGGGCCCTCCTGTACCCCTCTAAAATCCTAGACTAGGGAGACAGGGACTTAAGGGATGAGAATGCATTTAAGATCAAACAGAGAGTTGGTGCTGTTTTGCAAAAGGCTGCTAAAGCTTTTGTTGTATTTGAGGTACAAAGTGGCCTCCAAGCTGCTTCCCATGAAGGTTGACAAGCAGTCACATGATCAGAGTTGTTACAAACACTTGACTCACATAATACACATAGACAAAGAGATAAAGTTATTATTATTCATTAATCAGAAGTTGTACCATGTATTAAAACCTACAACTGAACACCTTAAAAGTATACTGTGAGAGTTTCCAATGGTCAGTAGTAGACCCATACTCTATTTAGTGAGAGAGATTGAAGAATAAAAAAAGCTGAAGGTTAAGAAAAAGAGAAAAAAAGGAGCCCAGGGACACCCATTCATCTCTTTTGCAGGACAGCTGTTGCCTGGCAACAGCCAAGGCGTTACAATTATTCAAAAAGTCTGTTGAGTGTGGCCTTGAACACTACACACAATTACACACAGTATGTTGTTGTGTGATACTGCAACATACAGTTGGTTGTTTGTTTCTCAGTGCACATCCCAGCTGGATGTAGTACAAGAGGAGAGAGCTAAATAATGCAACAGTAAAACAGTACACGTTTTAAGGCAGTGCAACACAACACATGGTCATACAAAGTGACACATAATGTGTAATAATGTTATGATGATAATGATATGATTAATGATAGTGTAATGTGTGAATGCAATGCAGTAGAAAAATGCAAAACACTGTGTAATCGAAAGCAGAACCTAACACAGGTGCGTCACTAAGTTAGGCACTAAGATAAATGCTGAAGAAATGTAAATATGTGGTGGCTTTGCTGATAATATCTACCTAAAATGTCCTTGTTAAATTCATATGACTCATTTCTCAACTTCTACCACTTCTAGTTGGAATAGTTTTATCTAACAGTTTTTTTCCCCTAATAAGCTACATGAGCTGACAACACAGTACAAACTTTACTTCCATGATAAAGCTTCATATTAGGGTAGGCCTACTTTGAAGTATAAGGTGGAGCAAATGCTACGTACTGTAGATATCAGCATAAAAATCCCCTCAATGCTTTCCAAATTGGGAAACAAGTGATGGAAAGTATGCCAGCAACTAGACTGTTTGAATGACCCAAAATGAAACTGAAATGAACTGACTAAGATAAGGGATCGTAAGCTAGGCTGCTGCCAACATTAGCTCAACTTGTTTTCATTCCTGGGCCATACAACACTAGCAATGGTACAGTGGCCCTGAAGGGCAAAACACAGTATCATTTCAGAAAACACAGCGGCATTGCAGACAACGCAACATTTCAGAAAACACAACGTTTCACAAAACACAACAACATTACAGAAAACACAACATCATTTCAAAAAACAAGATGACATTTCACAACATAACAACATGTTGAATATCCACAGGGCTTCTTCTGGAAGTCTTTACAGTCCACCATTTGGATATTGTACTTCAAAAGCACAGTTGAAACTACAGTGTAAGGAAAGTGTTTCATTTCCACCACCCACGTACAGTCTACACCAGGATTCTAACCCAGGACCCTTGGATTGAAAGGCAGCAGCCCTGTCCACCACACCACTGGGCAACTTTGCAGTGTTTGTCTCTTTAGGTCTTTTCATTTCACTATTTGTTTGCAGTTATTTAAAAGCATAGCTCATGCACATTGAGGGGAGTGTTTCTTTCCATCTCACATTTGCAACACATTGTGAGATTTGAATCCAGAACCATCAGATTGAAAAGTAGCAGGCCTATCCTCAACACCACAGGGCTATGTGGATAAACTGACTTTTATAGGTCTTTTCATTCAACCAATTTGTTGTAGTTGTTTAAAAGCACAGCTCAACTACGATATGAGGAAACTGTTTTTTGCTCCATCTCACATTTGAAGCTCTTAGCAGGATTTGAACCCCTAACTGTCAGATTGAAAGGTTGCAGGCATATCCACAACACCACAGAACTGCCTAGAAGTACTTTCATTTTTCAGTCTTTTCATTCCACAATTTTGTTGACTTAGTTTAAAAGCTCTACCACATTGTGAGGAAAGTGCCTCTATCCAGGATGTGAACCAAGAATTACTTTGTTGAAGATTGTCCATCCTTCCCACCACGCAATTGGCATGCCTGTAATGATCAGAGTTCTTCCCCCAAACTAATCAGAAAGAGTGCCATCCTGTTACTGTTCCTAACGTCATCAGATTACATGTTGTCAGAGTAATTTCCAAAGAGTATTCAGTTGTAAATGTGATGTAAGTTAGAAAGTGGCTAAATGCCAAAACCAGGTGTTGTTTATGGTAGCTGATGGGTTATCAGTTGTTGTGCTTGTTAAACAGGATGTCATTGTATTTTTTTTTTACCACCTATTGTCATTTCTGTTGCTGCAACAGGGAAACAGTAAAATGACAAAGATTATAAGATTGACCACAATTATCCAACCAACAGTCTGCAATTTACAGTAAACATCAAATTGCATTTCCGTTTGGCCCCATGATTATATAATCAGTGGAAAATGGTCTGTGCGTGAGTAATCAGTTCCTTCTAAATATTGGAAAAAGTTTCTGGGAGGAAAAAATGTGTCAGAGGTTATCATCATAAATGACCATTTTATGAGTGTAGGATGTTTGGATGCATGATTGCTAACAAAATAGATAATCAAATAAATGTTATCATGTTGACAATGCAAAGTAGTGCAGAGGGTTGTGGCCTCCCTTTACGGTTAAGGCAGGGGTGTAGCGCAGGCGGGGTACACGGGGTACACGGGGTACACGCCCCCTGCATCTGCCGTATCTGTCCCCTATGTCCCCCGCACTTTTCTACACTGTGACTCAAGTTTGACAGCTGTTCAACAACAAGTCTGACCTCATTTCTCCAAGTTATCCTGAACGTGGGGGAGACCACCACAAATGGTCACAAAAATATTCACCATGATGCAAGGAATTAAGTCTTAGATGCTCAAAATTTTCTGGGGGAGGACCCAGACGCCCCTCTTATTACCTCTGCCTCAATACATTTAAAATAACCCTAAACTGTCAGTATCAGGGGTTTGAAGGGAGATGCAATTGACCTAGCCGTTTAAGTGCCCCATTTATAGAGGCTATAGTCCTTGACACAACGGCCACCGGTTCGATTCTGGCCATGATGCTTTGTTGCACGTCTTTCTCTACAAGGCCCTAAATGGATTGGCACCATCCTACTTGGCCGATATCCCTTATGTTCAAAACCTAGTGTAACGGTGTGATGATTCCACTTGCCGTCTCTTATCCTCTTGTATAACATTTATCAATGTTACCCCTCTACCAGGAATAGATGTACTGTAAGTAACATGAGCGCCCTCTGCTGGGGCCCCTGCAAACTTGAGCGGTAACACCTGTACATTTGTAGTCAGTTTGCGGAGTCCCGTGGTATCCTGTCCCCGTGTTCTGTGAGAGACCTGATTAGCTCCTGTTGCTAACAGAAATAAACGGCGTATTGATGCCAAAGGTTAATGTTTCGCCTGGTCCATTATACACAACGCAAGAGAGTGTACACACTCGCTACACTAGTTCGAGCACTGAGGTCAACAAACCAGCTGCTCCTGGATATGCCTGAAACTTGGCTTACAACCCGGGGCGACCGAGCCTTTGCAGCAGTGGCCCCCAAGCTCTGGAACGGCTTGCCACTCCAATTAAGATCGTCCTCCACTGTTGAATGTTTTAAATCTTTGTTGAAGATCCATCTCTTCTCTTTGGCCTTCTCCTCGTGAGGAGGACATTAATACCCCGATATGTTGTGTTGTTTATTGTTGTCTTCATGTACTTTTTACCTTTTACATTTTACCTTGTAAAGCACTTTGGCCAACACTGGTTGTTTTTAAATGTGCTATATTAATAAAGTTGACTTGACTTGACTTTTTCCCAACCAGGATCCTTAGGTCAGCGGGTGGAGGTCTTTTAAATGTATCTAGTGTGAAATCTAGGTCCGGCGAAGGGGCCTTTAGTTACTGTGGTCCATCTTTTTGGAACAAACTGCCTGCTGACCTCAGGTCCATCACAACTGTCTCCACTTTTAAAAAAAGACTGAAAACATATTTATTTTCTCAAGCGTATGAATGATATGACGACTGATGTGACTGGATGCATGTGCGGCAACAACTGCTGTTTGTTTGATTACTGTGTCTGATGTATGTTGGGTGCATCTATTGTTTTTCTGTTTTTATTTATTCTATTTGGAAACATGTCTTTATGTTTTTAATTCCCCATGTAAAGCACATTGAACTTATGTGTAATGAAATGTGGTTTATAAATAAAATTGCTATTGCTATTCCTATAACTCCCCGTGTTTCCTATCTCTCTTTAGCTGTCCTATCAATAAAGGCAAAAAATGCCCAAAAACATTGCAAAAAGAGAGAGTAATAATCAAAACAAGAAGATAAAAATACAATTTAGTGCTAAATGATGGCTACGCCCCTGGTTAAGTTAAGGGATACACATCCAGATGTATCTACAGTAGAAATCAAATGGGTGCGAGGATGGGTCTTGGAGGGGAGGGGTGGGGAGCCACAAAGGGGAGGGGGGGCCGGCAGCCATTGGTAAACGGAAGGATTTGCGTCGCCGGTACCAAAGCCAATCCATGCGCTCGCTGGGACTGAAAGGGGAACGAGCGCGAATGACACAAATGGACCCTGATAAAAAGGGGCGCGTGCTTGGATCGTCACAGAAGAAGGAACAGAGACAGAACTGCACTCGCGCGTGGATTGTGGAGGAACACACACCACCGGTGAGGCTGAATGTACCCGTCCTGTCAGAGATGCAGCTTATGTTTTCACCACTTCACAGCGAATAGAGGTCGGTATGCATGTTTTTGTGGAACTTTTATATAACTTATCTTATGCACACTGTGTTCTGGAGTTTAAATCCTGCCTTTCACCGCGTCACATGTCAAAGTTTCTGCTGTTTTTGCACCGTTTTCATGCAAAGTTCTTCTCCGTGCGAATGTGCTGCTGCTTTATGTCTTTACGCAGCGTAATATTTCACTCTGCAGGTGGCAGGTTTTTTGTTATTTGAGCTTACACGGAGGAGGAAACCTTATCGACGGACAAATATTCCGAGTTGCACTGCGAGGTCTTTTGATTCAGTCCTCTCACGTAGGCTTATTGTCTGTATGTAGGCTGTGAGGCTGTGCTTTTCATCTCTCTGTGGGCATCTCTCTTCCTCCTTTTACAGTCGGCTTGTTCAGTTTTGTCAGCTTGTGTCCACTTTACAACACATAATAATATGATTGTATCTGTTTTGTATTCATCATCTTTAAATTAGTGATTGTCTGTTCTGAGACCCTCCAGACTCCGATTAAAGCCACTAGAGTTTGTCAGCAGAACTAAGACAAGAAGTCATTCCTCTTACATCTGTAGCTAAATAATCTGTAAGCTGAATAGAGGCACACAGACACAGCAGGAGGTGAGGATGCCCTAATATATAGTATTTGCAAACATTTTAGCACTGTTTTCTGTTCACATGACATTGCCACCTGCTCTTGATGACTAAGGATTCTCTCTTCTTACCTTTTACATATGCATTGGATGCAAGCTGCAACCTCCAGTCTCAAAATATGAAGCCCATGCCGAAGTGTTATAAACATAGACTGTAAATAAAAATGGACAGCCAGCCACCAGGGGGCAGTCGCACTGCTGAAAGCCTCACCACCAGCCACCGGAACCTCTCCCTTGGTTATAAACTGTATTTATTCAGCAGCTGCTTCCTGCTGGCTGCAGAAACACCGGAAACCACATAGACACCAATTCAAAAAAGCCGATCTTTACAGCATAAATAAACATGTTTACAGCCTGGTTCAAAAAACGAGTGTAGTCTGGATAGCTCATTTCTCAATCGGCACAACTGTACGGGGGGTGAATTTTTTTCATTATGCATAAGATATTAAGATTACGTGTTTTCCATTATGAGAGGCACAGCTGACTTGACTGAGAGGCAGGAAAATTGTAGCTGTCAGCGAGGAGGCTCAAAGCCCGCCTCTTTACGTCACACTAGCTAGACAGCAGTTAAGTTGACTTCAACATTTCCAATATGGCTACCGCCAACGATTGGCTTCAAAACAGCACTTAAGGAACAGACGGGTGACGTCACAGATACTACGTCCATTATTTATACATTCTATGAATTCAAGTAGTCTCTTGATACCTGTCCTGTTCTGCAAATAACATAGAGAAAGAGATATATAACTGACAATGTAACAGACAGGAAGTAAAACGAGGAAATATATAAGCAATTAAAGATGATACCCACTATAAACCTTGAAAATAAACTGGATGGAAACCCCCCTGAAAAGAGAGTAAAAGAAAAAGTAGTATGAACCAAGCATTGTGAATCACATCACGATTTGGGTGTATAGACCATTTCCTTGAGTGTCCACTTGAAGCTCACTTGAAGCTGGCTCCTTAAGTACCGGAAACCACATAAGCCACACAAATTCAAAATAGCCGATCTTTACAGCAGGAATAAACATGTTTACAGCCTGGTTCAAGTGTAGTTTGGATCGCTCGTTTCTCGATCGGCACACACTCTTTACGGGGGGGTGAAATTTTTGAAACACTGCAGTTTCGAAGATATTGAGATATTAAGGAGGCTCAATGCCCGCCTCTTTACCTTACACAAGCTCGACAGCAGTTAAGTTGACTTCATCATTTCCAATATGGCTACCACCGACGATTGGCTTCAAAACAGCGCTTCAGAAACAGATGGGTGATGTCACGAATACTACGTCCATTATTTATACAGTCTATGTATAGAGCTCACTGTTAATCAAACTGCATGACATCATTTCTAAATTATCCCAATCATTGTAGTCTATATTACATGTTGTGTTTTGTAGAAAGCTTTTTGTTGTATTAGTGCATAATGGAACATATAAAGTATTGATTTAAGTGTCATAGGCGGATTTCTGCTTAATGGTACAAGCAAACAGTTGAGCTTTGATGCTTAATAATTAATCAAACAGGGAGACCTGAGGTGGAGATTTTGAGCTGATGGATGAATGAAGCGTTGCATGTTGAATGGGCGCCTGGGTCTTGTGAGTACAGTTGAACAGAGAGAGAAGACTACATCACAAATTCTCAACAGTTCCTCAAAAGTGTTTGTAAAGGCAATGAAAGCAGTCTGTTTCATTGTCAAACAAAAAACGTTGAACCTTCTGTGTGTCAACTTCTCCAGCAGCAGCATGATGCCTCGTCACACCGCTGTTCTGCATTTTGTTGCTCAAGTGCACTGACAACTGCAGCGTATCTTCCCCTCTCCTCTGCTCTAGTACTAAAACTTTGCTGGGATTTTGAGACTTTGTAGATCCAGCAGACACACTGTAGCTGCTTTTACTTTGTTGCTGGCTTGAACCTCTGCTTTAGTATTACTGAAATATACTCTGACAAACATGGCTGGAATTGGTGCATTCATGGTGATTAATTCTCTGCTTCTTATTTTTTTAGCATTTCCCCTCTTTCTCTCAAAACATTTTTATAGTCTTGCATTAACTTTTCATCGCAAGCAATCTCTTCTATTACACCATCAGCATGTAGAAATATCATCATGTCGCATTCCTACATTTCAGAAGCAGCACACTTCCCTTTGAGCCTGGATTGGAGCTTTCTGTGGTTGGCCTCCGGTCATGTGGTGTGAACTCAGCCTTCCATTGTCAGTCAGTGCTGAAACAACAGACTACATACATCCAGCTTCTTGTTTAAAGAGCTTTGGCTGCCAGACTGATGACTCACTTACTGGCTGCTTGTTGGCTTTACTGGCGATGTGGTCACTATACGGCCTTTACTGTTGCTGGACATTGACGTTTCCCCTTCTATCTGATGAATACATGCCGTGTGTGTGCTAGTTTTTCAGACTGGCGAGTGTTTGTTGTACTGGGAGCTGATTGTTACACAGAAAGCTTTGTGCGCATATGTGTGTGACAGTTGAACGTTTGTGTATGGAATGGTTGGATATTAGCCTAAGCAGGGATTGTAAAGACAGCCATGAGTTTAGAGAAAGGCAGGAAGCAGAATCAAAGTGGGTCTCCAATGTTAGAAGAGCCGGTTCAGTTTTCTGTAGAACTTTGACCCACCAAATCTTTACCTTTTTTATAAATCATTTAAATCCTCCCTCTCTGATTGTCATGTGGACATTTTTTACCTCTAAACTAGAGCTGGGCAATATTGAAAGATTTGTATTGATTTTTCGCATTTTAACAATAGAAACAAAACAATAACAATACTCTACAGTAGAACAACGACCTGATGGTGGCACAAGAGTATGAACCTTCTTGCTTTTGGTGATGATATGACCTTTCCTGTAGTGCCACCATCAGGTCAAACTTTCAGTTAGGTCACACACACACACACAGACAAGTTTTTTACACAGCTAAAACAGCTTACGCTTCATCAGTTCTCCCCATCAATTTAGGAAAAGTCATGAAATATGAAGCAAGTCAACTATTATTTTTTGAATGGGGTCAAATTGACACCAAGGATAATAGGAGGATTAAAGGCAGATTTTTTTTCTCCTGAGTGAAAGTTGAAGAAACCAAAAGGTTTGTTAGCTTGTATCTGGGATTTATTAGTCTAGTAAATGAACCAAATATCTGAACTAGTTTTGAAGTTAATGGCCTTTCTTGTCGGGCGTGTTTTCACTTTGCTACGAGCTGGTAGGTTTTGCGTTTTCTACGGTGTTGCTTCAAATGTCATTAAGCCTGCCTACTTCTTACCCTGCAACATGATTGGCTGTTCCATGCCGACTTCTTCTTCTGTTTAATGTTGGGTGGAAACTAGCGTTTAAGACCCACTAGCACCCCTCCCTTTCCTTTGTTTGGGGGGGTGGGGGGTAATTTCAGGTTTAAATACAGCAACGTTTTATCGTACATTTGTTATATTTATATAGAGAAAAAAATAAGAGTTAGCGTTTTATCGCCCAGCCCCACTCTAAACCATTACAAACATCAAGAGTTATTGATTAATATCCTGAGTTGGACAACCAGTTTTTTTTCACTGTGATGTGTGATCTGTCAAATGTTAATGTAGGCATTGTTTGTCTTTAAGGCTGACAGTCTGCTGACGTCAATTCCCACTCATCCCCCCGCTGTTGGCTCAAGGAGAAGAGCTTAATCTGTGAGTACACGTCTTTTATTATCTCTGTGGGAATATTGTGGTCAGTATCAGTTTTCTCCTGCAACTCTTACTGCTGACTAAGTAGTGAAAAAGGAATTCTTCATCGGTCTCAAGTGGAAGATAAATGTTTTCTCTGGGCTCTTGGGCAATGGGCTGAAAATATTAAACTGAGTGGGAACCTGAGCAGTTAAAGAGAGACTTGTTTCTTTAGATAGACGATACATACATATACGGTGAATTAGTCAAATGTTGATTCAGAAAGCACAATAATAACGGCACATCATCGCTGTGCCAGCATTACAGACCCAAAAGATGATGCTTTGATTATTCTCAAGCAACCACAGCTGTTCACTGTGTAGATAAGCTAATGTTATTCACTACACACTCCAACACAGTTTGCACTGACCCTGAGTCCCCCTAAATTATTCCAGTTCATATCAGAATCTGCAGAGGTTGTTGCCCGGTAAACAAAGCCAAAATAAAACCCTGAATATGTCAGTTTTCAAATAAAATTATGTTTTTTTTTTCAGGGCTGCTTGCCAGATAGACACAACTCTTGTTCATTAGCTAACCAAAATCCTCCAGGCTGAAAGTGTTGACCCATAGTCTACATGCAGAGACTTCTAATGTGCATCAATATATTGAACAAAAAACACTACCTCTCTAAGTGCTACATGATACAGAATGGATCCTCTTTCCGTTTTAGAATCAGTGAGTCAAATCATGTTGATTCAATACGTAACTTTGAGACTGTGACAGATGCAAAGCCATGGAATGCAACAAGTAAGGGATAATGTATGGTTAGCAGGTAGTTATGGGAAATGGAATCCCAAAAGGGTGAGACAAGACCCCAACGCGAAGGGGTCTTGTCTACATGACGTGTGATCAGTTTTCCTCTGGCGTTGCTCATGTTAGTGAAAGTTAATAACTGTAGTCAAAGGGTTGTCCGGGCGTTTTGTACTGCTTTGAAGCCAAAATATCCCGTTCCAGAACGCAGACATCTTGTACATTTTCTGCAGCCAGAGTCTGCGCAGTAGGGAATTTGTGTTTCCACGGTTCCGAGCTCCGCCCTACAGCATACCGTCCTGAGGTCCTATGGAGTTTCTCTCTACGGAAGCTGTCAATCAAAGTAAAACCGGAAGTAAAACCCTGTTTTTTAACCTCTAATAACTAATGAAAAATAAACTTTACAGAAAAAAGAGGCCTTGAACACAAAACAGTCAAATAATAACTACATATCACTACAGCATACAGATGTGAGAAACATTCGTATGATGTGTATTTATTCTTTAAAGTTTGACCGCAGCCCCATTCAAATGAATGGGGGAGACCGAGTTTTTGACCTACACTGTAGCCAGCCACTAGGGGGAGCAGTTTTTGTGGAAGCCTGACTTCCAGCAGAGCGATCGGACGTCCAATTTTTACAGTCTATGGTTTTTACCAATCAGAATTAAGAATCTTACACAACTGGGAGATCAGTGAGAATACTGGGTAATAAATATGGATAACCCTGAGTTACATCTCTATTTTAGGGGTGGGCATTTCAAGCTAAAATACTTGATAACCACTGGTATCTATTCAGCGATTATTCCTAATCGATTTGAGTCCAGCCCCCTGACAGCGGGTTTCAAAGGTTAAGTAGAGACAACAGCGACTAACAAACTTGTTGCGCCGCAAGTGTAAACAGCAAGTAAACACAACACAGGATACCATCCCATTAACGGTCTGTTTGTGTGGCAGTGGGGTTAACCTGCACTGGGACATGGTGCTGCTAGCAGCTGGCACTGGCAGCATTTGTCTCAACCCTCATGTTGGTATTTCTGTGACGCAACAGCGTGGCGTGTATGTTTACATTTACAGCCACGCTCCGTCTCTGTGATTATCTCTGTTTCTGAATCGCACACCACTACACACGTACAGTATTTCAAGCGCCTGTCGCAAATGTCGTCTTCTTCTTTTTCTATTTAATGAAGCTAGCATTCTTCTTCTCCTGTTACTTAATGCGAATAGCAAACAGCTATAAAACGCTCCAAAGTGTACCGTATTACAACCAGGCACCGGTCAACATGATGAAAAATTTTACATTTCAAATGAGAAAATATTCTTTTTAACTCTTCGATTTTTAATAAGTGAACGAATATTTGATCATTTGGAAATCATGTCCCACCCCTACGATGCGAAGGGCTTTGTCCACATGACGTGTGATCAGTTTTCCTCTGGCGTTGCTCATGTTAGTGAAATATTTATGAGGCTGTCTTCAGGCCAATTACCCTAGCCCTGCACCAGCCACCCCAGCTGGTCACTTGTCACTCCAGTGCACAAGGATTATTTATAGTGATGCACTGAAAATTTGGCCACCAGAAATTTTTCGTCTGAAAATGGCCCAAAAGTGCATTTTCGTTTTTTTATCACCAAAACAACACGGCCAAAACAGAATGTTGTGATGACGCAAGCAAAAAACACGGCCAGATGTTTGTTCCACATGATATAAAATCAAAACAAAAAAATGTGTTTGAGTAAGTTCCTTACAATCAATTAATCGATAGTCGATCAATTGTTGACATCCCTAGTACACAGTTATAGCCATAAATGCAATGGTACTAATAATTGGCATAATATTTTATTCAAGTTTTTCGGTTTTTGGCCTTGGTTTCCTCATTTTCGGTTTTTGGTTTCGGACGAGAATTTTCATTTCGGTGCATTCCTAAGTATTTACTTAGTTGTGTACCACCATGTTCTTTAAATGTGTGATAATGACCCAGTGAGAGAGAAAAGCTGTTGGTCTACATTGCTTGTATCCCATCATGCTTTGCACAAGCCTCATATTTTGGTAAAATACCAGAGCACAGTAAAATACCTTCCTGGTACATGGGTTGCACCAATCTATGGGACGCTGCCTACCTTTTTAGATGAAAGAAGAGCGTACACTAATATTTTGGTAGTTGCTGGATCACATTCATTTGTTCACTCAGTATGAAAGGAGCACAGGTCAATGCTGCACACTGATTCATCTCTCTCAGTTCAGTTCATCTGGAGAATTTGCAGCCAAGTTGGAGGTTGCCAACTTGGTGAGAGTCACTGTTGGCCCTCTCTGTGCTCTGAGTCCTGCAGACTCTGCCAGGCCTTCTGTCACCTTCTGACTCCGAGTCATCTGTTATGATTCCCCCCTAAAAGCTTCAATTCATCGAGCTTACATTGAGAATTTTCCGCTGGTTAGAGGATAACAGTCAAAGCGCTGACACAGACTGTACTTCCGTCACAATACGGCAATGCAAGTTAAATAGAGGGATTTGAATATGATGGGGTAATTAGTACATGGGGGTGTGGGTGTTCTGAACATGACAGAGACACTCCCTCTTAATTATTGTCCTTTTTCAGTAACTCTAATCAACAGTGAGTCATCCAGAGTCAGCTCTGTCGTGTGTCCTGGCCCACCATTTATTCCTCATTTATTTCCTTTTCTCTGGAAAGGTTTGAGATGCACAACACTCGCGAATTATGCCTTCATTCACCTTTTCCTCTAATTATTGAAGGGGAAATGGAAGCATTTGCGATAAATGCTGTGTAGCAGTATAGTTGTGTATGCTGATGACACATCCTTAGTATGTGGCAGAGATGTTGTCAATATTTATTTAAAGCAGGTACCAGCAAAAAATGGGATCTTTAATAGAATCTAGATTAATTCAAATCTCCAGGCATGCATAAGCACTGAAAAAGAGAAGACATAATTTACAATGATGTGTTTGTCTGTTTTCCTTTGATAGCATGCACATATGATGTAGAGCTGGGCGATATTATAAATGATGTTATTACAATAAAATATTTAACATCAGTCAATATAATAATAATTAACAAGATAAATATCAAATCATTATTTCATTTAAATTTAAAAGGCAGATATTTGGTCGTGAGTGAAAGTTAAATAAATCAGACAGTTTGTTAGTTTGTATCTGGATTTAGTTTACTGATAAGCTTCTTGAATCCATCATTTTTGACGGTGCTAACATAAAGCAGGTCTTCTGTGTAAGATGATATTTTTGTGAAGTTTTACTTTGTAGATTCTTATTTTTCTCAGGTTGAGATAATTGAATGAAACTGTTTCATTTTATGAGAGTATTGTTTTGAGTTGTGCACTCCACTCCCCTATTACAGTCGCAGTGGACATTAAAGGTATTGGAAATGCACAGCAGAAGTTGTCTCTGTGCTCTTCCTTTACCCACATACTGAAAGGGTATTTAATGGTGTATATTAAGTTAATAGTTAACAGAGTTAAATCAGTGTCAGAGTAACAACTCTGCTTTGAGCTGGTAGGTTTTTAGTTTTCTTCAGTGTCGCTGTCGCTCGTTTCAGCTGTGTTTATATTCTGCTCCAAACTAGAGAGTGACATGGGTTCCATCCCAATCCCGGGCCAGAGTAAAAAAAAAAAATCCTGTCCCGTCCCACTCCCGGTGAAGCGACTCCCATCCCGCTCCCATTCAGAATGACTCCCGCTCCTGTACCGCTCCCATTTTTTTTCCTTCTTTTAGTCTTTGGGCAATACATACCTCAGCAAAGAAAAGTGCATAAAGGCATTACCTTCACAATTCCCATACTGTACCTGAGTTTTGGAAAACTAAATCCCGAGCACTCAATCCTGTGACCTGTGGGATTCCCACAAAAAATGTCAGCCTCTACTCCAAACGTCTTTAAGGCCTGCCCACCCTGCAACTTGGTTGGCTTTTCAATGCCGCCTTCATGTTCGGTCAAATGTTTGCAATTAGCTTTTAAGGCTCATTAGGGCCCCCTCCCTTTCCTGTGGTGGGGATGTGTAATTACAAGTTTATTTATATAGATATTTTATCAAACATTTGTTATTTATATTGAGAAAAAATATATTTTGCACTATAATATAATAAAATACACTACAATTATTGTTATCAAATTATCCCCCAGCCCTAGTATGATGGCACATTACACTAATACCATTAAAGCATCCATAGCCACAATATAGCATACATGCTAATGTCAGATTTTAGAGTCATGTTATTCTTAATAATCATTTGTAATTTAATGTATAATCTGATCTAAAAGATTAACTGAGAAGTAAGGAGTTTTGAAATGGAATATTTTGAGGTCTCTGAGGGAAACGGAGCTAAAAAAAAGGCCTGCTTCTCCTTGATTCTGTAGTGAGAGTGAGAAGAGTTTCTCATGACTTGACCTGGGATGATATTTGCAGTGCCAAAATGCCAAACACATGGTGTGACAGCAGAACAAGACTGGTCTAGAATGGTCTCATGACATGTGGCTCAGGAGAAAGAGGCACTGCCTCTCTCTCTCTCTCTCTCTCTCTCTCTCTCTCTCTCTCTCTCTCTCTCTCTCTCTCTCTCTCTCTCTCTCTCTCTCTCTCTCTCTCTCTCTCTCTCTCTCTCTCTCTCTCTCTCTCTCTCTGCCTCTCTCTCTCTCTCTCTGTCTGTACAGTAGGGCAGTGGGTTCCCTGCATGTGGCCTCCACGCAGTGATGTCATCTTTCAGCTGCCACAAATCAGTGTGTTGTTTCTCTTCCTCCTCTACAAACTCCTCTCAGCCCTCGCTTGTCTCAAAAGTTCAATTCTGCCGGAGTCTGCTTCACTGAATGCAAATACAGCAGCCAAGTTTCTCCTTCAGCTCAGCTGAGATTTTTATAACCTGCGTTTGACAGGCATGTTTTTCAGCCTTGGAGAGAATATAGCTTCGGGTCAATAATTTATAACCACATGAAAGTGTTGCATGGTGTTAAAATGAGTTTTACTTTAATGACTTGAAAGAAGAAATGATTTCTGTTACATCATGAGAATGAAAGGAACATCATGTTTGCAACCTTAGAGAAATATACAGTCGATTTTTGGAACACTTAAGATCTCCTTCGAAAGACCTATTTATGCCTTGTCATTTACTTATGTACACACCCACCTCCAGATATAGATGAACACAAGTTTTAAGTAGTATAGTAACACATTCACATTCACGCAGAGACGCTCAGCTGAGTGACAGGTCTCCACAAGCGTTTTTTTTTCTCCACCGCCGGACTGATTCTGACCCGGTTGCACTCCCAGCTGACACCTTACCGTGTTTAAATGCTTATTTTTCTCAATAAGAATGAGAAAACTGGACACTGAGTCTGAAATATTGATTAGGATTAGGGTTAGGGTAAGGATTAGGGTTATGATTAGGGTTAGGTTTAGGGTTAGGTTTATGATCAGGGTTAGGGTTAGAGTTAGAACCAGAACCAAACTCATGCAAACAGAACCAGAACCAAACTCAAGCAAACAGAACCAGAACCAAACTCAAGCAAACAGAACCGGAACCAAACTCAAGCGAACCAAACCAGAACCAAACTCAAGCAAACAGAACCAGAACTAACTCAAGCAAACAGAACCAGAACCAAACTCAAGCAAACATTATTAATGTCCTCAGTTCAGGTTGGCATTGAAAAAATCAGATGCCTCAGCTTGGATGGGCTGATCCGATTTCTCCTCTCAGTGAGAATTTGCCCCGTCTTTGAGAAGAGCCCTAACCCTAACCCTCTCAGAAGAAGCCACGATACACAGCACCCCCTACATCACTTATATCCTATATACTCACATGTGATTGGCCAAATGGCCGCCATGCTGACCAATCAAAACAAAGTTCTGCTGTGAGAATAGCTGGGGCTGAGCACTGTGAGCTAAGCAGCGAAAGGAAAAAACTGGGAGCCGGCTCTCTCTCAATGCGAGCCGGCTCTTGTGATTCATTATAAAGCATCGGCTCTCAGAGCCGCAGCTTTGTGCTTAATCTGTGTTACAATCATGAGGGGGTCCTTGGACAATTTTCTCACCTGTAAGGGGTCCCTGGCTCCAAAAAGTTTGAGAACCCCTGCTCTAGATCATCAGCTAAAAATGATATGACCTTAGAAACATTTGATACTGTTGTTTTCCGTTAATAGAAACACAGAACAAAGCTGTGCAGTTACAGTAACATATACTGTATGACTCACATCACTAACCTCAGCATTCAGTCATTGATGAATACAGTCTGGTCTCTCTCCTCTCCTGTTACCTGTTTGCATCGGGTAAAATTAACACTTTCAGCAGATCAGTACTTCAGTAAAAGACCGATCACAGCAGCTCAAGACAAAGTAGAAGGATACAAAATGATTACTGAAGGTTTTTATGACAGATGAAATCAAATCAATGATTGAATGTAACTTCTATTCGACCAAATATTACAGCAAATTATTTTTTCAATTTAAAGATGAA
Source organism: Notolabrus celidotus (assembly GCF_009762535.1). Taxonomy (NCBI): domain Eukaryota; kingdom Metazoa; phylum Chordata; class Actinopteri; order Labriformes; family Labridae; genus Notolabrus; species Notolabrus celidotus. The sequence continues at coordinate 25,119,970 of NC_048286.1, forward strand.
GAATGAAGTTCAGCAAAAGTCATATCATTTTTTGTGCAGATGCTATTTGTGAATTGAGACAGGACATGGCTCCAATATGCTTAAAAAAACACTCAGGAGATGAATCGTTCCATAAATAGTCGCAGCACATCATATCATGATCACTTCAAGTTTCAGCTCTCCCTAAGTAGAAAGGAGATTTGGTACATCCTTACTTTACACAGAGGGATGGATGGTTTCTACATTATGTTTGTGTTAATATCATTGATGTAGATTCATGTTCTGTGTTTATTGTTTAGTCCAAGGTGGTCAGTAAATGTTAGGGCGCCTACATGTGATGCAACAACTGATTTGTGAGTAGGACAAACCCACACAAACAGAGTGGGCAGCGGAGATAAGATTAGAAATGTGCGAGACTTCAAATGTATTGCAGCCCTACAGCAAATATTTCTTTTGACAAGAAGTTCATGACATAACTTATTTATACATAATTACACAAAAAAAATGACTTTTAACAGAGTCTGGACGAATCTTGCCTGGTACCACCAGAGCATGTTTCACCCCCAAAGTCCAGTTTGTCTGACTCGTGAGTGAGTCGTACTGTGATCAGGCAGGGTAAGCTTCCTTGGCCCTGGCACAACTGGAAGAGGTGTGTTTGGTATGGTTGCTCATGCACAAGCACGAGGGCGGTGCAGTGAAGCACCTGATTTTTTTAACTTCCACCTGAACACCAAGTTGATGAAACGAAAGTCTAAAGTTTTTTTTAGAGATGCACCACAATGAAAATTCTTGACCGAAACCGAAAACTGAATATGAGGAAACCAAGGCCGAAAACCGAAACACCGAAATAAATTATTATGCAAATTATTAGTAGGGAGACTGGGGATAGTTGTAACACAGGTCAGTTGTAACACTTGCACATGCTCCAATCAGGAACAAGTTAGGAATCACCTGATTCACTCTGCACATGCTCAGTTTAGTTGCAGCTAGTTTGTATAGCAGTTTGAACACGTTGGGTTAAAAGAGCTCAAAGTTATAGACAGAAATGTCAAAAATGTTACAACTGTCCCCGGTCTCCCCTACAATTGCATTTATGTCTCTGACTTTTGTGCTAACCTCACTAAAATCAAGGATCTCAGTGAACATATCAGATAACGAGGGTGCATGCCCCTCATCTGGTTCAGATAGATGAGTCCTTTTTTCTGCGCTCTGTTCTCCTTCTCCTCAGTGTGCGCTTCTCTGTCTCCAAGCGGGTTCTCCGCATCCATCGCGGCCTGGATCATTTCTCGTGCGTGCTGCTTTATTCGCACATCCAAGTAATGATCTTTATAACGTGGATCAAGTACAGTCACAATGAAGTGCAGAGGATCCAAATAGATCTCAGTGAAAAGTGTGCTGACAGACTCTAAGAGTGTACTTTTCATTGTTTTCACTCCCGGGTCCGTCTCAACCTCTTTGCTTAGACGCTTTTTTAGTTTTATTTTTTTTAATTTAACCTTTATTTAACCAGGTGAGTTACTTGAGAACCAATTTTCATTTGCAATAACGATCTGGGCGAGAAGGCAACACAGGTGGTATGACAATAAATAAAAGACAAAACAAAAAACAGAGAGGACATACAGAGAAACCTAGAGATAGAACGATACAATACAAAAATATGACAGCAGTGAACAACTTAAAAGCAATTTAGTACTGGGATTAAAGGAATAACAGATGCAGGCATGTTGGCCCTTATCCAGACAAGCGCATTCTGGCTGCGTTTTTTGCTTGTGTCATTACAACATTCTGTTTCGGCTGTTTTTTTCGATGATAAAAGTCTTCGTCCAACGAAAATTTTCATCCAAAAATGGCCCAAAAGTATATTTTCAGTTGTCGGCCGAAAATTTTCGTTGGACAAATTTTTGGTCCATCTCTAATCACATCTACATGTGACTGCAGGAGCTGGTATCAAACCGCCAACCTTCCGATTGTTAGATGTTGGACTCTACCCACTGAGCCACAGCATAATATAACATAATATATGCATTAAAACAGTAAATCATTATATGAACAGGGCTCTTTCTCTCTCTCTCCCTCTCAGTGCAGTAGGTTGGCATTGACATGCTGTCTCTCAGTGAATGAATGTATTGCTTTAAAAAAATTGAAATTTAATTTGTGGGATCATAGTGTCATGGATCAAGGCTATGTGTGTGTCGTATTACAACAATGACATGACAGTATACCAGAGGTAACTGTTCCCCGGTCTAATCTGGTCTGAAGCAATGTGAGTGCAGGCCAGCAGGAGACTGGGAAGGGGGGACAATTGTGAGTGCACCCTAAGTAAGTGATAAAACGGAAAGGATTCAGTGACTTTTAGTAATATGATGTATATTAAAAGGTTGTAAATTGATTTACGAATGGCATACAGTAAGAACAGTGCTGTTGCTGTAATATGCTCGTGATCCAGCAACAGCCTTCCAGCTGTGATTATTTATATACTTCATCAAATGTCCTTGTCCTGAAAATTACATAAATAACAAACCTACAGGCTCTATGAATTAGTTACATATAGTTTAATGTTTAGCTTGATTCACTTGATAAGGCGTGCATTCAGTTTCTGCTTTATTTTTAGCAACAGTTACAAAATAGTCCTGTAGGGACGCAGTGCTTTTTACAGCTGTAATTTCCATCACGATCAACAATGGAGTGTGTATCCCCCAGGCCATGTTTTTATTTGACTATTGTCTGCACCTGCTACATTATAATAGCTTTGTTTACACAGGGTACATTATAAAAACAAAGAAACAAGTGCAACAAAACCTTCACACCACTGTATCATAACAATACAGCAAACACCTTTTATCACTCCCTGTTCCTGAATTACTGAGATGGTAGATAAATAAACGATACAATCTTCAAATTATTTAAAATAGAAAAGGACCCACTTCAAAATGATTTCAGTGTACAAATGACTTTATAAAACACGGAGAGAAGTCTTTTCTTTGAAGTGTTTCTGTGACTTAGGCTGAGTCATAAGTAAGTTTTAGTTCAGTTCCCAGCAGTCCTCTAGAGTCAGGGATATTGTTTTCAGGTCAGGAGGAGATACTATTACATATCGGATGTGTATCAGAAGAATAACAGAGATCTTGTTTTATTACCTAAGTTTAGATCTGTGTTCGGGAAATGACCTCAAGGCTCTAATTTGAGAAACTGACTTTGTTTGAAAGTAATCTGAAAGTCATGTTCTGCACCCCTGCTGTATAACTGCATAAAAAGATGGACGACATGCCAGCAGTGATTAATGTGATAACACTTACAGCCATGTTAATAATAATAATAATAATAATAATAATAATAATAATAATAATAATAATAATAATAATAAAGTTTATTTATATAGCACCTTTCTAGAAAAGGTGTGCTTCTAATAACAGAATAAAAAGCAACGAGCAAGACATAACAAGAATTACATCAAAGTAGAAAAAATACATAAGCACAGCAGACATAAAAATGGACAGGTCAATCAAATGCTTGTCTAAATAAATGGGTTTTCAACTGCTTTTTAAAAATGACCAGTGTCCACAGCTCTCAGTTCTGGAGTAAGACTGTTCCAAAGTTGTGGAGCAACAACCTCGAAGGCACAGTCACCCTTAGTTTTTAATCTGGTGCGAGGGACAGCCAGCAAACCCTGATTAGAGGACCTCAGAGTCCTGCTGGACTTATATGGCTTCAGCAGTTCTCCTATATATGCTGGAGCCAAATATCCTTTTTTTTTTTTTCTTAAGTTATATTTTTGTAGGCATTTTTTGACTTTTATTGGATAGGACAGCTGAAGAGAGACAGGAAATGAGGGGAGTTGAGAGAGGGGGAAGACATGAACCACCAACTGTGACAACGAGGACCAGAGGCTCTGTATATGGGGTGCATGCTTAAACTGTGCGTGGCAAACCGTGCCCCAGAAATGTAGTGTTAATAAGCAATTTGATGGTTAAAATGAATTGTATCACCATGATTGACAGCTCATTCATCACTGACACAAGAGTCATTGATCTTTCAGTAACTGTGAGTACGCCTCAAACAGACAGACGAAAATGTTACCGGTGTTGACCCGAGGGACGTCAGTCTCTCTGCTCCATCAGCAGATCCCTGAAGCTCAGACTCTGGCTCTAAATGCACAGGATATCATCTTCTTGAAGCCTCTTGGCTTCACGTTTGGATCCCAAGAGGAGGTGGAAACACATCCATCATCCCCATAGAGAAAAAAATGCCTGCACCCTATTCTTTGAATTCATAAAAATGAGTTGTGATGTCACTTCTGTGTTGAATGTGCAGACCTCGAGGTGGAAATAAAGTGGGCATGGTGTTCTTGAGGTTGAATAGATGTGGGGAAACCCAACAGACGCACAGGACCTGCTTTATTTTATTAACACCAGTTTTGTCTTGTGGTAAGTGCGGCTTATTTCTACATTTAGCATTCATAATTGATTTGAATTTGAAGCTTACGTAAAATACAGATTAATTTTCCTTCCGAATCGATCACACCATGGTTAGCACAGTCAATTTACTTGATGGATCATAATAGCTTCTTTGATTTTTGTTCTTAATGGTTCCTTCATTTCACAGTAAATTCAGCCTGTTAATGAAGGACTGCTGTAAAGTTAATTCTTCCCAGCTGTGTTGTACAGACCGCTCATTGTTGATTACAGCCCAGTTGAACGTAATACAAACGCAGCTCCACGCATGGTTTTCTTGAGCCTCCTTTTGTTTTGACGCCACAAAAGCTACCTTTGTGTGGGTGTCCAGTGGTTTTGAAACATATGATGCTCACTGACTCACCCTCCACAGCTCTCCATTGTGTGTGACATAGATGGACTGGTCAGATGGGAACATTTTCTCACTCTTACCAAAAACGCAGCCTTGTCGACTACAAAAGTGCAAACATTGGTTTTCACAGAAGCAATTTGAGTTCCACAAATACAAGAAGAACCTTCCTGTGCAGGTGTCTTTTGGTCTTTAGAGTAACCAAAGGAGACCACAGTATCACAAAACACTGAGAAACTTAAAAACCTAACCATTTGTCATTGATGAATCTGATCATTATGATTTTCAATTTGTTCATTGTGTGGTTAATAAATCGCCATAAAGAAATTTGGTATAAAAAATATCATAAAGGCTACGACAGTGTTTAAAAAGCGTGATAATCAAATTGATAATCAGTTAAACTTTGGAAGTTGATGCAATAAGAAAGCATCACGCTGATCTCTTCTCTGTAGTTTCTTTGTTTTGTTGGCTTAACAAGCAATTAATCACCTTGAGATCTGACGGCACCATTTTTATATCTGACAGCGGCTCAGGGAAATAAAGGCAAGAGGAATTTAAAAATATGTTTAATCTGTGTCACCAGCCCCATCAGAACTTCTAGTTCAAACGCACCGTCTTCTCCTGCATCATTTTTTTTTACAACCCTTCACTTTACATGTGTTCCAAGTGTAAACACTAGAAGTAAAGACTTTGTTGCCCCATCAGCGGTACATGTGTGTGCCCACAACATGTCAGTCATGTGACACACACACGTGATGTTTTCTGTGTGTTTTAAAGTGAAGGGCTGTGTTTAAGTGTTACCATACAGAATAACACAGCCCTTTTTATTTTAGATTAATCCTTGAAAGAAACTAGTGACTTGCTGTTTTTGTAACGGCCTGCTATGTACTACCTACTAATGTAGTAGGTACTGCCTACTACATATTGCGTATGAATTTAGTCTGTAGTATGACTGTTCTGTTTGATTTGTGTTGCAGTATGCTGGGTCAGACATCACTGAATTTCCGGTTTCGGAATGCGGAAGTAAACAACGACCAAGCTGATAGAGAAACTGCTTCTTTAGCATCCACTTATGATTTAAAAAGTTAGGAAGTGGTTTATATGGAATTTAATAATTTTCACAGCACCTAAAAACTGAGTTCCCCCCATCAAAAAAAGAGAAGAGAAAAGAAAAAGCAGAACGAGTGCTGGGCATTGTGGGAAACAGTACAAAAGGCAGACTGGTCCGATGCACACTGAAATTTTCCCGAATCAGTAGACATCTGGGGAGTTTTGGCATACTGCAGATTTTGCTCTTGTCACATACTGCTTACTACATACTGAATTTTGGCCAAATCAGTATAGAAGGCGGTTTCGAAAAACAGCCAGAGGCTTTTTTTAGGTCATATGACTGACTTGGCACATCCTGCGATGTGACGATTACGCGTGCACATTTCACATCGCAATTGCATTGGTCAAATGATATATGATATAATTCAGCCCCAGCTCTAACTAGGGCTGGGCGATAAATAGATAACAATTATCTCAATATAATTTTTCTCAATGTAAATATTACAAATGTTTGATTAAAAAATTGGATATAAATAAACCTGTAATTACACCCCAACCACTGGAAAGGGCACTAATGCAATTGCCACCCGACATTAGACAGAATAAGAAAACAGCATTTAACAACCAATCATGTCACAGGATGAGAGGTAGGCGGGGCTGAAAGACGTTTGGAGCGGAATGTAAACACAACTGAAACAAGCGACAGCCAAACACAACTGAAACAAGCGACAGCCAAACTGAAGAAAACTGAAAACCTACCAGCTCAAAGTAGAGTTATAAGTCTAACACTGTGTTAACTCTGCGTTAACTATTAACTTAATACACTTCATTAAATATACTTTCAGGATGTGGGTAAAGGAAGAGCACGGAGACAACTTCTGCTGTGCATTTCAAACATCTTTAATGTCCACAGCAGCCGTAGTAGGGGAGTGCACAAGTCAACACAATACTAAATATACTAGTAACTAAAACTATGCAAAGGCTGCAGTGGCATAAATGGGTTATTACAGTGGCATGTGTCACAGTCTGTGTTATTTAGAGCTGTAACCCCGGCTGAACACGAAATTGCACTGAATGGTTATTTTATGTTCTTGCTGATGAGGAGAATCACTATAGACTCTTAATCACGTAGATTTGGGAACAATGGTTTTCTTTGTTGTTTTGCCTTCAACTGATGTTTCTCTTGTTGGAGTCAGGTCCTCGGAGATACAGCAACCTTCAAATACTACACTACAAACACACAATTAACTACTGTGTGCTGTCTGAAAATCATACTAAGTGGTCTCCTTGAGGCTGAAAACTCCCCTAACTGCTTGTTATAAATCATAATACAGCTGAAACGTTGGTTTATTGAGCCCTGTGGGGTATGTTGTACAAAAGTGCTTCATATTGCCCAGAGGGCCTCGAGGCTTTTTGTGGACCTTTCCTCCAATGATTTGTGCAAACAGTCTTTTAAGCTTCAAAACTATGTTGGATCACATCTATTCTTGTTTGGCATGAGATGCAACTTCAACTCTCTATTTTCTTTGGCTACTCAGTAAAGAAGTTCTGAGTTCTGGGGCCAATTTATCAAATGACAAACTTGTCACAGTTCTGCCTTTTCAGTGAGAAAAACTAAAATCCAGTTTTTATATTTTGTGATGGAAAAAAATCTTTTGACATAACTCAAAAAAATGTGCCCCTTCAGATATGATGGCAAAAGAAGTGGTGTCTTTCCTTCATTACTTTCCTGGACAAAATGTATTTGAATCAAGCAAACTACTGGCATGCTGTTTTAGCCAAGAAGGGCCTGTTTATCTTTTTCTAGAAGGTCTCAGTTTCACTGTAAATGGTACAAAATGTAGAGGCTACACTAGGACTTAATAAAGCTGTATGAACCTTTTAAACCAGATTGTCTTTAAATTGCAAATAATGGATTGAAAACTTTGCGATAATTACAATATCAAGATACAAATTTGTTAATAAAGATAAGATGTTGGTAAAATCAGTTTGCAAAATGACAGGAAAAACTTTTAAACTGTTTTTTTTTTTTTTTTTCTTTTATGTTGAGGTCTGAATAGAGCTGGTCAATATGAACATTTTTATCATGATAACATCTTTTTTAATATCAGTCGATATCAATAAATACCATGACATATCAAATCATTATTTCATTTAATTTTGAAGGCACATTTTTGCCCCTGAGTGAAAGTTGACAGTTTGTTAGTTTGTGTCTGGATTTAGTTTTCTGATAAGCTTCTTTAATCCCTCATTTTTGAGGGTGCTAACAGGAAGCAGGTCTTTTGTGTAAGATGAGATTTTTGTGACATTTTAATTTGCTTCGCTGTCGCTCCTTTCAGCTGCGTTTACATTCCGCTCCAAACATCTTTAAGCCTGCCTACCTCTCACCCTGCGACATGATTGACTGTTCAATTCTGTCTTCTTGTTATGTCTAATTGGGGTGTAATTGCAGGTTTAAATATATCCAATTTGTATTGAACATTTGTCATATTTATATTGAGAAAAATTATATCACCATAATAATCGTTGTTGATTTGTCGCCCAGCCCTAGGTCTGAAAAAACTTTTATTTTGTTCACCAGACAGTCAGGTAAAATCTGAATGCTATTTGGCTTTCATGACACAGTGTCATGTGAAGTTATTGCTCAAGCTGAACTATGTCAAAAATATTTTCACTTCAGGATTAACAGTATACCATCTCTGAACATCAGACATTTATGTTTTTTGATTTAGAAAAAAATATTTTAAATGAGCTGCGGTCAGAATAACTTTGAAAGAAAATCTCCTGACTTTCCACACATGGTGTGACATAATCGTGGCAAAATTTATCCAAAGCCAGTATCCAAGCAAGTAGTATTGAGGGAAAGACTTGTAAAAACAGATCTGTTTGATGTCTACTTGATTTCAGTCCTTTTCTTGCTGGGAGACCTTCTGTCTCACTCCATGATCAAAGGGGACGTTTTTTTCCGTTTCCTCAAAGGGCAAAAAAAAAAATCAAAGTGAGGTACAATCACATAAAAGACTACACAGAGATCATCATATTCAATTCTCTTTTCTGGTTTACCCATGAGGACACTCCACTGGGTAGTGTAACTGAGGAGCATGTGAAATAGTGATGAGAGGGCGCCTGTAGCCAGGACTTCAAATGAGGAGGTTGTTTATGGGGTTTAGGTTATGTCACTTCTGAGGGGAGAAGTCAAAGGAGGAACTTCAGAGCTGTAACGGCCAAATTCCACCTGATCTGATAGGTTTCTGTTCTAGTCAATGTGTTAACTCTCACTGGAGGTTCAGATCCCTCCGGATCAGATACGCAAGACCTCTATTTCTGCTGGATGCCGGAGCACGAAGCATCAATCTGCACAGAGCAGATCGAGTGGGACAGGAAGTCAAGCACTAATTATCATTAAAACATCAACACAATTGTCAGAATAAAACACTGTGTTATCACCAGATCATATTTCACTTAACTAAAACAACAAACTGTCATGATGAGCAGAGCCAGGACTTGACTCGACAGGTCAGAGGTTTTCAGAGGACGATAAAGACAACATGGATGAGGAGAGGATAACCATTGATTCAGTAATTACAGCGGGAAAACTTCAGTCACATGACTCCAGCTGTCCTGCTGGCGGTCCTGCTTCGTGCTGCGATCTGCAGCCGGTTGGTTGTTGACGGACAAGTGAGCAAGCAGTCGGACCGCAGAGGATCAGAGACGGAAAGGACATGGATCTGGTGGAAGTCCCATGTAATACTTTCAGCATCAGGGATGTGCACGTTTAGTAGTTATTAGGCTTATCAGTGAGGTTGACGCCACGTTTTTTAGCCAACTTGTTGGATAAACAAATGATCAGGGATGTCCCAATCTCAACTATTGGATCAAAACTTGATCTGGGATCACCAATTTGAGTTGATCGTCCCACCAGATCACTTTGTCAGCTGTCAAAAACAAAGCACATTTGCGACAGAACGTCCATAGTGTGGAAATATTTGAACTAGAGACTGAAAACAGTCCAACTTGCAGTATTCGCAATACATTCAGGGGGCGATGGCAGTAGAGCTGCATTCAATACTACTGAAACAGACCTGGAGAGTTGCCATACGCTGCTGTTAAGCACTTGTTGCTGTTGTTGTTGTTATCTGGCTGGCTGTGCATGAATTGATTGTTCATTTATTTGGTTGATCCAAGACTAAAGTATTGACTCTTTTGCTCAAAATTTATCACTGATATTTTCTAGTTTTGGATATTTGATTATGTATATCCTGATAACCTATATCAACTTCTTACATGTTTGAGAAAGAGGTGGAACTGTAGATCTGAAACTTGTCCGTTTTTTCCTCCTGCTGTGCATCTTCAAAAGTGTTGCATACTTATTTGCAAGTGCTGACGAGTATATTTGCTAATTGAAAACAACAAACACTGAAGGGGGCCAGCTGTAATTAAATATTACTTTTTTAATATTTTGCTGATCTAACATTCCCTTTGTCTGTAGGCTTTTCTGGTAACCACCATCATACCATCTACTTGAAACTTCCTCTGTGTCATGAAGTATGTTCTTTTCCTCTTTCATGTGAAATCTATAACGGACACATCTATGCAGCCTCATACATTATTGAGACGCCCCCCTCTTGCCGAGATGAGAGCCAGCATCTGGAGAGCCTGAACAACAAGTTTCTGCATGATCTGCTGTCATTTTCTCTCTCATGTAATTTTTTCCCAGAAAATCTGAGGACAGCAGAGAGCCGTGTGGATTCATGTTTGTTTTGAAAGCAGCAACAAGATCGGGTGGTTTGTGGAGCTCAAAAACTCCCTTTTCATGCCAATTCACTTGGCAACAGCTGGAAAGCACCAACAGCAGGCTTCTTCTCCAGCAGCTCTGATCTGAACACACAGACACGATTCCTGCAGAATGTGCAGCAATGTGGGAGAAACAGGCACAGAAGTAGATCAATAGTAACATGTAAAATATTGATTCACATCTGTCACAAGGATTAGTCACTCATGTCTGCCTGTCGGTGGTTTTTCACAAGCGCTAGTGATTCTATAATTGATGATTCAGGTGCTGCATTCAAAAAAACAGGCTGACAGACGGCACAAAGACCATGGACTACATCATGTAACTGTCCTCACAAAGTCATACATAGGAAACATAGATGGGTTAAAGGGATAGTCCAGTTTTTTAAAGTGAGATTGTATGAGGTACTTGTCAATAGTAAGTGTATTACGAGCAGAGTCAGCTCAGTGCCTTTATTGAGATACCAGGCAGAGAGAGGTAACGTTTACTTCACAGTTTAGCTAATTGTAAGAATCTCTGAGTAAGTTCTTAACAATCCCTAATCCGGTGATAGTTTTAGTCAAACACTTTTTTTTGTTTCTATTTTATATCACATGAAAAAAACATCTGGTCTTATATTTCGTTCAGCTATCAAGGAGGTGCTTTAAGTTTAAAGCATGTTTCGATGTGAATCAGCAGACTGAAGGTGTTGCGCACAGCGGAGACGCTCAGTTGGGGGCTGCGGCTGAGTGACAGGTCTCCACGAGCGCTTTTTTTCTCCGCTGCCGAACTGATTATGACCTTGTTGCGCTCTTGGCTGACACCTGACCGCGTTCACATGCTTATTTTTCTCAATAAGAACGAGTAGACAGAAAACTGGACACTGAGTCTGAAATGTGTTTCTGTTCAGTTCCCTTGTTGAAGTCTGAGCCTTCTCTTTTATGACTGTGGGTCTGTGGAGATTATGAACCTGCTCAACATGTTGATATTCAGCATGTTTAACATTTTGAACACCTCAATACAATCCGTAGCTATTCAGTGCTGTCAGTTATATACATTGTGTCGTGAAGGAACATTTGATTCAGGGGAAAAAACGCATTTGGTATTGTTTTTGACATGGAAAACAGTTTTTAAAAATGAATAATCGATAATTGATTGTTAACATTTCCATGGATAGACCACGGAAAATGCTTGAAATTTACATCCCTAGACCGGATTTTTCTGGCTCAAATTGGGGCACTTCCATGTGCACACACACTAGCATACTTATCTCAACTTAACACTTGTTACAAAGAACATATTTCCAAAAGTTTGATAATTGTTATAATGGAGAAAAGGCTCCTTACATTTAAACTAGTTTTTTATACTAGATGATAATTATTAAATACAAAATAAAGCTAGTATTTTGATTTACAGTTAAAGGGGGGGCAGGTGGTGGGGTAAAGACAGAGAGGGACGGAGGGGGTGACCATGATGGACAGTTCTTGTAGAACTTAATTTGAACTTAAGTGCAGATGTGTGTATTACATTTTAATTTTCAGGTGTAATTGTTTATCTGGGGCCCTACCAATAATTGTGACACACTCCTTGAGGGAAACGTTTTGTTGTTTTTCCTTTGAGGCAGTTTTGACAGCATCTTCCCCTCCGGACTTGTTACAAAACAGTGCCGCAACTACATCTGCGAAATGCCGTAATTGCAGTTAAAAATGACAAATTCACCAAGTGTTGTCCTTGGAAACTGCTGTTCCTCATGAAAACACCGTCAAAACTGACAAGGGCCTGAGGCAGTATGCAAATGAGGCTGAGACAGCTGCCCCTGACTTTTATATGCAGGAAAAACCTTCACTAATGTTGGTATATTTTGAAATGTTTCAGCACTATTGCCTTGCCATCAGGATGTTTATTTGTTTTTACACTGTTTTATGACACAACACATATGTATCCCTCTACCTCCTGGATTTGTCGACCAATTCTCGCATTTTTTGACTAAAATAAAAAACACTTCTAAACTCTGAGACAACTTTCTACCTTTATAGAACTAGGAAAATGTAGTTAAGATAAAAGGGAAACCTTGTTTGAGGGAACCCTTTTCCAAGAAAGCCCACCATTACAAAGTTATTAAGAGAATCAAAGATTATGAACATAAAAATCTTTGGACAAGATCATAAGTTTGTGTTTTAGTACACACAAAAATGTGTAGACCATATGACAAGACCTTCAGCTATGAAAATACAGCCTGGAGTTCTTCAAAATCATGACTCAGAGACTGATACTGGGAACATGTATCATCTGCAGAAAGCTGCACTTAAACTGTAAGCGTGTACTTTCTCATGTATTTCATCAAAGCTTAATTATTTTAAGAGTGACATGGTTAAAGCTCTTGTTTTGGCACTTTCTCTTTGATGTCACTATTGAATAACGGCAGGCAGTACAGGAAAGAAAAGACGGAGGGATACATGATGCAATGGAGATAGGCTTTGTTGAAACAAGACTAAGTTTTACAGCCATGCTGAGGTCTGTCAGAAACCGGTCAATGTAGTCACTGAAGTACACCAGCATGCTAACATGCACACATTTCCAGTGCTAGTATGCAGCTGTTCAGCATTTAATTTGATGTATGTGATCAGCATGTATAAGAAATGTTTTGTTTTGTAAAAATCTTAAATTAGGTTTCAAATTGCCGAAGAGTCTTTACAAAAGCATCAGAAGAATATGAATGTTTACAATGACCAATTAACTATAAAGCTAGCTGTGGATGAGCTTAGCAGTCATTTAGTCTCACAAAGAAAAACTTTCATAGCATGTTTTTCTATCATGACAACAAGCGGGGGCTTAAACAATAGGCTGTGGACGTGGATACTCGAGAGGTCTGAGAGAAAACAAAAGGTGAATAAAACTCAGGAAATCCTTAAGAGGTCATCGAGAATGGCAGGAATTACCTGCTCGGACTATAACCTGGAAATGAGTTATTTGCACGCCTGGTGTCGGCGTGTTTAGATGAAAACTATTTTTAATCACAATGGGGAATGAGGTTTCTCATTTAAGTATGAGCCGTTTCTTAGCTGTGGTACGATGTATAGCCTAATTGAAATACCACCAGCATGAAGCAAGGAGTAAAATCTGAAGCTCTTACATTTTGGAACGTATGTTTTAAGGATGGGGTATGGGCCTTCCTTTAAAACTTCTGTTACAACAGCTTTTTAAGGGCATCTAGGAAGATTCAGCACAACCAGTTTATTTCAAGATGTGACCTTAAATATGTTTAAAACTTTCTGAGAGATTCTGCACGTTTAGGGTCATTTTTTCAGTGGAAGTGGAAATTAAAGTTGAAGATTTGAATTAAGTGATGGTCTTGCAATGCTCATTCAGTGTAAGGATAGAAACTGTCCTTTTAGTTACATTTTCGAATGGGTTTTACTGAGGGCATCTTTAACATCAGCCTTATTATAAGAGCAAGGTCTTTCAGTTTGATGCAAGCAGCAACCTCCGGTCTAAAAATATGATTCCAATGCAGTAGTGCTAAAAACTGTAGTTCATCGAGGATCCGCCTGAGGCTGGCTCTGGAAGCATGGAACATGTTTACAGCCTGGTACAAAAGAAACGAGTGTAGTGTGGATAGCTCATATCTCAATCGGCACACACTGTACGGGGGGGTGAAATTTTTCATTATTCATAAGATATTAAGATTACGTGTTTTCCATTATGAGAGGCACAGCTGACTTGATTGACAGGAACACTGTAGCTGTTGGCTAGGAGGCTCAAAGCCTGCCTCTTTACGTCACAATCGCTTGACAGCAGCAATATGGCTGCCGCCGATGATTGGCCTCAAAACAGAGCTTCAGAAACAGATTGGTGACGTCATGGATACTACGACCATATTTATTCAGTCTATGGTTTGATGTTAAGAAATCCAGGCTTACTAGGGCAGTGTTGAGTTGCCGTTGTAAAAAAAATCTAAATGTTGTGAACTTCCTGTGTAATAATCTTGGTAAAGAGTAGTCATGTCTCGATAACTTTTCCTTCAGCTTCTTGACGTACTCTCTTCTTCTCTTTCACATTCTTCTGAGTAAACTGTAAGGAGAGTCGGTCAGTCAGTTGACCTCTTTTTAACCTTTCCAGGCGCAGCAGTACTCGAATGAGATGTTATGGTATTTTTGAAAATGTCGACCATGTCATTTAAAGAGCAGTCATGCAGTCATAGTGATGTGATTCAAATGGTCTCATAGTTTCAGATTGTTGCGATCTCAAATCTCTCAAGCCAAGCACTTACTTTATTGAGATAAGGTGGTATCGAAACCGCAGTGGTGACCAGTGTTCTACCAGACTGTTAATGTAGATCGTTACACCACCAACGAGTGGCTTCATTAACATGGTGAACCAATCAAATATTTCTGGTGCATTTATAAGCTACATAGTTTAGAGGCATAAATCTACAGTTGGTCATCCAGGGTTAATCAATGATATCCATCAATTCAAAGTGAGATCAGCTCTGGAAACCCCTGCTTAAAGAGTGGAGGGTATCAGGGCTATCATGTTGAGCACTGATTAACTAGCTTTTATCACACAAGTGAGGTTTTTCAATGATTTAAGTTCACCAGGAGTGACATCGTCATACACAGTGAGAAAAAAAAGACGGCAATTTGTTTTTGCTAAATGATTCAGTAGATCTGAGATGTACTGATTCTGTGATTTCAAAGGAGTCAGGTTGTGGCTGAACACTGACAGATTTTATTTTATTTATTATAATTATTAAGTTATCATTTTGGGGCTATTGGACCTTTATTAATAGAGGATAAGACAGTGGATAATGTAGGAGACTGGGAGAGAGTGGGAGAATGACATGTGGGAAAGAGGCTGCAGGCTGGATTCGAACCCGGGCCGCCCGCTAGACTGACAGATTTTTATTAAATTATTACTTTTATTGGTGAAATAACATGAATAACCAGTGACATTGAAGACAAATAATAATACAAATATAGGACACAACAAGACAGTAATGGCAATAAATATATGAACCTAAAAACTAACCTTAAAAAATTCAAAATAAAAATAAAAATTTAATTAAAAATAAGTACTTAGTGTAGAAGTACTTTTAAGACATAAATAAATGAATTATCTTAAGCCAGGGTGCAAACACAGGCCAAACAGTAACGCACATGACAGAAATATATTTATTGTCATGTGATATGAACAGCAATAAAAATATGAATGTTTTAGGGAGATAGAGGATAAAAATAATGACATAGATAAACTATTCCTGAAATAAAATTATAATGACAATAAAGATAAAATGAATAAATAAGTATAGAAGCATTTTAAGGAAATATAATAGTAGCTACTTTGACCAATTTAACATTCATACAATTTTAAATACCGTTTGCACTTCACCAAAGTATCTCCAGAGATCTCAGTGTGCCGTTATTTCAGAAACACATCTTATTTATATTGCCAATCTGCAACAACAGCTCTACTTTCACACCTTTGTACTCTTATAAGGAACCATCAACAGCCCACGATTGGTGTCTCAGTGCCTGATTTTATGTTGTATTTACATTGGATCCAGAAACACACAACAGACGCTTGACATTCAGACACTCAGACACAAACACACTCTGAGCACTGTTCCACCCTGCCTGCTCTGGCAGTTCAAAGTGATCCTGTCTCGCCTCTGTAACACCTCTGTTACTAACTCAAATGCAGACACAGTGGCGGGACGACTCGGCCTCCATGACGTTGATATTGAAGTAGAGAAGTTACAGGGACGTGAATACCCCACCTTGAACTAACAATGTAAAAAGTGCTTGAGAAGGGTTGTCAGATCTTCCCTACACTTCATCATCGTTGTGGCTATAATTCCCATCACAATCCATAACAAAGATTAATTTGTATTATTGTAGTATTTTTCACACTGCCAGATTAATGTTAATCCTTAACTGCTTTCTTTTCTGACTCTTGGCTGTGTTTTTGCCTTCAAGCTATATTCCCATTTGTGTCATTACCGTAAGGATGCCCTCTTGTTCAAACTTGTATTTGCTGAGATTGCTAATCCATCCCAGTTTGTGTAATGTCTGCTTTTCAGTGGAAGTTACATAATGCAACACTGTGGAGACTTGTCAAATTACCAAGCATTACCAAGGAACAATTACACAAGTCTGACAACAATCGCAGACATGATGCTCACTGTGAAGGAGACAGAACAACTTTTGGAACTGACTCCTCTTCTATCAACCCCCTCCTTCTCCTCCTCCTCCTCCTCCTTCTCTTCCTCTCTGTTTCCCATGTGCAGGCGGACTGGTGAGGCTGCTCAGAGCACGAGAAGCAGGAGAAGGCTGCGATTTCAGAGAGCGGATCAGAGCTAGAGAGAGGGAGAGAGGGAGAGTGTGTCTTGCTGAACATCCCTCAGGATGAAGAAAAGCAGCAGCGCTCAGGGGGTTACACCAGGCGATGTAAGTACACTATTGATTCCTTTCAACCTTCCATCTGTGCAGCAACAAATCCATCCATGCATTCATTACACGGCCACTCTTGGTCTCTCTTGGAATCCTGCACCTCTCCTCCAAAGTTTACAGCTTCATCTTGCAGTTTTCTCAGTGTCTCTAAATTTTGTTGCGTTTGTCTTTCCTCTGTGTCCGGACAAACACATAACAAGCTCTCATGGGAGCAAGGTGCAGAACTGCACGTCTGTGTGGTGGTCAGTGACTCATGAACAGATGACTGTACTGTACACAACAGACCGCTTTCCGGCAGGACACACCGCAGAGAGCAAGATGGTGTGTGTGTGTGTGAGTGTGTTTTAGTGGTGGAGCAGAGGAGGAAGGACATTGTGTTGTGTGTGTGAGAGATAAAGAATTGAAGACTGATGCAGAGTTTGGAGGACGGAGGCAGAGCAGAGCAGGAAGAGGAGGAAAGGTGTGAAAGGCACTTCCCAGCAGGAGACATTCAGGGCACTGACTGAATGGAAACACGGATGAGAGGAAGAAGAGCACAGACCTGACAGAGAGCCCCATCTGTTTCTCCTCCACGCCACCATGTTTATGACTGGATGGGCAGGACGGATCATTTACCCTGACTTTGTCCAACAGGAGCGTAGAGGCCGAGCTACATCCTGGATGAGGGAAAGTTTTTTTCTCTGTTAACATCTCATCCCCTGAACATTCAGAATTGGCTTTAGAGTAGTGCAGAAATACTTTGAAGCTTATTGGTGTTCAGTCTTTACTTCTTACAGATGAAACACACACCATAACCCAGCTTAATGGCCTTTTTTTGTCAGGAATTATTAATGATCATTTTAACTATAATGTCAGCAGTGATTTTGGGAATATCTGACGCATTTTTCAAAAGGTCGACATCTCATTTAGGAATAAAAACACAGATTAATAGCTTCTGAAATTCTTATTTCACTCTACAGGCAGGAATGTTAGCGACGGCCTTTTTAATATTTAAAATGTTTTGTCTTTCTGCTCTACTAATGTAAGTCCATTTGAGCAAATAGACCTGTCTTCATATTTGACAGCTAAATCCAATCAGAGTATGATCCTCCTAAACTTTGTCTTTGAAAGCCTCTGTGAGGAGTTTTTCACCATTAATGAAATTTATTCGAAGGCCTCTTCATAACCTACGAGAGAGCAAACGAGACCATCAGAGAGTGAAGAGTGAGACGAGTGGATATTTTTATTAAGATATTTTATAGACCCTTCAGCCCTGCGGCAGGGAAGGTGTCAGATGAGGCAACGAACAGCACGATGCCAAAGCAGCCTTTTTATAGAGTATCCCACGACAGATGTTCAGTGTGAGCTGCAGATTAGACATTGAAAATATAGAAGGAAGAGATTATTTGTTAAAAAAAAAAAAAAAACACATTACGTACACATGCACCGGAAAAGATCACAAAGAAGATAAGCTGTACCTGTTTGTTCAGAGTGGTGGCCAAAATTGACACAGACTGAATCGCTTATGAAGGAATATGGTCAAAACAAGTGTTTAAAAATGAAAGCTGGGCTGAAGGTAATAATAATAATTATAATACTTTATAGCACTTTTCAATACAGGTAACAAAGTGCTTCACATTGGGCAATAAAAACAAGAAGAAGTGCAAAGCAAAATGGAGCGATGGAAAAAAAAAAAAAAAAAGCATGCAAGCTTATAAAACAGAGTTAGAATTAAATTAAATCACACAATGAAAGCTTTTCTGTAAAAATGTGTCTTGAGTAATGACAAGGGACAAGGTAACCCCAGCTATGTTTGCAGCACCTAAAGCTTTGACTGAAGTTTCATGTTAAAACTGAAGGCCTTCCAAAGCATTTAGTGTTTTTTGCACTCTGAATCACATTTTCTGTTCAACCTTACAGAGAGCTCATTCCCCTCTCAGAAACGGCGTGAACAATGGCCCCTGCAGAATCATCCAAGGACTTGTTTTCTTCAACGCACGGCAGAAGTGCTGCACATTTGATCCACGTCATAGATAGTGAAACTGCTGTCAGCAGCTTCTGTGGCCCTCCGTCATTCCTTTACTCTTTCACAAAGCTTGTTAATAGCTTTGCATTCCTGCGATGTGTCCTTGACTTATCTCGGAGTTGTTCGCACACTTTATTCAGCTTGCTCACAATAAATGTAGATATTCAACTTCTTCATATTGCAATAAATTGAATGCGAAGCTACTGCAGGCTGTTGCTATACTCCATAACTTAACACCCCCAGTTCACCACATCCAACCTTTCATTAAGATTCTATAGCTTCTTAATAATTTAAGCTTCTTTTTTTCTTTCTCTCTTGGATTCAATAATTCAGGCACTATACCAGCCTTATTAGAGCTTCACTCCTTAAGCCGTCTCATTTAAATCACCTTCTTCAAAAGAGGCTTCATAGAAAAAAATCCCAGAGAAAGAACACCTTTTGTCTTCACCCAGGAAACCTACTGTCTGTTTTCCTCTAGAGCTATATTACCTTCAAGTCAGACCCATTGTTTTGACTTTCATTTTCCTTCCTGTCCTTTATGACTCTGTTCAGGCGCAGATGATTAAAACAGGTTTCTGTGTGTAAAGTATAAACATCCTGATCCTGTTGTTGGATCACACACTGGAGTACATTCAGTAAAAGTAAGAGTCGTTTCCTTGTCCAATTTGGACGTCAGACATGGGATCAATGGGTAACTAGATTTATTGCCCAGATTTCAGATATTCAATCAATACACAACTGATAAACAATTTGGGGCGTGAAAAAGCAGTGAAACGATGGCATATTGACAATAGACTATTTAGATCCCTGCTTGTAACATTTGTCCTGGAGAGTGATCGTGTGAGTGGAAACAGTCACAGTCGTTGGAACAGAGTTGTGATTTCACGGATTTAATTTTCACCCCTTTTTCCCTGGGACGGGTTGAATGTGTCTTAAAGAGACAGGCACCATAAATCAGACAAATTGCATTTCCTAGAAGGAGCAGAGGAGTCAGCAGAGCTGTGTTTACAGATGAGCGAAGGGGAGGACAGATTCACAACATCACTCTGTTGTAATCTCTCCTCTGTTCCTCTTATCTTCCCCTCTTTCAATAAGAAACTCCTCTATGTGTCTAATTCCTCTGCTCTAAAACCAGCTTTCTTAGTTCAGGTCTTTGCTTTGCTGGTTAATTGTCCTCTCTCTGCTGTCACTGTTTGTCTCTTTGACTGAAGAGAGGAGATGGGATGACTTTTCCTTTCTGTCATTCTGTCTCCTTTGCTGTTAATCCGTAGATGCTTTTTCCACAACCTGTGACACCGCTCTGTATCGCTTCAATCATTCCTTTTGATTTGAGTGTGGGTAGATTTGAAGTTGTACTTTTTTTGCAGAAGTAAATAAGAAAATAGAAGCTGAGCAGATGGCAGTGTGAATGAAAATCTTGTAGACCCAGTTTTTTGTGAATTTCTACACTGGTCTTTTTGACTTTACACCAATTTTAGGTTGTAATTTTTATTTTTCAATTTTTTTATTACTTTATTGCAAAGAAAACAATTTCAACTTTCCAGATCACTGTAAGTACATCGCATTTTTTTCATATTGTTACATACATTAAATGAAAAATTACATAATAATAAAAATAATAAATAAATAAATAAATAACCCAGACTCAAAACAACCCAAAAAAAAATAAGGATGTAATTTTTTAATCAATAATTCTCATTTTTAGCATCTCTAAAGAAACATTTTGCTGCTTCTTTTTATTCCAGCATTGTATGATGATTTGTTGATCTTAATTACACAAAACAAGACATTTAGGCTCTAGAAAATAGAAATGTCACTTTAATTTTCCTAAACAATAAATTAAAGCTCCTATGAGGACTTTTTTTATTTGTGTTGATTTTGGTGTCCCCTGTGAACAAGCTGGAAAGTCTTATAGCTTTGCTGACTTGGTCCTGTACATGTGTAAGTTATGCTCTTTAACAGAAGTTCTCATCCTGCTTCCATCAAACAGCTTTGAGAATCTTTTCCATGGAGAATGTGAAAGAAAGGCTGACAGTGAATCACGTCGTTTGACACCCTGTGAAGGCAGCAGTTTCAGGCATTTTAAAATACCTCTGTAGAAATAATCTATTTACTCCTTATAGTCTTTTTTTGCTTTTACAGCTCACTCAGTGGCATCAAATAATGTTAAACCAGCTACATAACTAGTTAAAATCTCCTCACAGGAGCTTTAAGAATAAGTCAGATTATTTTTGAATGTTTTATTTATAATTCTGAATATTCCTTGGACTAGCTTTGGTAGGTGTTACATATCAGTATTGATGAATGTATCACTCAGTTAGTGCCAAGAGAGTTCAGCACAGGAATTAAATACAAAGTTTGACCTTCTTAATCCACTAGAGGGTGCTGATGAGTCGTTATTTAAACCATCAAATGTCTCTCCTCTATTAGACAAATCTTAAGGGAAACAAATCGACATCAATAGAACAAATATTTTAAACACCTCCTGATGTCCCAAAAGTCTTTTTTTTTTTTTTTTACTGCCCAAAGATGTTTTGTGTTTGTTTAAAAAGAAGGAAGCAAACAGAATAATTGTCTAGTTTAAGAGATGATTGAATTTTGAATTCTGTTTTTTTTCTTCAAATGTCTTCAAATATCACTCACACTGACAATCTGCTAACAAAATGGTTACTGGTTGTTTTTAATGATCCACAACTCTTTGATAAAACAGCAGATCATTGCATCTCTATTGCAAGTGAGCTCCTTCTTTAAGCTGAAAAACAGGACTTTTCTCAAGCACCAAGTAACTGCACTGAGTTGGAGTAGAAGTAGTATAGTCTTTGTGTCATCAGTTTGTGGTGAATTTCAGCCCTGATGACACCAAGGTCAGACTGTGGCTTCATTTTCTCCTACACACTCTCTCACTCGCTGTCAATTCACACTCATCCTCTCTGTTTGTTCTCCTGCACCTCTCTCTCACACACACACACACACACATACACACACACACACACACACACACACACACACACACACACACACACACACACACACACACACACACACACACACACACACACACACACACACACACACACACACAGAATGTTCTCCTGTTTACAAAGCCTCATTCTAGGAATTCATCGATCCTCCCTCCCTCCCTCTCTCTCCCGGGTCCATTTGGAGCCTGTCTAAATGTTTCATTTACACTTGCATGTGGCGAACATAAAGGGGACGTTGATGTATGCAGAATGAGCTCTGGCAGCCCGGCACTGTTTGCTCCACGCCTGGGCTTGTTTACAACCCTTCATCACAGTGAAGCACCCTGCTGGAGCCGTCACTCTCACCCAGACACATTAAAGACAATTTATAGTCAGCACAGGCTAATCAAAATGTCATTTGGCAGGTCAGGTGTCAGGGGAATGAAATGGACTTTAATTAAACAGTTTTTCTCTGTGTGGTGTAGCCAAGCATATTAATGCACTGTTTTTACTTTGTTAGATCAGAGATGTGTTCAGTCTGACAGATTGTTTAGTGAGGGCTTCAACATTCAAATGTCTTCTAGCAAGTATTGACGTCAAGTAAAGTTTGGATTATGAGGATAATAATGTACTTTTCTAAATGATTTTGAACATAGTTTTCCTACACTTAAAGGGATATTTCTCTCTTTTTTTTAAGTGGGGTTGTATGAGCTTTATGTCACTAGTAATTGTACTAGCCACAACGGATGACAGTCATATATCAGTTATGTACATTATAGATCGGATTAGCTGATCAGTGTGCTTCAGGCAGAAGAGCATTGTTGTGTCTGCAAGAAGTGCAACAAACAGGCTTTCTAATATACCAACTAGGAATGTACAGTTTAAGTATTTTCCGTGATCGATTTTTGGAAATGTTAACGATCAATTTTCGATTAATCAATTAAAAAAAACCATTATTATTCTTATGTGAAAAACAATGCCAAATACGTTTTCCCCCCAAAATTCTGTTTTCCACAGCAACAAAATATAACTGACAGTATTGAATATGGGTAACATGTTTAACACTGATTATCAACGATCAGGCTCATAAAAATATTCTCCGCGGACACAATCTTATAAAGTGAAGGCTCATAATACTAACAGAAAAGTACTTCAGACTCACTGTGTCCAGTTTTCTGCCTACCCGTTCTTATTGAGAAAACCGGGTCATAATCAGTCCTGCAGAAAAGCCCAGACAGCTCTGATGTTGCTGGTCTGCAAACATAGCATACTAGCAATTCCCAACAGTCTGTTGGCTTTGTATCTAAAGGTGGGAAATGTCCTGTTTAAAGTTGTTAACCTTCGTGTCCATGTTGTTGTTGGCAGCAGCTGTGTATTGATCCTCTTTAAAAGCGCACATGGAGACCTGATGCACAGCCGCAGCCGCCAGCTGAGCACCTTTAACAGCTGATTCACATCCAAACATGCTTTAAACTTAAAACACCTCCCTGATAGATGAATGTAATATGAGACCACATGATGTTTGTCCCACATGACGGAAAATTGAAAACAAAAATGCGTGTTTCGAGTAATGTCTTAACAATCAATTAATCGATAGTCGATTAATTGTGTACATCCCTAATCCCAACTAGAGCATGCACCTAAAACGAGATGAGTGTGTGGGTCAGAGTCTTTCAAAACTGGCTAAATTACGTGTCAGAACTGGCCCCATTTGCTGAAAACTTTAGCCCAGCTTGCGTGATGTTTCTCCCTGCAGTTTCTCATTAAAGGGGACGAGCTGAGCGACATCTGTTGTGGCTAGTACAATTACTAGTGACATAAAACTCATTCAACCTCACTTAAAAAAAACTGAAATATCCCTTTAAGTCAAGACAAATAAATAATATCCAAGCTTTTTATTTTATTTAGCATAGATCATTGTGCACCTAATATTTTCTCTGAAAATGTTGTTTCCATCTCCAATAGAAAACGAAAGCAGTGGCACCTTTAAATGAAGTAGACAGTCATTAATGGGTTAACATTTCACCTTCATTTTCTTCATGTTTTCCCCACAAAGCTGATCTTCAGGGATTATTTAAAGCCGTTGTCATGAAAATCTAATCCATTCTCATTTCCCTCCCCTCAGGAGCACAAGGAGCCTCCTGTAGGACAGTTCTGCTCGGGCAGCACCCTCGGGGTCGAGTTATTCAAAGTTCACCGGCGGTTCTCCGGCAACCTGCAGCTGCCTCCGTTGTCATGGCGACAGGCAGAAAAGGAGAGTTACAGGGGCAGGTCGCTAACACCTGAGGAGGACCCAGTGACCCGGACTAGACCCACCAGTCTGCCCATTGTGTCCCTGCCACGCATTGACATCACACAGGCCGACCCCAACAGGTAAGGAGACGATCATCTGAGAGACGTCCTATTTGTAGAATAGTTGAATTGTTTTGTTTGTTTTTTTAAGTTTTGTTTTTGGGCATTTTCACCTTTTATTGATAAGACAGCTGAAGAGAGACAGGACCGATGGGATGACAATGAGGACTAAAGCCTCTGTATATGGGGCGTGCACTTTAACCGCTAGACCAACAGATGCCCAATGGTTTTAATTTAGAAGAAGCTCAAACTTTGGCTATATCTCAAAAACTTGAACTGATCATTGTCATTGCTGCTACATCTGTTTAACACTCTGCAGATGATTTTCAATGGGAAGAAACAGTCTGCAACATGAAACACAATTAATATTTCAGAACATATAAAAGTCCAAAGCAGTCGGAAACATCACTCTCCCTCTCATCTACCGTCAGAAATAAAGCTTTTACTATGAAGCCCAAAATAAATGGAATGACAGGAACACAGCTTAAATGAAAGAAGTGCTACAGAAAGCCAAAACAAATGCACTTACAGCAAATGTGCTGCAAATCCTTTTATTACACAGTAAGTGTTCAGTAGAAAAGATTTGTTATTGATGGGAAAGAGAGAGAGTGAGTGAGAGAGAGTGACTTCGTACTGAATGTGTCCTCTAATGGTAATCGTTGAGGCGGTTTTAGCATGTTAGCATTGGGTGCCCTTTTTTTTTAGAACAAGCTTTCCATTACAAGCAGTGGGAGACATGTTTTCCTCCATTTGTTTCTTACAGTAAGTTTGAAAATTGCATACTAAAAGCAGTGACATTTATAATTGTATGCGTTCGGTGTGCACTTAGCATCCTTTTTTATACGTTTGTTCAGTTATTTCTCAGATATTAAATAATTTGACTAGTCATGTCCTTGAACACACTCATCTTGTTGTGTCTAAAGCCTGACTTATACTGTATCCTGTGTTGACCCTGTGGAACAGTGGCCCACGTGGATGGGAACACTACATACTTTAGCATCCATTTGTCCGTGTCACGTAGCAATACTCGACTTGAGAGCAGTGTGGTCTCTGTCAGTCGGGTCGCCTGTTTCCAGCCCTGCTGTTAACTTTTTTCACAGTAATTCTGAAGCTATTACGTTAATTTAGAGCTGTTACATGTTGCTTTTTATCATACAACAACGATTACAGGGAAAAGTAGAGAGAAGACGTCAGATGGCTGCAGTGCTGTGAATGCAGGAAATGCAATGCTGTCCAGCGTACTAGGGCTGTAAGGACACATCGCAAATTGGTAAAAAATCAATACAAATAAGGGTGGATTAAAATCGATACAACATAATCTGTATAGGGATATTATTTTTAAACAGCAGAAGGCGCTATCTGCATTATACTCCACTTGTTCGACATCATTAAGTCTCTTGCGCCGCTCTCTCGTCACTCGCTGAGATGAGCATAGCAGGCGTTTGAAGTTTAAAGCATGTTTCGATGTGAATCCGCCGACTGAAGGTGTTGCTCACAGTGGTTTTATTTGAGTTACAACACACCTTAAAAATAAAAAAAGATTACTTTGTTTACAAAGAAATTTAAGAGAAAATATATATATTGCAACTGTCCATATCTGAGAATTGAAATAAAAGTTATTTAAAGTTTGAGTTCAATCCAGTTTTCTTGAATCACAATCACAGGGCTTGCAGTTGTAAGGAACCGTGAATGATGGCTACCAGGTTGAATTATTGAATGTTTTTTCTTTAAAGCACAGTGACTCACCTCACTGAACTACAGATGATCACAGGCTCTCAGCAGAGATGTATTTTCCATCGACTCTCTTCTGAGTGTCTTTCATCTCTGTGATCTCTCGCTGCTCCTCTCTTGTTTTAAAAAGCATGAAGTGCTTTTGTCTGGTCAGGAGCTTGGAAACTTTTGTTGTGTTTAGTGTATGCTGCAACATTCAGCTTATCCATGGAGTATTTGGGTATTTTACTTGCATCGTAGATTAATACAGTAGGAGGATTGTCAAACACATATCATCTAACCAGATTAACCATAACCTCAATGTCACATGTTTCTGACTAAATATTTCTCTGTGTAGCATCAGGCCTGGTTTCAGTGCATATCTTTGGGCCTGATTACACCAGTCCTTATCTGCATTAATATAACTTCAGAGAGAGACGACTGAGACTTCACAGAGAGTGGTTTTAAATGTTTCCTGGAGACCACAGCTGTTAGTAGCTATAAACTCCAATTTCTGGTTGAAGCAGGGAGCTCAGGTCGCACCGAACAGAATCACGAAGAGCTGTCTGCTGTTGAGAGAGACACTCACACCACAGCTTTCTCCAGATTGGTTTACAGGCTGGAGTTCTTCTGTCACAAAATACCTGAGAGGACAAGAGCTGTAGTTTCACTTTGGTTGTGTTTTCTTTTTGTGTCAACTCACTTCATAACTCATGCTTGTGTTAAATGTATTCACACAAACTCAAACTGAATCTTATTTGGCATTAGTTATGTAATGTTCAATATGCCAAAAATCTCTCTACTGAAAAGTGAGTTAGAGTCAAGGATTTATCGAACACAGCCAGTGGTATGTGAAAACTCTGGAGGAAGACACGTCCAATAACACATAAGACTCTTAAATTAAGTCAAGTTAGTTTGAATATGTGTCCTAAAAAGAACCCTTTCTAACTCTGAAAGCTGAACAAGCTGTGTAATTTTCTACATGCTCTTCTTTTGTTAGGTCTTTTGTTACTGAAGTCGAATTAACTCAAAAAAGACAAAAGAACAAAAGGAAAAAATTGGAAAACCTCAGGAGAAGTGCCTACGGGATGTTTTCAAGGATGAACAGATAAAACATTAATGCTGTTTAAATTCAGAGTGCGCAACAGGAGCCGTAGCAGCGTTACAATCAGCTTAAACAATAGAAGCAGATCCGCTGTGTGCAAGATTCATAAATATTTTACAACTAGGATGTTGCTTATGATAAAATACAAATTTAAAAAAACGTGACTTGCTGTTGTGAAGCCAGGCGGTGGCGGTAGCCATATTGAAAACAACCTAAGTGTCAGCTACACTGGAAGCAGGTAGAGAGGTGGAGTTGAGGGCGTAACCTCACTGCCTGGCAAACAGCTTCAACGTGCCAACCCGTCAGTCAAAACAGCCACACTCTTTATTGTCCCTCACTGTGTGTAACTCTTCGTCCTCATGTGATCGGAACAGATGAGGCCTGTTTTAGGAAGACAGTCTGTTCTGTTTTTCCCTGCGTTTGCTCTCAGATGATAATGAGAGGCTCTGGTTCTCCTCAGATCTAGAGATGTCCCCTGGTTACAGTCAGAGTTGTTTTTAGCTTGCTAAGATACTTTACTGAGTAAACACTGTCATCCTGGAAGAGAAACACTGAGCTTTGATGATAATATACCGTCTTCTGACAGAACTGAGATGCAAGTGCTCTCAGGTAATATTTGGTCATTTTGTGAGGATACCAGTCTAACAGAGAGGTAATGTCCTCAGTCGAAGCTAAATGAAGGCCTTTTTGGCCCTTAATTAAGATGATTATAGGATCTCTTCACGGTTTTGACTGTGGGTTTGCTTGAAAATGACGTCCCACACACTGGTACCCTATTTCATTAATTGTCCCTCCTCTGAAAAAGAAAGTAAGCACATGTGAGCGTATTAGGAACTTGTTAATGGCTTCTATGGAAAAAAAAACCCTAAAGAAATCACTGTTGATATGAGTGTTCACATAAGAAAAAGTGAAAAAATCCAGTAAGAAAAAAATACATATTTCTAAAAGAAGTTAGAGATGGTATTGTTCTGAGGTTTGACCAAGCGGCAACCTCCGGCCGCGAGAACTGTAGCCAATGTGGAAGTGTTAAAAACTGCAGTTCATCGAGTGTCCACTTGAGGCTGGCTCCGGAAGTACCGGAAACCACATACACACAAATTCAAAAAAGACGATCTTTACAGCAGAAATAAACATGTTTACAATCTGTCATAAAAAACGAGTGTAGTTTGGATAGCTAATTTCTCGATCAGCACACACTGTACGGGGGATGACATTTTTCATAACGCTGCAATTTTTAAGCTATTAAGATTACAAGTTTTCCATTATCAGAGGCACAGCTGACTCAGCTGATTGACAGGCGGGAACACTTTAGCTGTTGGCGAGGAGGCTCAAAGCCCGTCTCTTTACCTCGCACAAACTCTAGTAGAGCAGGTAGGTTGAGTTCAGCATTTCCAATATGGCTCCCACCGACAATTGGCCTAATAAAGAGCTTCAGAAACAGTTGGTTGACGTCACAGATACTACATTCATTATTTATACAGTCTATGGGTTTGACCAGCAATGTCTAAATGTGGTCGTAACCGTTTCAAATGATGTTTTGGGAAGCGTATAAATTCCAGGTATTAATCTAACAAAAGACAATCACATTTAAGGAGTAGTTAAATGAACTTCAATCGGTAGGATTAACCATATTCCATTTCCTCTGTTATCTAGAGGCTTCAACTTGAGGACATATTGTACATGAAACACAAATGAAAACCTTATACGTTATTCTACCTATTTTTACCATGTTTGTTTATTAATTTTACCCTATTTTCTCTAAGCAAGGCAAGGCAACTTTATTTGTATAGCGCATTTCATCCACAAGGCCAACTCAGTGTGCTTTACATTAAAACATTAAAAGCATTGGAAACATTCAGACAAACATAAAAGAGCGCAATTAAAATGACAAATATAATAAAACAGAAGAGAAAAGGATAATTAGAAATATATTAAAAGTAAATTAAAAATTTGCATTTAAAGCAAGTTAAAATAAGCTAAGATAGGAAGGCAGTGGCAAATAAAAAACTCTTAATCTCCTAGTGAACTAAGGGTAATTTTACATTAAAAACAATGTTTGAATAACCTATTCTATATTAATCTAAATGTGGAGAACAACTATATGGTATGACCTGCTAAGCTGAGATAAAAGGGGATAAAAGTTTTCATGTTGAATTTCCCCTTTAATATATGTCTCTTATTTAACTTTAAACTTTAGTACATGTTTAAACAGGACATCACAGGTGGTGGAGTGAAGGGCAGGGAGGGGCTGGATGAAAAACGCACTGACTAATCTTCAGCGCTTTAATATCCCAGGGAGAATAGGGACAGGCAGTCAGATAAACAGAGCGGCTGCGAGTGCTGCAGCAGTCCAGAGCTGCCTGTTTGCGCCTGCCAAGCGAACGTCCCTCCAGCGCGTAGCTTGTGACTGAACAGAAAGAACATCTGTCAGTGAGTGTGAGTGAGCAGCCAAAACACCAGTGTGTTTTGTTTCCTGATGAGAAGGTGAACAGGGACAAGCATGCCTCGGAGGTCCCCTAGGTGCAGAGCTGGGCACTTTGACTTCAGCGAGGATGTGGTGAATAGAGAACATCTGTCGGCTCCCAGGTGATTCTTAGGCACTTTGCCTTCAACTTTCCTCTTCATTTTTCTTTTATTTTAATATTATTTAACTGCTGAACTTTTTTTTTTTCCTCTACATGTTTGTCATTTATTTATCATTTGTAGTTTGGGGATGAGAAATTGTAATTTGTGTCCAAAAAAAGTGCAATTTACTGTGACTTATTATATCTGACAATTTCTGCCAGCTCTTCAAAACATCAGTATCTACCAAAATGCTGCTCCGATAACATCCGGTGGTTTCCTGCCTGCGTCAGATTAAGAGATTAGATTCTAGGTAAAGCATGTCGTTAATGTTGTGAAGTTGGGATTTTGATGACGCAGAGCGCAACCCGTATGACGTTTATGGTTCTGCTTGTGTGTAATCAGAGTCTGAGCGTTTCACATTAATCTGAGCTCCTCTGGCAGAGGTGTGGAGCTATGTGTCTCAGTGAGATGTTTGTGCGTGGTTAATCCCACATGTTGCAGAAATTACAGAGGCGGGGGAAGGGGGGGGGGGAATGTTAATGTGGGGCAAGAGTGACGTGACCTTTAGGAAAGTCTGGCCATTAAGCGAATGCTTGAAGAGGAGTATTTGACAAGCAACAAATGCAAGTTTTTTTCTGTTGTGGACACTTTAACTGCAATCTGACTTAAAAGAAACGTGTCATACAAACTATGCGTAAACAAACTCAACTCATGACTCGTTATGTTTGTTTTATTAACTCATGATTTATAGCATCTGTCATCCCTGCAGGGCATTGACTTTTTCACCTTTAACCTCTAAACCCTGCTCCATCTGACCTGATCATCTGGTTACACAATAGCCTGTCCTCTCCTTCTGCACGCCCTCAGTTGTGGTAAACAGATTATATCCGGCCCCGCATCTGTGGTGGTTTTACTGTGGTATTAAAAGCCATGCTGGGTAGATGAAAAGTGGATAGTGGCATTTTGTTTGCAGAAAACATGTAGTGATGATAATAATGATTCTTTTTTTATTCAGCACTTTTTTAAAATAGTGTTTTACAGGACAAAATAAAACGGTACACTAAGGCATTGTAAAAACGACACAACAAATATTTAAAATGTAGAATTTAATACATTAAAGTAATAACAAGACAGCTAACGTAATGTATGAAAGCTAAGCAAACATCATGCCATGATCTTCTGATGTTGCACTCAGGCTTGGAAGCTCAAATGCCATTGTATTACTGTTCTGCTGTGATCCAGGCTGCCAATTGTAAAAGTGAAAAGTCTGAGAAGAACTTTGTGATTCAATGTCTCCTGATTCATCTGTCACTATGGAGACAACAGAGGAACCATCATAAGAGACATCAAGCAATATTTGATCAAATCTGTTCAATTAAAAAACTTCATCAATCTCTCAAGGGTTGATTTGTTTTAGAGCAGCTTTAATATGAAATAAGTAAAAACCATTGATTTCTTCAAAACAATAAAATATACATTAGAGCTCAAGTATGTTGTTGGATCAAAAATAAATACTGATATCAAGTTGACTGATCAATAAATAAATAAACAATAGAAGGATCTGTCTTGAAAAATATCTGCTTATAAAATGATTTAAAAAATAAACATTATTCACACCCTCTGGTTAAAAATGTGCATGTGTAAGCGTGCAACCATCTCCTACCACACTGTTAACATTACTAAAAGCTAGGAATGCACACCTTTCTGATCATATCATCAGGGCCTGTGTCCACTAGTGGCGTTTTTTGTGCTTTCAATGCCCACAAATTTAATTTCAGACGCTTACTGTTACTAGGTTGTGACTGGAGTGTCCACTAACACCTGTCTCTTTTACAAATTCCAAAAACTAATAAACCATAGAGGATTTTTTTTTTGGTGCAGGTGATGTACCTCGCTTTCATCATTCATCTCATCTAACATCATTTGTGCTGCAGCAGGTGCCACACGCTGCGGTAAAGGCTGGCTAGCTGGGTCTTCTTCTGCTGCTGCTCCTTCTTTCTTCCCTCCATTTCAATTGCTTTATATTTTCTTTTCATTCAAGACGTTTTACAAAGAAAACATGAAAACAGTTAAAAGGATGCTGAGCTGGAAGGGCCAGACTGCATTGGTTTTGTTTAGAAAATAGGAGCTGCCAAGGAAAAGAATGCTGTTAGTGGAAACAGGCCCTGTCTGTTTTCTCATTAAGATTTGAGCTATCCACGTTACGTGTGATATCTGAAGATGATGTCAGTCTTTTGAATATTGCTAACTTAAAGGCTTCTCTATAAAACAAATTTACAGGACTGATTTAAAATAAGTTAGTTTTGTAACTTGTATCAAAAATGCTGCTTTTTCATTTGAGAGTTTTCCTAGTATAATTGCATTTTGTATGTCAAGCTTTTTGTGTATTTTTCTCTGCAAAAAGCCAGAGGCAAACTTGCCCAGTCTTTAAACCATGACCTTATTTGTTTCATTAGACAGACCATACTTTTAGTTTTGTTGTTATTGCATTTGTTTGTCAGTGTTGATGTATAACAAATATAACTAATCACATAAATTAAGAGGAAATGTTGCTGCATTCTGCAATGTTGTTATCACTACACAATATTTATCATCTGCACTTCTGAAACAATCAGCTATAGAAACTACAAGATACTATAGACTCTGCACACAATTCATGAAAAACTGGGTAATGTTTGAGGGTGTCTGTCACCATAGAAATAAAGAAAGCTCTATGAATAAAGGAAAAGTCTGTCATTTTACCAGAAGGAGCTTATCTCTCTGCTGCTTTTCCTGCTCAGTGGGAATAAATGAACAGAGCTGTCATGGTCATTTTTTGTTTTTTTACAAAACACAAACCAGAGCAGCAGTTTACCATCAAACAGCCCCTCCCTTTGCTGACCAGCATAACATACTTATTTAATGAGCATAATAGCTTTTTTTAAGGCCATGGATGGATGGATGGGTGGATGGATGGATGGATGGATGGATGGATGGATGGGCGGGCGGGCGGGAGGGAGGGCGAGCAATCATTTTAGGGTTTATGCAATCTCTCTTTCATGAATGGTATTTGTGAACATGTTGCGCAAGCCAGTACTTAGTAGCAGCTTATTGGAAGTACTTGGTACATGGTGATTTGATATTTGGTAAAAATAATTATTGATCCATTGGCATGATTAAGGTAAGGAAATGCTTCCAAATTGCTGCATGTCATGGCTTTCCAAAGACTCATGTCCAGACAAGTTTTACAGTTATAAAATCAGGCTTTCATTTCTTGCCTGGTCTTCTCAAAATCACCACGAAACAACTTAAGCTTCGAGTGTTGCTGCCAGCGTTCTGTCAAGAACCAAGAGAACTAAGCACATAACTCCTGGTCTGACGTCTTTACACTGCCTTCAAATATTTCATTAAAAAGATTTAAAAGGCAGCTGCTAGTTTTAAATCAATATGTGATTGCAAACCAAGTGGAATCCACCAAATGGAATCTCAAATCTCCTAAAATATTATGCACCCTGCAGGTCTCTTGAATCCTTAGGAGGCAGTCTGAACTTAAGCTGAGCTTCTGTGCTGCAAACAGATGGAACAACCTTCTCAGTCATATCTAATGGTGCCCAAGCTTTAACTTTAAATACTTTGATTGATGGTTCTTAACTCTGCACATGTAGTTTTCTGTTGGACTTGGAGGACATCACTTTTTATTAATGCACTCATATCTGTAGAGATGGGCAGCAACAATGTCCAGACAAGACAACTTGATCACTATACATAAGCCTGAAAGCATATTCTAGCTATTTTAAACAGTATGTGACTTGTATTTGGATTCCACATATTGAGATCAATTATATTTGTTTAACATAAAAAGTATGTTTATGTATATATCCACCAATAAAAAGGTCAATAACTTTAGCTAATAATAGCTCATTAATTGTAAGTCATACAGGCAGGCCAACAAGCTTTTATGCTTGTATGAAAGTTAGTCAATCCAACTCAACTAAACACATTGCATGCACTGTTTTAGATCATTTGAGCAATGCAACTTAAACAGAAAAACTAAATTAAGTTAATTTTGAAGGAAATAAAAGAAAATAGTAAAATGTAACTTGGCACCCATTTCTTTTTAGCTTATTTTTAATTCTTCCCCCAAAGACATCCGTCTCTCTTCAACAAACTACCTTTGGTACAGAGGGATTTTTAATGCCACTAATTTTTTTAGCATTATTAGAATGACTATTATAATTTATCTATTTATTTTATTTAGTATTTTTAACTATATTTATTTTATTTTCATTTTCTCAATTTATTTATCCTTTTTCTTTTTTATTTCCTTTTTCATTATTATTATTATTATTATTGTATTTTTGTATTCATTGATTAATTGGTCAATATGCTTTTATTACATTTTTGGTATATCTGTTAATTATTTATGTATTTATTATGTATTAATTTGTTTTTGTTTCTAGTATTCTCTCCCACTCAGTTACTCTCCTACTGTCCTATTTTCTACCATTAAGCATTAACAGAGACACACGCCCGCACACACCTGTCTTCTATTGCTCTGCAGCATTTTAATAAAGAATTAAAAAATAGGATTTTTAATACATATTGAGTTAAAATCACTAAATAAAGCCTTCCTCTTTATTCTTAACAACTTTCCAGCAGTTTTCTGTTCATGATCTTTGACCTTTGCTGACCCTGCAAGAAAAACCTCAGCATCATCCTGTAGACTGAGGAAGTCCTTTTATTATAGTATCATAAGGTTAAAGTAGATGAATACTTTCAATGTATCTTATTTCATTTAAAACTTGTCATTTAATTTGGATGAATAATTCAATAATAGTTTTATTGCTGACTATTTTAAATTTAAAATACTTATAATACAATGTCAATCTGTTCCAATTGCCGCCATGTGCCTCCATGAAATGTGCTGCTGTACTTTCAGTCAGATGGTGGACTTACTTTACTGAAAACTAAACAGCATTTACTGATGACTCATTTGATGCTTTACAGTCTCTGTTAATACCAGAAGCTGCAGAGGTTCCTCATCTGTTATTTATTTCTCTCTGTCTTAGCTTTGAGGTGGAAAATGGTCCGTCGTTGTGCTGCAGTCCGTCAGACCCGCAGGCATCCCCTGGTTCAGGCCTCGTTCTTCATCCCAACCTGGCAGGTCACGGCCAGCGGAGGGAGTCGTTCCTGTACCGCTCTGACAGCGACTACGACCTGTCACCAAAGTCCTTGTCTCGAAACTCCTCCATTGTTGGAGAACTGTGAGTGGAAATGATTAAAACGAGAGAACTGAGCACCTTACTCCCGTTCTTACATTTTTTACACTGCCTTTCAGTTTCTAATACAACAGATTGTAAGTTTATAAATCACTTCATAACCTTACACTGTCTTGTCCTTAAGTCATAACAACCCTGTAGGATGCTTGAGTGTTTGCAAGATTTTCACCCAGGTCCGGTTAACTTTCTGATTAAACTTCCTTTTAATCAGCCAGAGCCTAACAAGGTACTGTTCCTTAATAGTCCTTATGACTTAAGGAGAGTACTCCTTCATCAGCTTCTCACTTCATCTGTGGGTTTGTTGTGTAGCTGTCAGTATTTGCACAATGACTTTCTCTTCCTGTTTCAGGCATGGAGAAGACCTGATTGTGACCCCGTATGCTCAGGTAAGAGCTCATTACCATTCAACTAATCTGCTCCAAAGAACAACAAAGACACCTTAATGATGTCTGCTCTTATTGGGCCTTTTTTTTTGTTTGAAGATGTTGTCCAGAAGTATTAGATGTGAAGCAGTTTAGACATCCATAAAGTAACTCTTTCACACAGTCATGAGTAAGCTTCTGCCCCTAGTGGTCTTTAGTGGGCCTGTCACAGCTCATTTGCAAAGGCTTTATCTCAAACTTCAACTATACTGCAGTATAGAGAAAGGGTAACGCAAAAAATATAAATGTTTGCTATTCATTTTCTCAATACAGTCACAAACCACACAGCAGTGGCATCAAATCTCTTTAAATTGTACATTAACTCAGAGAAAAGAAAGGAGACCCACACGCCATTTCACCCAAAACCCACAGACTTGATTGTGTTCATTTTTATGCTGTTGTTTAATAACAGATGCGCCGCAAATTGAGGCCAAATGTCTTTTACATTTCTTTTTGTTGATTTTGTAATTACAGTAAATATTAGAAGTGACTGTGTAAAAAAAAAAAAAAAGGAGAGACAAACAAGAGTGCATGAACCAGTGACGGTACTACTGTCATCATTATCATATACCCGAGCCCTAAGTTTGGGCTAGTTTGATAAAGGGCAACATTCTTTAGCAGCAAGGATTGCATTGATCATAAAACCAGCAACAGAAACTAACAGTCTTTCATATTGAGCTTCAGTTGATTGAAAATCTGTACACCAACATTTAAAAACTCAAATATTTTAGCAGGCATCATATTAACACATAACATCGCTACTATTATTATGTATGCATAATAGTAAAATATGAATTTACATGATTTAACCTCTTTTTTTCTGATATTCTTCTCACATTATTCCTTTTCCACTCCCTCTTTTATTAGGTCCTGGCAAGCCTGCGGACTGTCAGGAACAACTTCACCACCTTGACAAATGTTCAGTGTGTATCCAACAAGTAAGTCACCTCATAAAGTTCATGCTGCAGAATGTCTGCAGATTTGTCCTTTCCTAGGTTTCTTTTGTCTTTCACTAAAAGTACAGACATCATTTTTGGGAGGAATACTGTAAGCCTTAAGGAGGTTGTTTGGATGCTACAACTGAAGATGCTGACACATCTCACTAGGGTGCGCCAGTGCACTGAAAACATTTGGACGCCACAGTGTCATGAAGGAAGCACTCACATTAAACTAACTAAGTCCTTTACTGCGAAGATGGTTTGAGGCAGCTGCAGTGTTGAAATCCAAAAAGTGACGCAGTGACATTTTATTTTATGTTCATATGATCTCATTTGAATGCACGAGAGCTCGCTCTGATCGCCGAACTGGGTCACTGGATGCGGTTTAATCAGGACGCGGTCTGACCTCACAGAGGGGGTCAGAGTGAACCAAGATTGAGGTGGTCAAAGTTGAAATGTCAGATGTAGAAAGCCTGACCTTTGACCAAAATCACAGTCCAAACGTTTGTCCCACATCAGGGCTCCTGATTGTAAAGTTAACTGAATGATTTCTGTCTCTCTGCAGAAGGTCACCTGCTGCAAATCAGCCCACTGTCACCAAGGTCTGCCTGTCAGGTGAGTCCTCACATCAGAGTTTTGTTTATGAAGTCAACCATTATATAAATAAATAAATCTACATGTTTTGATCAAATGGAACATGAATGCAATCAGCATTTTGATAATGATCTGAAATGCCTCTTATACAGACAAAAGAGAAAAACAACAGTGATTTCACTTATCTGATACCAGTATGAACACGCCCCCGGAAATATTTACTTGCTTCTTCTTCACATAAACAGAAGTTTATGCAGATAAAATCTTTGTTAGGAATTAAACTACCCACTACTTTTCCAGAGCAGAAAGATGTGTGTATTTCAGGGAAATTAACAACATCAGAAAACGGCCTGGCTATGACAAGAATTACATACACCGTCGATACTATGTATACATTATCAGGAGAACCCTGCATTTCCCTATACTCAAGTCCAGATATTGGCATAATTATTGGGAAGGAAATGCATGTCATAACATGTACATGCAATGCAGCTGTCCAAAGACTAAAGATTTGCAAGATGAAAAATAATTAAACTTAATACTCTGAAACACACATTTTATTTTCTGCAGTTTAATACATGAGACAAAGATAGATATTGACTATCTTTGACATTCAAAATTGGAAGAAGGCTTGATAAACATTGAATTGCCCTAGCATATAGGAAGTTGGTGCAGTGAATAAAAAAAGAATGTGCCTTTTCTGCATTGCACACACTCGCATTAAACATTTCATGGTCAGTCCCTGCATGCAAATGCTTCATTAGTTTACTTAGACTTAGATTGGAGTTTCTGATTCTGTATAAAAATGTTCCAAAGCAACACGGTGATAAATGTTTACAATCCTGCACAAACTGTTATCTCTGAGTGTTTTCACACGTGCGCACAGAAGCTGTAATCTTGAGTCGTTACAGGAAAACCATGACTTGATAACAACAGAAAAAAATGACATGCACTGACGTTAAGCTGAGGCGAAAGGAATGAGAAAAAGGGTGAGAACCAAAGAGGGAGATTTATAGTTTCAGATTCGCATGAAGGAAGAAGTGAAGGAGGGAGAGGACGGGTGAAAGAAAAGGGAGGAGGGAAGTGTGGATATTAGTTCCTGCTGCACTGGTTCTTCAAGCCCGATTGACGTCAGCACGGCCTGCACACAGCAGCTCTCCACTTCCTATCAGCACAGATGGGCTGCTAGGAGCGTCCCGCAGCAGGAAAAAATACAAGACAACTGTTCGGCTCTTATTGTCCTTCCTCCTCCTCCTCCTCCACACTTCTCACAAACCTTGACCTTCTCAGAGCAAACTGTGACGAGTGAAACCATCCCGTTGTCATTATAGAATAAGGAAACAAACATGATTCTAAATGTTTAATTCGTTTGAACCACAGAGTACGTATCTTTCTTATTCCTGACCCACATTTAATATTAACGTCATCAAACTTTCATTACCTTATAAGGAGCGTTCGGTACACCTGCTGCTGCTGCATAATAGTAATTGTCTGACTAGTTTCAGAGGAGAGTACAACAATTAACAATACCACAAAGAAAGGTGCTCTCACATCCTCCCTGATCCTGCTCGCTGTCTCCTTTTCATCAACTCTTTGAGCGGAAAAGGAGAACAGATTTTTCCTGTTTTGAGTCTCTGTTTTCAGTGAGGCAACATCCCCTATTTGAAAAACGATAACACTACCTGTGGCTTTCTGGGCATGAGCTCAATGTAGATTGCTGATTAGAGACCTTGAATATTCTCATAAAGGGATTGAAATGGCTGCAGGAAAATAAAGTGAAACTTATGAGAACAGCAGAGAGGGTAGTGTGAATTATTGTAGGATGATGGTGAAGTTACACGGAGACACTGAGTGGGTTCAAGAACGAGTGAGAGATTGTTTCAGGGAGGGAGATAGGAAAGAACAAAAACACAGCAAAGGTCGCAGAGAGACGTCAGCATTTTTGAAGCCTTTTAATCAGATGCGATATGGGAGAAGCAGAAAGAAAGGTCGGATTTGATAAATAAACAAAAAGCAGAAACGTGACCACAGTGACTGGGTGAAAGAGTACAAGAATCAGAAAACTGGGGGGTATATTAAAGATCAGTTCAGCCTCACATGCGTCACTGCAGGCGGTTTTCTCTGTTAACCAATCTTACTCAAGTAACGTGACGGGATTGAAGTGTTTTTTTGTGTGCGGGTCTGAATTTACGCTTCACAAATTGTTTCGGCTCCATCACATGCGGTCCCATGAGCCCGGCGGCTAACAAAGGACTCACTCTTCCCTGATTCATTCAGATTATAGGCTTTGTTCTATATTACGCATGATAAATGGTACTTTTGAGGAAAATTCGAGATGCTGACGTCTGTGACCGTCAAGGACTGCTGATTAATCTGTAACGGTCATTACTGGCTTTAGTTGAACATTGTCACAGATGGAGGGGGGTCCAGGGACCTTGGTTAGTCATTTGACCAAGAGGAGGATGCAAAACATCACGTTCTAGGGGGCCATGTTCCTTTTGAGAAATTAATGTTTACTCAATGCCTTAAGGAATAAACCCAAACCCAAGTGGGGCCTGTTTTCTTAAATAGGCCACTGTCGTTGACTTCAGATGACCCACCAAGGATGACAAAATCTGTATGAACAAGTAGACTTTCTATAGTTCTGCTTGGTATGTATTGTGTCCATGCACCAAAAGGAACACCGACTTAATGAATATTTCTCTGGAGAAAACTAATGAACAGTTTGACCAATTCACTTTACATTTTCCATACTTCTCGTGCATTGAACAAGACAAAGAAATACTGTTAGAAATGCTTTCTACTTTCTCCCTGAGGCTTACATTCTGAAGAACTCTTTTATCAAATTATCTCTGAAATTTAAAGTTAGCTTGTTTGTACACGCTAAGCATGAAGGAAATTAGCTACAGCTAAGATTACACTGGCGTGGTGCACAAGAAGAAATAATTCAGGATTACCCGTGGGCGTTCACAGCAAAATCACGGATACATAAATCTTGTTTGTTTTTGTGTTTTTTTTCCTTCTTAAGTTTAATTTTTAGCTTTGATGCCTTTACTTAGAGACTTAACGGTGAATAGCGTTGCAAACAAAAAAGATAAATTGGGGAATAACGTGCTGCAAGGTGCCACAGGTTATGCAGCACCTGTACATGGGACACATGATGCGACAAATTGACACCCTGAATGTTGTTTATTTTCTAATAGGTTAAGAAAAGTGGAAAAAAAAATGTGCATTAACTGAACTTGGACACCATATATCTGAACTGGAAAGATTCAACTCTTAAAGAGATATATACATATTTTTTGGGGTGCTTTTTCGCCTTTATTGTATAGGACAGTTAAAGAGAGACAGCAAACGCGGGGAGTAGAGAGTTGGGGAAGACATACAGTGAACGGTCGACTGGCCGGGAGTCGAACCAGCGATCTTTGGGATGAGGACTATAGCTTCTATACATTGGGTGCTGAGACCGCTAGGCCACCAGCGCCCCAAGATTCAACTCTTAAGAAATATTCCAGTACAAAAACTCACATAATACCACAAGTTGTTGTTGGAAATTAAAAATGGATACAGTTATTTGGGTGGGAATCTAAGCGTAAGCCAAGGTGCGATCTGAAAACGCCACTCAATACGTGTCAACAAGATCAGCACTGTCATGATATAGTGATTCTACGATAGTTAATAGATGGAAAGAAAATCATAAAATGATACATCTTGAAATCTGGAGAATACTGAATGCCTCTAAAAGTTTAGGTTTGTCACAAGAGCCACTGGAAGGAGTCAAAAAGTTGTGATGTGGTGCGTCAAAATGGAAAAGAAATGCGTTTAGGGTGCCATATTTAAAGATATATATATATGTGAATATTTGGTACAAACTATACAATAACTGCATCGCAAGAGCTACCCATATACTCCCACATAGATATTTTGTTCCATCTCTAATATGCACATTTGTTATCCCACAGATAAAAATAGAGCCATGCCTGCTGTTCCCCAAAGTTTCCAGTCTCCATGCCACGCTAAGCTCAATTGTTTCAATACCAACATTTTAAATACCAAACATTTCAGTCTCCTGATTAAACTGTAAATCTGTCAAATTCACAGGATTCATAGGAAGCACTAAATGTGGATTATTTGTTATTCAATGATCTAAAACAGTTCTGTTGTTTTTCATTTGATTTATGTGGAACAAGTAAGAGGAACTGTTCCATCATTTTGAATCAGGGTTAACTTTAATTAATCTTTCATTCTAATATTGCACTCTGTCTTAATGTGTTTCCAGTGCAGTGCTCTTTCATCACATCTCATTAAAGGCCCTTCAGGGGAAAAGGGATTTGAGGTGCATTGTTTGAGACTTCCTTGACGTAGACTTTTTGGACAGAGGGTTAATCATCATTATGCTTTGATATTATCCTTTATTAATGTAAGTCTATGGTGTTTTTGTATTTTTGCCTACATTTTTCCATCTCTCTATGCGGGATTAATGTCAGCTGGTCAGTCGGAGTGTTTCTAGGATCTGAATGCACAGCAAACCGTGCAAGGGGATTAAGCCCGGCAGAAAACATACACATTCTTTGCCTTGAAAGTAAACACACACGTGACTTTGTGCGTAAACTGGGCAGGGCGTGGGGCCCCGCTCAGTAATCCTTGCTCATTCATCTTTTGTCTCTTTTTTATAAACATGTCCTTACAGAGAAGTAATGACTGACTAATCTCAAACAGGTCCATCTTAAGGAATACAGAGGAAAGGGACTGTTAATTGGAAGTAATCTCCAGGTTGATGAAATATACACTTACTCATTTTCAAATCAGGGTGGGAGTGTTGTAGAGTGTGGGCAGCTGTGTTTGCATGCATAGAAAGTGCACCATGAAGTATAGAGGCCTTTTGTCAGGACGGGGCAAATGTAATGAAGTGTAAAGTGTTAGTGGATGAACAGCTGAACACAAACTGACAGCCAGAACAAACTTGACCTGTCAGTTTTTGGTCTGGGCAGTCCGCTGTGCTCCTCTCCTCTGCTGCTGCAGCTGCTACTCTGCTCCACATGAGGAGTCCATGTCGGGTTTTCCAGGCCAGCAGCCAGAGGAGAGGATCCGGAGGGCTGGAAGCGTGCAGCCTGGTTAAGTATTTGAATTATGTCATTGACGTCAGCAGAGTCATAAACCTTGCTTCGGCCCATCCCTCAGGCTGGCCCGTGCCAACACAGCTCCATGGTGCATTGTGAGAGAGCTGTCAAACAGGCCCTGATTAGGTGTGTGTGTCTGTCTGTGTGTGTGTGATTGTTTTTATAAGACTTGAAGCCTTTTGTTTTGATAGGTGAGGGGATAATACTGTACTTGTAAACTATGAAGAGACATAATCAGGTTGTTTGTGAAAGAGGACAAAAGCTGATTGTCAGGTTTCGGGGTTGGACTTTTACCGTAAAAGGCCATCACACAACAAGTTCATCATTTTAAACATCACACCACTATGACATGTTACATCACAACCTGTCAGAGAGTAGTGATACCTGCGGGGAAGTAAGGTCAGGTCCTGCAACATCAAAAAATAACAGATGCAAAGAATGATGCAGCAGTTGAATATAAATGAGTTAGATATTAATAGTTTGCTTTAACATCTTATCTTTATGCTGCTGAAAGTTCTAAAGAAATATTTTACCAATGCTGAATCGGAAAGCATGCATATTGTTTTTTTTTGTAATTTTGCTGATTTTCTTTTAATTATATAAAGATAAATAAATAATTTACAAAACAAAAACATAAATTTCACCACACTGTGATAAATGCAATTCAACAGAATCAAATTTAACACACAGTTATGCCCTGTGTCCCAGCTTGCAGAAATTCTGGACTGGTATCTTTAATTTTCTTTCACAAGTTCTGGGGGTTGAGATTAAAACCTGATCCCATATTGATCATCTTCAGGGTGTCGGAGAGGCTCAGGAATCTCCAAGTCTCTAAAAAACGTCTTTTATCTCATGGGCTGCTTACTGCTGAGAAACTGATCCTCCTATTTTGGAAGAAGAAAGACGCACCTACCCTCAAATTATGGTTAACGGAGATGACGGACACACTTCATTTAGTGAGAATTAGATTTGTTCTTAAAAACAGACTTGAGAAGTTTGAAAAATTTGGCAGCCACTGATCTCCTTTTTGCAGAGCTGAAATGATCAGCTTTTTGTACATTGTCAGGTAGCACTCCATGGGAGGGTTGAGGGAGGGGGGAGGGTGGGATAGTTATTGTTCTACTGTTAACTCTATGATAAAGACAGTTTTGCCTGATAATAAGGAATGAATGACCCGAATTAATGATGATGTAGTCTGTGAGATCAGGCCTTT
The DNA here is from genome assembly GCF_009762535.1 of Notolabrus celidotus. NCBI lineage: Eukaryota > Metazoa > Chordata > Actinopteri > Labriformes > Labridae > Notolabrus > Notolabrus celidotus. The sequence continues at coordinate 25,163,261 of NC_048286.1, forward strand.
TGAATTACACTGTTATATGAAAATTGAATGTCAATGTGGATGCTTTGTGGAGATCTTGTTTTCCTTAATAAACATATTGAAACACAAAACAAAAACACGAAACTGGTCAGCAAAAAACAGCAAAAACTGTTCAAATGTTGGCTGTAGCTAAACAAACTTTCTAAATTTGGAGCAGTACATGGTGTGCAAATAGAATAATAAAGCAGTGTAGTTTGTTTAGTTTTATTTAAAGAGCAAATACTGAAGTTTACTCTCGCCATGTCTTGCTCATTATTCCCAGAATTAAAGGTTATTTTCCAACTAGGTGTGTGTTCACCTGTATCATCAACCTCCCTGTTCTGCTCTCTGATTGGACCGACACCCACAATAATTAAGCTGGTTCAGTTTTCTCTCCCCTCCTCTGTTTCTCTTCATGTCAACACTTTTTTTCCCCGTTTGTCATCTTTGGTTTAAATTGACGTACATCGGGGGTGATACAAGAATGATTCACCATCTGTCTCAACTCCACGTGGAGAACAAAGTGAAACAAACACCGTTGGTTTCTGCGCGTATCAGTGTCGAAGACGGCATTTCCTCCTTCCTGATATGCTGAGGTCTAGATGAGGAATGTGTGTTTACGTACATGCAGATAGCTTGCGGCTGTTTACTCTTTGACTTTGTGATGACTCAAGTCTTCTTCAATGACCCTCTGTTTAAACTGGCCCCATTACTCCCAGACAAGTTGAATTAGTCTGAATAAACAAGGAATAAGCCACATTAGTCACTGTGTACAGTCAGGCTCCCCATGAAAATGCAATACTGCATGAAAACCTCATCTGTACACACAGCTTGTGAAGCTGCTTACACAGGGAATGATTTGCCCCTGGTGTAAAGGTATTTCATATTAAAGGGAAGTCTGCTTACTGTAGTGCCAGTGTTTGAATTATGCTACTCTTAGGGCTGTCAAGTGTCAACACTTTAATCACGAAGCAATAAAAGTCCAAAGCTAACAGTCTCTTCCTGCTGCTGCCATCATCAATCAATCAATCACTCTTTATTTGTATAGCGCCAAATCACAACAAACGTTATCTCAAGACACTTTTACAAACAGAGCAGGTCTAGACCATACTCTATGTTGAATTATTAACAAAGCCCCAACATCAAGACAGGATAAGGTCCAGTCCAGACTCAGTCTGATCTCATCTTAATGCACCATGAGCAGAGCACTTTGCAGCATTTAGCAAGTTACAGCTGCAAGGACAAACTTCCTTTTAACAGGCGGAAACCTCGAGCAGAACCAGACTATCTCAAGACACTTTTTACAAACATTGCAGGTCTAGACCATACTCCTATGTTAAATTATTAACAAAGACTCAACATCAAGACAGAATAAGATCCAGTCCTATCTTACAGACAGGACTCAGTCTGATCTCATCTTAATCCACCATGAGCAGAGCACTTTGCAGCATTTAGCAAGTTACAGCTGCAACTTTATCAACAGCATTCAATTTTTTTTTTCAATGCAACATCAAATAGGGCTCTAATTCCAAATTGAGCATATTCTTTCAGGTGGTTGAAATGCTTCTTCTTTGACAGATAAATCAGTGTGCTCCTTGGGCCATCAAAGGTACTAGCTGCCTCAATCTTTAATTAATTCTGAAAATTATTGCACTACATAAGTATAGAATTTCTGTCATCTTTCATTTCAATTATGACATTGTAAAACCACATGCATATATTTAAATTATGACACTGTAAAACCACACGCATATATTTATTCGTTTTATTTTTCCACACCATTTCCTGAAAAACTTTCTCGGCCATAAAAGTACTTGGCTGAAATTATTTTTGAAAGGGGGTACACGAGCCAAAAACGTTTGAGAACCCCTGTGCTAGCTGATCACATGATAGTGTTATGGTGAAGGGTGTCCAGCTCTGCACTCTGATTTGTATCCAGTCAGCCAGGGAAACAGGTTTTTGGGGGGATGGATTGAGAGCACAGAGAGGAGCAGTGTGAGGCGGATGTGAGCGGAAGGTGTCTCAGGTGGGAATGGAGAATGGAGGTGGGAGGTGGAGGTGGGGGGACGTTGGAGTCCAGTCCCAGTCGTTGGTGCAGTTGATGGCTCTCACAGAGGCCAGTTTGTGGCCCTTTTGGGGAGAGAGTTGGAGGGAACCAGGGAAGAGGGGGGGAGCTAGACGGGGTCTGTCTGCACACTGAGGTCTGTTGTCCTCTCTGCAGCCTCCAGCATATGGCCAAAGCATTAGGACTCGAGCAGGGAAAAAAAACTTCCAGTGAAACGAGAGGCTGGAAAAGTACCTCGCTCTCTGTCTGGCTGCAGGTTTTTCAGACTGAATGTGCGTCACGCCACCTTTGACTGGTGACATTGTGAAATGTGTCGGCTCATTTAGCTCTGTATTTATTATCAACCAAAAGTGATGATGGATTCAGCTGTTTTATCTGCGTCCACCATGAGCGTTAGTTTGTGCTTAACCTTATTTAAACTAAAACTATACTGATCTGAAGTCATGTTGGAGATTTGTGGCCTCGGGTCCGGCTGTTGTCATTTTGAGGAAAAACAACAGATGAAAATGTGAAGTTCTGCTTCACTGATCTTGCTCTAGACAAGTGATTTGGAGCCAGACACCAAAACCAAAAATCTTTTGTTCTACATCTGACGGTTTTTACTGCCATCAGATCCTGGACTGTGTAATGAATCAGCCGCCAGCTTCAAACTGGCTTGATTCGCGGTCATGAAGGCGGTGTGGACGAGCCAAGTCTTTGAAGTTTCCTCAACTGCAGAATGTTTCTATAAGTCCTCATCGGAGGGAAAGGGGGCAGGATGTGGTTGCACCTACTTGGCATGGTCTCCTGCTCCTATGGCTCAAGACGGCCGCACGTTGGTGTATAACCAGTTTCAACAGCTCAACGCCTTGTGCATGAGCTGCTTTGATGCTGTACTTTCTGCTCTGTGTCACTGACTTTTACATGACTTGGATGCCGGTGGTTCTTGTGAATAGTTTGGGCCAGGAAGCTTGGCTTCCAGCAGTATATTATCGCCAAGGGTTCCTTGAATTCTCCAACCTCGAGCTGAAGTAAAGGAAAATGTGTCTGACCTGAAGAATGAGGCTAGTGCTAGCAGTCGGCTCTTGTAACCTGAGGAGCTGGTGGCCTGGTTTCTGAAAAGCAAAGTCAGTCTTAAACGGTTGAAACTTGACTCTGATAGATTAAGAGGGGCCTTGTCATCATCCTCCTCTGATATCTTTAAAGGTTTCCTTGACTGTGCATATACTGTCTGAGTTCCCTGAAGTTCTTTGTTAAGCAGCGGCGGTTCAGAGTCTGTGCGCCATCACTCTGCTTTGAAGTGCTTTGATCCACTATATTGACGTAAATTGGGGAGCAGCACGCTGGCTGTCCTGTTGTGCTAAGCATATGGGGTAAATTTCTTCCATGTGTGAAGGCCTATGAAGTAGAGAGAAAAAAGAAAGGTGGGGAGATCCAGATGCGTTCAGCGTGCACTCCCTCCGGGCAGAAATTTGTTGAATCAACCTTCTGCATGCTACATCAGAGAAAGATGCTTTTAATTTGTTTCCTCGTGTTTTATAGTTTCAGAGAAATTCTCATAAAGCACTTTTTCACTTCTAAATCGCGTGCGTCTACCCACATGTGAGTAATAACTGCTAATGACGAGGTATTTCAACAAATGACAGCTGTGATTCTCGAGCCGGCATTCAGTAATAATTCCGCTCCATGTTTTGTGTGAGTTCAGGGCCAAAGAGGAAGCACTTTAGTTTCTTTGGCACACAACAAGACCATGGCCTGGCCTCCTCCCCCCCCCCCCCCCCCCCCCCCCCCCCCCCTCAATACAGGGAGTCAAAGTTTGCCTCTTGTGTTGCTTGTGCAAACACAGAGTTTGGTGTTTCATTTAATTTTTTTTTCCTCCCTCAGAGAGGTTCAGAGAGGAGAGAGCCAGTTTGTGAATCATGGCGGTGTGAGCTGCTGCTGCAGATCAGCAGAGTGAAGCCTTGAAGTGGTCTGCACTTTTCAGAGAGGAAGTGGAGGGAGTTGTGAGGGTTGTCTTAGCAGCAGAGTGCGTCAGATGAGTTCATGCAGGTTCTTCACTTTAACTTCTCTCCCTTTAGGTTTTATGTATAAAGATAATAGCGCTGCATTTATTTGCATCAGAAATGTAAAGATAGTGCACAAAAAGACTTCTCAGGTGGTTTGTTTGTGCACTGTATCTGTATGTACACATCATTTGTATGTGTTCAAATGAGAGGGGGGTCACAGACACGTCAACAGCAGGAGGCAGTAGACCGCCTAGTTTGCATGCCACCAGCTCAGCTTAGCAGAGCAGTCCTGCAAGGGGAGCCTGAGAGGGGGCGGGGGAAGCTAGACAGAGTGGGAGGGGGTTTGAAGAGCGCACGAGAGCAAGAGGGAAGAGGGGTTACTGAGAGAGAAAGAGACTACAGAGTGAGCGTCTGCAAACAGAAACTCTAGCCTCAGTTTGTCTGAGAGTTAGACATCCCTGAACTTCTCTGAGGTGGTGGAGTGAAACGAGATGAAGGAGCTCTGTGTACACACCTCTCCCTCTTCCTCCACGACTCCCGGATGTCCTGCCGGGCAGTCCTCTGTGAGATCAAGCCACCCCGGGACCCTCGGACCTCCATGCTTGGTGTCGGGGGGCTCCGCAATGGACGTGGATCCTCTCCGGTCTGATTACGTGTCCATGTGTCTGTTGGCAGATGAGTCCTACCAGAAGCTGGCGATGGAAACCATGGAGGAGCTGGACTGGTGTCTGGACCAGTTGGAAACCATCCAGACCTACCGCTCAGTCAGTGATATGGCCTCCAACAAGGTAGAACTATTCACTACTTATAAATTTGTATATGCATGCATGCAACAAGTGTATATGTGCAAACAGTGCATATGGAACGTTTCTTGAAAATGTTTGCATCCTAAAAATGTGACTTTAAAAATAAGGATGCGTGGAGGCATCTTTGGTAAGCATCATCTTGCAAAAACTCCAAAATTCTTGGAATTCTATTAATGCAGTTTCAAAAGTTGCTGCACAAATATTTTGATGCTCTTACTATGAGTTTAGTTTGTTCACTGCTTGCTCTATCCACTGATATGATGATCCCCATGAGAGCACCTGGGAACAAAGCACCGTCTTGTCATAATAATCTCCCAGGTTTAAGCTTCTTCTGGTTAATAATGGAATAGCTGTCCAAGATAATGAAGTTGTTCTAATGGTATGTATTCTTTAGTGTGATGTCAGAGATATTCAGATTGAGTTTGTTACTTAGTGATAATCCGCCTGACTCGTAAACAGCCGTACAGTTGCTCTTTGTTGCTGCGTGGTTGTTGCACAGGGTATGCAAAATGTTAATTGCCTTTTGCCACATTGACGCACTTGCAAAATAACAGCCGCTCTGTGGTGGAGTTCGGGCTGGCATAATCATTTTATGGATATCTTGCAGAAAGTATCGGCAGCATTTAGTTTGCATACATGATTGCGTAGTTCCAGGTATCTTTAATAGCATTGATGCATGATTTTCATGGAGAGCATTATTCTGCTCATCAGTTTCCTTCAATTATTCAAAGTTAACACATGGCATGTTACACAACCGGGCCGAGCTGCAGATGAACATGCACTATGGTTTTATACCGCACACAGAGACATTTGTCATTGATCTCAGCGTGGAGAGAGTATTGGCTCTGGTGTAATGTTTACCTCTGTTAAACACTGGTCCACATTCTGCTGTGACGTGACTAAAGGCACTAAAGGTCAATCTTCACTGACAGGCATCTATTTGACAGACTTCAGTTTAAGATTAACAGAAAGTAAAGAGTCACGAGGGGAAAGGGTGTTTCAACTTTAAAGGTGCAGGTCACCATTTTTCAATCCTTTTGAAAGCACTACTTTTTTTTCACTAATTCTGGAGCAGGGTCACATGTACTGTATTTCTGTTTTTTTGACAGTGCTGCAAAGGTTTGTGGCACATTACTGACGAAGAAAACATTTCCCTTCTGCAAACTGATGTGCAAAGAGTTACAATTAGCATGATACATTGAAAATATATAATAAGCTAAATCACAATTGTCACCAGAGTGCTATCTGGTAGGTCAAATAAAACATTGCACCATTTGTATGTCACCTGCATGCATGAAACTAGACATGTCTACACAAAGGAAAGTTTTCTAAATGCTGTGGATGTAGCACTACTTCGTTGATGACAAGAGGCTATCTTGAACACACTGGCTGTTTTGGAAACTGCCTACTATGCTAGCAGTACCTACTGATTTGGCCAAAATTCAGTATGTAGTATGTGAACAAGAGCAAAATCTGCAGTATGCCAAAACTAACCTGATTTTCTCTTCTTTTTTTGATGGGGGAACTCAGTTTGTAAACCACTGGTTGTCATATAAACCACTTCCTAACTTTTAAAATCATTAGTGGATGTTAAAGAAGCAGTTTCTCTATCAGTTTGGCCGTTTGTTTACTTCCGCTTTCCAAAACCGGAAATTCAGTGACGTCTGGCCCAGCGTACTGCAACACAAATCCAACAGAACAGTCACACTACATGTTAAATTCAAACGCAGTATGTACCTATTACTACTGCCTACTACATTAGTAGGTAGTATGTAGCAGGCCGTTTCAAAAACAGCCAGCGTTTCCCAACAACTACAGATGACTGCAATGCTGTTGCTACTTTTTAAAAATTTCAAGTTTAATATTTACATTAGTGCCTCAGCAAAGGAAAATAACATATGAACTCCACAGGCATTCCAACAGCTACTTGAGGCTGCACTCAGGAAATAAGACAAACTAAATGCTAATGTTAGCTTGCTTAAGTGTGAACAGTAACAGTGGTAACATGCTCTTGTTTTGTTATTTTACCATATTGCAATATTAGCATAGCATATCAGCTTACTTCAATTCAAACTTCAAAGCAACTGGGTACAGCTGAGCTAAATGAGAGTGCCATAATAAGCCTTGTATACCTAAAGTTTGGACAAATTCAAATTCTGACCTTGTGATGGTTGTAACACCATTTTGAGACCAAATCAAGTTTTGAAAAAAGATAGTGTGTATTTAAACAACAAAATAAACAATGAACTTAAAAGAACCATTATGATGGTGTCCGGATCACAAACAAAAAACAAAGATCAACCCGTTATGTTGACTTTTGTTAAAGTTCATCAAAAAACATGCACAATAACAAATTATTCAGAGGTCACTCCCAATGTAAGATGAATTATTGCACAGTTATGAAAGGTTGGTGAATTTGTCCATATAGTTCAGCGTGGCAGAGGCAAAAAGTCCTGCAATAGTCCAAAAGTCAAAGTCAGATATGGGAAATGAGAAGATGCTGAACAGTGTGGGGGATAGCTTGTCCTACCGCCTTGGTAGGATGGATGATGAATAAGGGGTTGAGAGTTTCACACAGATCAAGGAGCTGCTCCGTCCTATTTAGCTCGCCATCAATTATCACAGCTCATTCGGATAGGGGAAAACCTGGCCTGTATATGCAAGCCAAGCCAGACATTAGTCACCAGTACTAGTTATCAGTCATATCTTTCTAAAGTTACTTACTGTAGCTTTGAAGCTCCAGGAATCAAATCAGATAGATCTACAGATAAACACTTCTCAAATGTCATCGTTATCATCTAAAAAAGTCAATGCTGAATGCTAAAAAATCCCTGTTGCACATAAAAGTAAACATCTAGATGATGCTAGAGAAGAAGCTATGAGATCAGGAAAGTAATTTCACAAAACTGGAGTGTTCAAAATACCTAGTTCAGTGGAAGAGGAATCACTTGTGTAAAAACCTGCAGAGATCTGTGAGAAGATGAAGAATGCAACCATCAGCATGAAAAATACAGTTTCTTATTTGAAGTTTAAATAAAGAACTTCAGCCTTGAGTTGTTGAAATAATAAAACATGTTTTGATACTTCAGTACTGCACAAAGTAAAGAACTTCCAGTAATTACTTCCATTTGCTTTGATGCATATAAATACATTTCTATACATGTCATACATGCAAAGGTCAACCAAATGACTCTACAGTGCACATTATTACTCAACCCTCCTGCAGACAGTGGAGACAGTATGGCGGCGTCAGATTATAAACACCCACAGTGGCGTTGTCCATTTCCGTCTGTATTCTCCTCTGCGGTCTGGGGGAGGTTCGGGATGTTGGTGTGTGTTCTTACTGTGACGGGTGACTGTGACCCTGACACCAGTTTCCTGTCTTTTTATTTCCCCTTCCCCCCCTCTCCTCTTCTCCGTGGTTACCAAACGACAATAACTACGCTTCGACCATACAGCCAGGTTGAGTCTTTACAGAGAACAGCGTCACTGGGACTGTCAAGACAATGGGCACAAGGCCCTGCAGACGCATAGCAAGCACAGCCGCTCGGTCAGGCAGGCCGGGCACATTGTTCCCTGTGAGTCAGAGTCCTGCCTGTCTGTATGACCCAACACCAGCAGCACAGAACATTGTTGACCAACACTGTTTTTTGAAAGAGTGTAGGTCAAGAGTTTATGATGTTCAACTTGAGATTCGTCACTGTGCAGGGTTGTTGCGCAACTGCCAGGAAGTTGCAAGAAATAATTTCTGGGTTAATTTTTGCAAAATTGATGTCAAATACAGTCTTATTATTGCAGCATCATTTTAATCTCTAGAGAAGATCGCTGCGGTGGTGTCAGCGGTCCTTCATTGAAAAGGTTGGCAGTTTGATCAAATGTCCTAAGGGAACACACTTAAAGCTGAGTGGCGTTTGAATGCGTACGAACGAGATGAGTTGATAGTAATTGACACTTTGCATAGAATCTTCCGCCATCATTGTTTGAATGTAACATGTGGCATAAACAGCCATTCACCAGAACCCAGCTGTGATCACAGAAGCTGGAGGACTCACTGTAATCATTCTCAAATATCAGATTCTGACACATTCAGAATTCTAGAAAGAAAATAATGTGAGCACTGTGAGGATACAGTGTGGGAGTGCACAGTGATTAATGAGTGGCTGACAGGACAAGGCAGAAAAGCTGAATGAAGTGTAATAAGGGTGATTATGTCCAGTGAGTGGGGTGTTATTCCTGCACAAACTTCATGGTGTCTGGGTTTTTTTGGACTGTAACGACCCCTTCAGTGTACATTATCCCTGACTTAACGCAGAATCTGCAGGCTATTCACTCCTACCCATCATTTACATGACGTGATGTTTGACAAAGAGCCCGTTTCTCTTCAGAGAGGATGTAATTGAGCCCACCGTCAAAACCCTAAGTGTCTCCTCTTCCAGCGTCCAAGGGCGCAGGTGTATCCGCGTCTAACGGGGACCACACACCCTGCTGACCGCCGGCCTGGTCGCTGTGACCTCAGAGCCATGAGGAGCTGCTGCCCTGCCCACCTCCCCCCCCCCCCTCCTCACTATCATTACCCCCGCCACACTAACACGCTGAAGCTGGTGGTGGCCTTGCACAAACTCTGCCATCTGAATCCAGTTAAAGGAGGGTAGGGCGCTGTGGGTTTGCGTGCGAGCGAGCGAGCAAAGCCCCCGAGCGGGTAGGAAACTTTAACTCACGTGTGGTCACTCTGACTTTGAAGCGCCGCCGTCTTCAGAGGGGGAAAAAATGACAAAATTATTGAAACAGATGTAGCGGTGGGTTTGTAGCTGCAGCAGGGGTAATGGACATTAAATTATAGTGTTTTGATTCGGTTTGACTGAAGCTGCAGCAGTGATTATGGTGCCTAATTGTAATTAAAAAGTTAAACCTCTGTAATCTGATGTGAGCATGGAAAATAAACCAGAGGGAGGAAGGTAAATGAGACCCGCTTTGGCTGTAAACCTATTCTCAGCTACTTTTGTTCCATGACTTCCAGGAAATGTCTTTCTAGTGTTTCTAAACTGTGAAACTCACTACTTGTGTTGGCACAATAAACAACCTTACACAGGACAGAGGACGCATTAGTCCACTCTGCTTTGTGTCAGATTGTAAAGCCAAGTATTTCATTAGGATTTCAAGCTGTGCAATATCATCTCTATCTCTGTCCTGCTCACGTCAACATTAAAAACAAGCTTTTAAAGACTTCTCCAGAGGAGTCTGTGATTTTCCCGTATATTACGTCAGCTTATCTTTCTATTTAACTCGCCGTCAGGGACTTTTCAGTGACAAGCTCAGCCCAGGTATGTTAATTGTTATTCGCCCGAGGCCGTCTCAGAGAGCAAGACGTCTACCAGTAAGTGATTTAAGTGAAGTTCTCCTTCAAGTGAAAAAGGGAAGTAGGAGGGGACACATGCTCGGGCCTGTGCTGGAGGGCGGAGCGTTCATCTCCAGTTAGACTGAAAGAGGCCGGTCAGAGTCAGACTCTATCGCTATATGTTTCCTGCCTGACTCCACTTCACTAAAGACTCTATAGAGAGAGGAAGCAGACGCACCGAAGAGGAGTTAACACTTGAAGAACCCTAACAGGATATCTTATTTTTTTCTAGTTGTGTTTGAGGTTTTTGTTTAGTGACAATGGGACTATGTTGTTCTGAAAAGCAGGAGAAGAACTTTGAGATTCTCACCGGTTGGAAAAAGGTGAGAAAGTTTGTGCTTACATTGTTCTGCTGGAGTGTGGAGGGTGACTTATTTAAGATAAAGTTTATCAGTGGGATGCAAAGTGATTTAAATATCTGAAGGGATGAAGAAGGTTTGATTTTGACTTCCCTTTTTAGTCATTACTTTTTGATGTTCTTGCCTCTTTTGTTCTTAGCTCTAAGTCTAAACCAGTGAGACAAAATGTAGACTTATTTGTCTTTGCACACTTTTAGTAGTTACTGAAATTAGTCCAATCTAAATAGTGTTTTGGCATAAACCCAAATAAGGCATTTGCATTAACACTGTGACTCCAGTGAGATGTGGCTCATAAAGTTTGAATATTCAAACTTTATGATCCACACTAGCTCATCTTTCTCTAGAATCAACCACAAGTTGAGTTTATGCAACATGTGGATGTTACCAAAGAGGAGAGTCTGTTCTGAGTGAGCACTAACGTAAAAGGATGTGTGAGTTATCGCCATGCATTGAGTAATCTATTCTCCCGAACACACTCACACAGACTTGTCGTCACGCTGCGAACAAAACGCTGTGTGTCTGAGCTGAACTATGTGACCCCTTGTGGCTGACATGTGGCTTCGTGCCCGATCCATTTCCTTCAGGTCACAATAATCTGCGCTGTTGTTGCTGCTTTAAAAGAATCAATTACAAAGTGTGCCGTTTGAATGGAGCGAAGGCGTCTGAATCCAGTTCACATTTTTGTCCTTACGAGCTCTCTTTGATTTTTATGGACAGCCTCTGGCTGGCCGGGGGTTTGCGAGTGCAGCCAGCGCTTTGAAAGTGTTTTTTTGAAGTTTCACAGTCAAGTGGATGTTAGCCGTCTGCTTGACAGCTATTAGACAGCTGTTGAGACCAGAGATGGTGCGGTTCTGTAGAGAGGGAGGTTTTATTGTAGCACGTAAAAAAGAAAGTCTTGGCAAAAGGCTAAAATGGCTGATTTTTTTTCTTCTTCTTTTGTTATAAAAACAGGAAATTAGAATCACATGTCAGGGAAATAAACGATGCACCATTATTCCTCTGAATTCATGATAAAGATTAGGATGTGGTTTGCATCACATTTTCATCTCTTGACGAATCTGCAGCCTGTGACTATCCTTTAACAGCATTCAGACCCCTTACGCTGTGCATTGAATGTGTGTGCATGTTCAGGCTTGTGTGTATGTATGCAATGTGATGCACTGCGTTCAGAGTGGGGACCACCGTGAGAACAACGGAGGGGTGGGGGTATGTGACTCTGTTGCCATGGCGTTCAGGTTGTCGTGCAATTGGTGGTCGAACTGGTGGGCGGCAGACCGAAAACTCTCTCTTCTGTCGTCTCTTTTTGTGTCTTTTTTTTATTTTATGCACAGAGCTGCTGCAGAGAGGCAGAACACACACATTAAAGATAATGAGGAAAAGTAAGAAGAAGAAGAAAAGAAGTGTGGGATGAGCTGTGGGGCTCATAGACTGAAAGGTGGAGAGCAAGTGATGATGAGAAAATAAGACCTGGTGAATTGAAAGCCCTGCATCTCTTCTGCCATGTGATAAACACTGTGGTGCTTTGAAGCCTCACATTGCGCAGTCTGCATTGGATCTGTTCTGCATTACTGAACAGGGGGAGTGCATGGGGAAGGAGGGTGAGAGAGACAGTGGGAGGGGGGTTTGCAGAAAGCACAGAAGAGAGAGAGAGAGGAAAAGATAAGGGGGGGTTCTCCAAACTCCCATTTTCTGCAGTGCTGTGCATGGCTCAGTGTTCTGCAAGGGGAGGGAGGCAAAGAGAGAAAGAGACTCCATCAGTCTCTTTGCCACAGGGGACTCTACAGCTAAAGCTCAACCCCTCCTCCTCCTCCTCGTCTTCTCCATCTCTCCGCATCCCTCCTCTCCTTTCTCCCTGCGTCTTGGAGTCTTCCTTCATGCTTTGTTCAATTCAGGCTCGCGAAGGCAGGATTTCCCCCTGCCGTGCCGCTGGATAACGTTCAGATTGCACTTCAGAAGACAGACAGAGACGGTTTGGATCTGAGGAAAGAGAAGGAAATATTGATTGAGTCCAAGGGGGATTCCATCACTCTCGTCAGCAGCTTTTGCAATCCAGGGAAAACAGCAGGCGACGATATGAGGAGGGCATATTTGGTCAGGGATGTAGTGTAAGGGTCCGCCGCAGCCCCTCTCTGGTGGTTCAGCGGGGGCGTATTTTTTTTTACTGCAGTCCAGCATTGGAAGGCGGGGATTTGGTGGCGTTTTGGAGCTGCGGGCTGCAGGGCTGAGCGCAGCCTTGGGTTCCACTCAGAGAGGAGCGTACAGTGCTTCTGCTGGGGAGCGCCAGGGGCTCAGCACGGCTCAGCACCATGCCTGAGGCCAACTACCTGTTCTCTGTGTCCTGGGGATACATCAAGGTGTGTCCTGGAAGGGGCTGTGTGCTTTCGTATGTGCATGTGTGTGTGCATGCATGTATACTGTCGGGGGAAACATGCCAGGTTTTTTAGGTTAGTTATTCTATGTGTGATTGGAAGGGAATACATTGTTCTTCTCTTGTGCACAGAGAAACAACAAGCACATTGTGTTACCCTGACAAAACGCAGCATACACACTCATTTTGATATGATGCGCTGTATTTGTTTCCTGAAATATGATACAGTGAAGTGTCTCAGGGGCTTACCAAAATCAGGACAGAGAAGACATAAACAAATCCTTACATGGCGCATAAAAAAAAACAACAACAGGCCGTGCTCTCATGGGACACATTTCAGTGGAAAATAACAGGAAATGCTTAATTCCTCTGCTCGGAAGCGCTGCTCAAATGATGTAAGAAAAGTGTGTTCTTTGCATCAATCATGTAACCTCATGTATTTTTTATCTTTTTGCCTGCAGTTCAAGAGGATGTTAAACCGGGAGCTGAGCCACCTGTCTGAGATGAGTCGGTCGGGCAACCAAGTGTCAGAATACATCTCCAACACCTTCCTAGGTGAGCATGTTAATAATCACACAAACACACACACAGTAATGACATTTGCTGCGTACTTAACGATAGTGGAAAGCTAAAATGAGGTGACATCCTTCAGGAATCTGACAACGTGTGTGTGGCAGAGGTTGTGGGGTCATTTAAAGCATGTGCTAAGTACCTGGTGTGCCCCAGTGCACTCAAACCAGTTTGATCTGGTCTGGAGGGGAGAGACAGAGAGTTCCCTCGCTCCAGCTGCAAGAAGATATAGAGTGGAGGAGTGGTCAGGGATGCAGAGGGAAGACTCCCCTCTGGAAAGTTGCGGGGTAAATAGAAGGAGGCAGAGCCAGTGTACAGTGCCATCAGGTCCTTGCAGAGGCTGCATAATTCATCAGGAAGACAGCAGCAGTGTTTCCCAGACTCCCAAAGCCCCCACAGCGTTTCATGACTCACTGCCAGCTCGTCTGCCCCTCAGGTTCTCCACCTTCCCATCAAACTTAACGCTGTCATCCACCCAGACAGGATGCTCAGCGTGGCCATGTGCACGCTGCTGCTATGAAACACACCTCTATCTTTTTGTTCTCAAACAAACCTAAAGGGGGAGAACAGGCTGAGGGCTGCATGACTGAAAAAATAGAAAGTATTAGAAGTGGTGCAGTGAGAGAGAGATCTCTGCACGATAAAGACACTGAGTAAAAAAGCACACAAGCACAGCGAGGAACTTGGTTTTTCTTTGAAGCTTTGTGGTTTTATTGTCGTCTGCATTGCAGCTTAACACCTGTCAGGTGGAGTGAGATCACTTTCTTCTTGTGCTCTGTTGAGGATGCAGCTCTGATACATTTTTTTTAGTCTCGCTGCGGTGTGTGTGTGTGTGTATGTGTGTGTGTGTGTACGGTGCACAAATACACACTGGGGGAGTCTTGCACACTGTCAGCTGCAGGAGTTTGTGACATGCACCAAAGCACACCCGCATCCTTGCACGTCATTCAGGCGTAATGAGCCAGGTTTCCACGTTTCTGGGGGTTGTTGTCGCAACGTGGTTCAGTTTCCCCGAATGCACGGGCTGCTGGAGATTTTTTTTTCAGATTTCATGCAGGGTGCTGAACTTTCCCACATTTCACAAGCTGGAAATCAAATCCAAGTGACGTATTTATGATGTTTACTATTTGATTAACAAACAAGAGCAGCCCAAAAACCAGACATCTGCTGGAGGTTTTGCAGCAAAAATCCCCCCTCCCCTCCCCTCCTATTTCAAATGTATTGACTAGTCTGTGTTGGTTAGAGTTGAATATATTCATGGCAGTGTAAAATCTTCCAAACTGCTCTCTCTTTAACAGTCTTTGAATATGTAGTTACATAAGCTGAGATTTTTCTGTCAGCTGACATTTATTTTCAGCAGAGTAAACAGTAAGTGAAAGACTGTTTGCTAATTAAATAAGTGTTAGTGCAGCTTCAATGTGTTGTCACATAGGTGTGAGAGGTCAACTGTCTCCACGTGTTAACTCGTGGTGTTCAAGAGACAGTCCAGCATCCCTTAACCTGGTTGGTTTTTGTCTCTGGAGCAACTGAAGACACTTTTTTAAATCCTCCTTTTTCTGTTTTTGTTTCCTTTCAGACAAGCAGAATGAGTTGGAGCTCCCGTGTCCGGTCCCTAAATCAAGGGAAAGGAAGAGGAGGCAGGGCCAGCAGCAGCAGCACCACCACCAACAGCAGCAGCAGCAGGGTGGGATGATGACTCAGATCAGCGGGGTGAGGAAGGTCAGCCACACGCCTAGCATCTCTGGAGGAACCGGCAACCGCTTTGGGGTCAAGACGGACCAGGAGGAGCTGCTGTCGAAGGTAAGAGTCGGACGGATGAAGCAGAAAAGAATCAGAAGTATGAAGTGTGATTAGAGACTCAACATTTATTCTCTCCACCAGGACCTGGAGGACATCAACAAATGGGGACTTAATATCTTCAGAGTGGCCGAGCACTCCCATAACCGACCACTCACATGCATCATGTACACCATCTTCCAGGTGAGTGCCTTCATCTTCCTCTTCATTACTCAGACAGAGCTCATAATAAAGTGTGAAAACGTTACACGGCTGCAGTAAACATGAGTCTCAGCCAGCGTCAGCGTGTACAGTACAGTATGCTCAGCTATCAGTGTTGCTTCTGGAACATCTGCTGGAGTGACATCAGCAGCTGAAGCTGTGAATCATCCTCACTTTATGCCATTCTAGTAGAAAATGAGTCACACTTTTGCAGATTATGGATTCAAAATAGACTTAAGGGTCAGAACATTTCTCCCCCCTAGACAATTACAATCACTGCACAACATGCTGTAACATCTTCACCCCCTTCTCACGATTGTTGTTTTTCCTTCTTTTCATCGTTCAGGAGCGAGACCTGATGAGGACATTCAAGATTCCAACAGACACCTTTGTGACGTTCATGCTGACCCTGGAGGGACACTATCACTCAGACGTGGCGTACCACAACAGCTTGCACGCCGCCGATGTAACACAGTCCACACACATCCTCCTGTCCACGCCTGCACTGGATGTAAGCCATTTAGATTATTTTTCCCGTTCATTGTCTAATTAGTGTTTAATTAAGTTGTTGACAATTTAAGTTTGGTATTATAACCCACACCTTTTCTCAGTCGCTGTATTGTGTTGTAATTATCTGACTGGCATTAACGTCACTACTGCTGGCATGCCCTTGAAACTGCATGCCGGAGAGGATGACACATAAAAAGACCGGCTGGCCTCATACAATTACTGGACACCTTGCTCATCCAGTTTGTTTCCTGTGAGGCTCATCTGTTTGTTTTATTTCCTCCTTTTCTGTGAATGCAGGAGGTCTTCACCGATCTGGAGATCCTGGCAGCCATTTTCGCTGCAGCCATTCATGACGTGGACCACCCAGGAGTGTCCAACCAGTTCCTCATCAACACCAGTAAGTCCTCTTAACTGGATTCGCACCACCTCCATTTATTTACTCTACATTTTACAAAACAGGAAATATGTGCAGGTTTTAAAGGGATGTGCATCCAAGCATTACACCATGGAGTTTTTTGGGATGTTGCACAGAGCTCATTTTAAAGTTTCCCCTCTCTCCTCTCCCTTCAGACTCTGAACTGGCTCTGATGT
Organism: Notolabrus celidotus; assembly: GCF_009762535.1. NCBI lineage: Eukaryota > Metazoa > Chordata > Actinopteri > Labriformes > Labridae > Notolabrus > Notolabrus celidotus. The sequence continues at coordinate 25,179,905 of NC_048286.1, forward strand.
ACAACGATGAGTCAGTGCTGGAGAACCACCACCTGGCTGTGGGCTTCAAGCTGCTGCAGGAAGACAACTGCGACATCTTCCAAAACCTCAGCAAGAAGCAGAGGCAGTCGCTGCGCAGGATGGTCATAGACATGGTGAGAAAACGTCTCATTTTTTAGCTTTCACTGCGATGCTTTGACTTCTTTATGGCTTTAAGTCTTACACCGCCTCTGTGTCTTTCCTCACTCTTCTAGGTTTTGGCGACAGACATGTCCAAACACATGAGCCTGCTGGCCGATCTGAAGACGATGGTAGAAACCAAAAAAGTGACGAGCTCTGGAGTACTACTGCTGGACAACTACACAGACAGGATGCAGGTAAGAGGCTCAATCAGGCACACACACGTAAAGCAGACAGTCTGAGAGATGCAATGTGTTTAATTATTCATATGTTCCTGCAGGTTTTGCGTAACATGGTTCACTGTGCGGACCTGAGCAACCCCACCAAACCTCTGGACCTGTACAGACAGTGGACAGACAGGATCATGGACGAGTTCTTCCACCAGGGAGACCGAGAGAGGGAGAGGGGAATGGAAATCAGCCCCATGTGTGACAAACACACAGCGTCAGTGGAGAGGACACAGGTACAGAACACATCCAGTTTCAGAAATAGTTTTCATGAAATAAAAAATAGTTAGCATTGTTTTTTATTTTTACTGACATCCTGTTTTTTTTCCCTCCCAGGTTGGCTTCATTGATTACATCGTCCACCCTCTGTGGGAGACGTGGGCTGACCTGGTCCACCCTGACGCCCAGGACATCCTGGACACACTGGAAGACAACAGGAACTGGTACCAGAGCATGATCCCACAGAGCCCCTCCCCTCCTTTCTACAGCAGTGACGGGGAGGGCGGCCCGCTTGGGGAGCTAGAGGGAGGACCTGCGCCAAGTAAATTTCAGTTTGAACTGACGCTGGACGATCAGGGCGGTGACAGAGACGAAGAGGTTGGGATGATGGAGACAAATCTTGCATTTCAAGACGATCCCTCAGAAGAAGGCGGGGTTGAAATAACAACACGTGACGACTCGCCTGAAGAAACATAGCTGGACAGACGGCGCTTTTAGAGTGCTGCTGGTTTTTGCTGTTTTTGGCTGAATGCATTTTATTGCAGTGGAGAAATCCTGCAATCTGGCTCTGTTGAGCTGCCTGGCAAAGAGGGCCTAACTGAATGTGGGGCACCCCTGCAAACAAGGCTAGGTAACCCTGTGGCAGTTTGTTTTAAGCCCCCTTGAAGGGAGCTTGAGGAGCAGAAGGTCTGCTCTTTAAGAAGGGACTGCTGTTGGGCTGTAAGGCTGAATCTTTGCTCTCACAAAGAAGGTGGAATGGACGGTTTGTGTCTTGAGTACTGGGACTAACAACTTCCAAACTTGCACTTCAGGATGTTTTTTATGTTCATTCTTCATATCGTGTCGGGATCGGATGCCACCTGTTAAAGCGTCCAACCAAAACTACTTGTAGAGTTATGTGTAGCCAAGTAGTTTTTTTTTATCACTTGTCTAAGGAAAAAAGTTGTGTGCCTTTTTTTTTTAACGACCGTGTCTTTTTGTAAGTGTTTTTATAATTTATTGAACACATTCATGTAGCTGTAAAATGTGTCAAATTTTCTACAAAGCAGACACACTTGTCTCACACAGTCTTCCTGATGTTCCTGCAATATAATAAGCTTGTTCTTGAACAAAAAAATGTCCGGTGGATGTATATTTTTAAAAATCAGTTGACTTCCCAGCACATTTTGCACTTTGTGGCAGCAGAGAGTGTGGAGAACTTCAATAACTCACAGTGACGTAAACGTGCGAAACCAAAATGACAATTAGATCTGATTCATTTAGCTGTTTTCTAATAATCCATCCCATAAGCATCAGATTCCTCGTAAATCGTCCAAAAATGTCCAACAACTTAATAACAAAAAAATCCAAAGATTGTTCAAAGATTTCACTGCCACCTCTGAAAAGTTTGGACCCATGCCTAAGAGCAACTCATGGTACAACCAAAACCTAAAACTGATCAGTTCTTGTAGCTAGATGAATAATTAATAACAAAACAATATTTTGTGTCACAATAAATGAACAAACCCCTCTGTTTAATTTTGTACAAAGCTATAGTACCATCATAGGTAATCTGCTTCCGTTGTGTAACTCTTCAGTAACTCTCACAAACACCCCGTCCCGTTTGAAATCATTCATTGTCGTGCAAACACCGTGACTCATTTTGACCTTTTGAATGACTGTAAGACTGTGTGCTCATTTGAAGAAGACACACCTGTTAGGGATAAAATAATCGTGTCCTGTAGTTTTTATTCCAGCACTTTGAAAAAGTCGACAGTTCAGCAGCTGGTTGCTGATCTGTCCAACACTACCTTAAAGGTACCACGTGTGAGGTGCAACCTTCAGAGTAGAAGACTATCATGTCATTACATGATATGTGTGAGTGTGTGTGTGCATGAGAGAGTGTGTGTAAGTGGTCACAGAGTTGCACAGTCTGGCTGACCCTTCAGCTGTTTGTAACAGTCTATTTATTATCTCATTCTTGTATATGATAATATTGGTATTGATTGTTAATATTTCCTGTATATTTGTCATTATTTATATGCACTACCACATGCTACAGTCTGACTGAACTTGTCCGGTGGTTCTGATTTATTGTAATCAACAAGCTACTTTGCTACAAGACCATAACGAGAAGTTATGCAGTTAAATTTTGACGATTTGAAATGTAACGTTCGAAATGTTTGTACAGTCCAATGATCCAACAACGCACCCCACGTGGGGTGCAGAAGAAGTCTGGCTTTTGTTTGTGTCTTTGGTTCCAGGCGGATTATGAAGACTGAATATGTGCTGCAGTAGATCGTGTACGGTGACGGGTCATTGTACAGCTAAAGGAATATTTGCTGAAATATATAACATGTTTCAAATATATTTTTTCAGTGTTTCTTCACAATATATTGTAAAACGGTGTATGTTGTGCTCAACAAATGTTTTCTATCAGATAATTAAAATGGGCATGTATTACAGAATTCTCTGGTCTTTGTCGTTGGTTCGTTTACATGAAAAAAATCTTCATATAAATGATATGAAGAACCTGAATTTCATATATTATGCATATTCTCACGAGTTACAAAAAGAAGATAAAATATAGAATTTTACAATCAGAGTTTAAACCTTGTGCAGTCCAAAGGCTGATTAATAAAGTCACTACTGAAGTCCCAAAAACTGCAGTTCCTCAAGTGTCCACTTGGGCCTAACTCCAAAAGTGAGTCAATCCATGTTGAGTCCTGTTTTAAAACATCAAACTCTACAGCAGAAATAAACACATTTACAGCTTGGTACATTCATAGACTGTATAAAATATGGACGTAGTATCCGTGACGTCACCCATCTGTTTCTGAAGCGCTGTTTTGAGGCCAATCAGCGGCGGCAGCCATATTGCTGCTGTCGCCGATTGTGACTTAAAGAGGCGGGCTTTGAGCCTCCCAACCAACAGCTACAGTGTTCCCGCCTGTCAATTAAGTCAGCTGTGCCTCTCATTGGAAGACTCATAATCTCAATATCTTTCGAAATTGCCGCGTTAGAAAAAAATTCATCCCCCCCTACAGTGTGTGCCGATCCAGAAATGAGTTATCCAAACTACACTCATCTTTTGTACCAGGCTGTAAACATGTTCATTTCTGCTGTAAAGATCGGCTTTTTTGAATTGGTGTGTATGTGGTTTCCGGTGTTTCTGCAGCCAGCCGGAAGCAGCCGCCGAATGAACTGCAGTTTATAACACTTCCACATTGGACTCATATTTTTAGACCGGACGTTGCCGCTTGGTTTAAACTTAGCTCAGCCCTAAAGCTGGTTAATTAAGTCACTACTGAAGTCCCAAAAACTGCAGTTCCTCAAGTGTCCACTTGGGCCTAACTCCAAAAGCGAGTCAATCCATGTTTGGCCCTGTTTTAAAACATCAAACTCTACAGGAGAAATAAACACATTTACATCTTGGTACAATACTTCTCTTTTCTTTTCAAGCCAATTTCTGAATAGTTGCCAACCATAAGGTAATGAAATGTTTATAAATTAAAAATTTTGATTAATTATAAACAAGCAGGGGCTTAGTTTGTTAATATAATTAAGATAAGATATGATAAGACAATCTTTTATTCGTCCCACAACGGGGCAATTTAAGTGTTACAGTGGCAAAGTAGATAGTGCCAAACAGTGTAAAGCAAACAAGAGCATATAAAGCAATTATTGAAAAGTTATTAGCAATTAAAGTTAAAGAAGTAGAAATAAACATATCTTAGGATGTATATACAAAACTAAATAAGTACATTTACAAATATTTACGAAACCAGTGACGCAGTGAAAAATGTACACAGACTTGTAGCATAGAATAAAACAATGTGCAGAACAGAACTGAGAAGATGAGTAGAAAAAACATTGCAAATGTAGAAAAGAGGGATAGGTAATTAATGCACGTTGAATTGATGGGGCAGCTGGCTGTCTGATGGACACCAATATTCTGATTTAAACATCAGACTAACATGTCATTTATGTGCCCTTAAATGTACTAAAAGACTGTCAAAGATTGTATCCTAGAATTATAATATTTATGTTTTCATTTATAGCAGGTAACTGTTTTCACTCATTGCCACTGCTCCTGGTTTATTACTTTTACCTACCTGGTTTATTCACATGAGATTTGGTTGAGAGAACAATAATTTTACTGGCAGTACCATGCACTCATCCTGTGGGTAAACAAAGGTTAACTAGCATTGTAGGGGCCACAAGGTCTTATTTGTTAATCATGATTATTTCCTTTATATGGTTTACTTCATTTCCGGTTTTGGGTTCATGCGTGTGGTTTACCTTTATCTACCTGTTCAGCTGGATGGCGGGAGGCATACAAAGAGGGTGAGTGGATTTGAATATTTTTTTGTTGACCGCCACTGTCATCGTCATTATTATCGTTTATTTAGATCTTTTTTAGTATTGAATTATTTTGAGTGTTCTGTTATTAAATAGAAAACTTTCCTTGGACTTTTTGATTCATGGCAAGACGCGTCACAAACACAAGCCCACTTAGTCTCTGAGGCACCTTTCAATCTTAGCAGCATCAAGCATATCATCCAGCTAATAAATCAGCAACAGGCAATCGCTGTTACCTCTGTCCTCCTCAGTACCACCCACTTCTCAATCTTTGGCAACTTTAGGTTCCCGAAAACCAACATTGCAGTAGAGAGTTTACTGATACTGACGTGTCTGAAAGGTAGCTGATGAATAAATGGGTCACATCACTGTCTCTTTGCTCATTATTTATATAGTCTGTGATTCCAGCTGATGCAGTTTTCCAACCATTCCAGTTTCGCAACTCTGAGGGGAAAACCAGTGCACCTCGTCACTTCCCTGCAGTGACACCAGTGACATTTCTTCCCTCAGAGTAGGCTTCATTTTCAACTGGACACTGAGGCCACAATGTAAACAGGAAGACTAGAGATAGTGAAGTTATGTGCAGCGCCCTCAGGGCATTCACTCTCCCATGGCTGAGAGCACCTTGACCCATGCAGATAATCATCTGAATACGTGATGAACAGGAGTCCGTGTTTGAAGACAAGAGATGATTTTTACAGATTCAAGTTTCAAAATGATTTCTTCAACAGAACAGACAAAGGATGACTTAAACAAAAACAAGTTCACTGATGTAATCTCACCTCCATTGCCTTTGCTATGCCAAAGTTTAGCGCTTTACAGATAACATTGTGTAAAGCTGTCATATACTAGCATTGCAGGGAGGTGCTGTGGTTAGCATTGTTTCCACACAGCAAGAGGTACACAATTTATCACCCTGCTGGAGTCTCTCTGTGTGGAGTTTCCAGGGTGTGTTTGGACTCGCTCCAAGTGACAGCCGGGATAGACTCCAGCTCCACCGCAACCTCTGATGAGACAAGTGTTACATATGATTGATGGATTGATGTTAAGTATCAGGTCCTTCACACCTTCGCAACGTTTTAAATGTAGCATAGAAAAAATCAACCAATTCCAAGCATCCTGTGTGACATTGCTAACTTGCCAATTCATCCAAACTTTAAACTCAATTTGATCTGTTACCGCCACTGCTAGACACTAATGACCAATCACACTTGTTCCCTAGCATAGTTTATCAAAAGTACCTCATTGACTTCATCCATACAAAAATACCCACCCGTAGTCTCAGGTCCTCCTCTTCCATCCAACTCACCCTCCCACCTGCTCGCTTGACCACCATGGGGTCGAGAGCCCTCAGCCACTCGGCCCCCCGCCTCTGGAACTCTCTCCGCCTGGACGTACAAAATCCCACCTCTCTCACCGCCTTCAAATCCTGCCTCAAAACTCACCTTTTCCACCAAGCGTACGCACCCTAATCCGTCTCTTTGGGACTGGAATGACTTCCCCTCCCCCTTTCATTTTTCTAGTATAGTATCTTTATTCTAATGTATGTATTTATTTACTGTTGAGTGTTGCTTTTATTATTGTTATGTTGTAAGGTGACCTCGGGTGTCCAGAAAGGCGTCTATAAATCCATTTAAAAAATGAATTATCATTCATGGGGTTCTTATCGTTCCTTGAACTAGTGATCTTTCAATCAATCCAATACTTGATGAATGCTTTTTTGCTTTGTTTTTTCTGTGGTACAAAAACTGTTACACCCAGTCACACTGTTACACCCAGTCACACTCAGTGCCGTGGGTTAAATCAGTTGACGATCCCGAAGCTGTGTTACTAACCAGTTTCTGACCAGATGTATGGAGCTAATACTGTTACAAAACAATTTGCAAATGTGAATATTAATCCACTAATGCGTAAGTTGATCCACAAATGCTTGGATTTGTGTACAAATACACAAATATTTGTGCATATTCCAGGGTGCTTAGATTCAATTGGATTGGCCTACTTATTAGCAGATCTGAGTGTTTGCATAAATGGAACTGTGTACAAATCAGAATTCTCATTTGTACATCTTTTTACCCGTTTGGATATTGTTTTGGGACAATATTAGCTCAATACAGAGGCTTTGTTACTGATGAATGTCAGCACTGGACCCGTAAAGTGATTGTGCTGCATGTAAATGTGATAAACAACTTAGATTTCATCTTATAAAACATGTACTGTAAGAAGCTAAGGATTATAAAAATGCTCACAACAGTGGCAACTATTATTATTGTAATATTCAAATGCTGCAATTAATTACAGACAAAATGCCTCAAAACATCACAACATGTTTCACAAGTTTTTTTAAAAGTTATATTTTTGGCAAATTTTCACCTTCATTGGATAGGATAGCTAAAGAGAGACAGGAGGTTATAAAAGCAGAGAGTGGGGAAGACATGCAGCATACGGTTGAGGTCGGGAGTCAAACCAGCAACTGCTGTGACCAGGACAACAGTCTCTCTCCAATGCTCACATTAACAGCCTAGTAAATAAAAGATGTGGTCTATGTAGCTCATTCATTTATTAGCACACACTTTATAGAGGTCAATTTTTCTATTTCATTAGGCAACTATTAAGATGGTATAAAGGCTAAGGGTTACACATAAGTTGACATAGTTAGGAGCAAGTTGGGTCAACTGACAGGTGAATTTGTTGTTCTCATTGTTGTAGCTGTTTTCCAGGAGGCTCAAAGCCTGCCTCAGCTCCACCTCTGTCCCGGTTTCTATGTGGACAGATATAAATTGAGTCAGCATTTTGAATATTGGCGACCAGCGTCGGAACCTACAGTCTTCGGACCTGGGTCTCTTCTCCTCCCCCCGGACTAAGCTGCAGACTTTTGGAGACAGAACCTTCATTGTGGCAGTCCCCACTCTGTGGAACTCTCTCCCTCCTGACATCTGCAGCGCCCCAACCCTGGACAGTTTTGAAAAAGCTGTCAAAACACACCTTTTCCTCAAGGCCTTAGTGTTAGTGTTAGTGTTATCCCCACCTACCCCCCAGACCTCCTACCTGACCCTGTGAAGCGACCTAGGGTTTCTTGAAAGGCGCTATATAAACACCAGTTATTATTATTGTTACAATTATTCAAAAAACTAACAGGTGAAGTCACTGAGACTAGTTCAACATGCCTAGTACGACATGTACAAGTGGTATCAATGGGAGGGCACACTGACACTAGTATGTACAAATGGGATCCACAGATATTCGTCATGGTTGCATAATCTGTTATTAGTCCCTCTGAATCTGCCAAGTATTTTATGGCTATAATCTGGTGGACTCATTAATCAGCTATGAAAACTGCCTGGTAATTTATGAAACACGCAGTGGTAATAGAGGTCTTTTGTTCCCAAGATAATGAAAAATGTTCTGACATGGATTCAACCTGCGTTACATAAAATGTTTTGTTTGTACTTGTTTTTGAGTTGCAAAAGTTTGTGGAGATATTTGTATAAGTTTCAGTGTCTGGATGTCTGAATGACAGCAAGAAACCTGAACCATCTTCTCCTTTCTCTGGATTCAGCAGAAACAAGGCAGCTGTTTATGCTAAACACGGGCACAGACAAAGACGAGCGTTTTCCATGGTGGTGGTCCGTACTGCCATGGCAATGGGCAGCAAGTTTGTTTAAAACTCTAACACAGGTCTTGTGGTCTGTTGGCGTCTGACGTCAGGAGACTGGCCCTGTTGTCTGTGAGCCACCCGGTTCAGGCTGGGCCGGCGGCTTTTACTGCCAGGAGATCCAGCTGACAGCCAGTCCACCTCGTTTCTCCACTCCACCAGCCAAGCCCTGAAAGCATCCATAGCCCCGAGGCCGAGGCAGGAGAGGAAGAGAACCACTTCCAGCAAAACAAACCTGCTCTCTCCATATCCACTTTATGAAAACAAATGTCTTCCTGCAGTTTCTCCCCGCCAGCTGCTGTTTGTTTTTAGTTGGGTTGACGGTGAGGACTGTAGTCACCAAGCAGGATGGCTGGGTAATATGGGGCATTCCAGGATAATTCAATAACAGTGCAGGCCTGTGTGTAAATGGCAAAGATCAACTCAGAGTGGCGGAGACAGATCGGTAAGGAAGTTTGCAGCAGAGTACAGCTCTAAAGAAAATGATGAATCTGGAAAAAGATGAGATGAGGCAGTTGTCTTCCTCTTGGGCCTCTTCTATGTGTGTGTGTGTTGTGTGTGGAGTTTAAAATAAAGGATTTAGACAATAACAGGATATGTCCTTCCCAGAAAATTGTCACAAATCATCATGTTATCAAACATGGCGGCAGTCGTCATAGATATGCCATTGTTCTTCTCTCAATGGTTTCTTTTCTTTGCATGCAAGTGTCTCAAATATCTCCATATACATAGATTTCATATGGCAGCCATTATATAATCCACAGAATGAGCAAACGCAGTGAAAGTGTCAAAAAGGGGAAGGGGATCCTCCTCTATTGCATCATGGTACTCATCCTTGTTGAAACAAATACACAGCATGTAGACTTTAAAGGTAACTATGTGGACGAATATATCCGTCTTGTGTTCTTGACTTATTTCACTGAAAGGTGTATTCTGTTCCTGATAAAACATTGAGGCCCTGCTTGGGTTTTAGCCTTTGTGTAAAGCACTTGTCAGTGTCACATCACATTTATTGTGATGCATTTAAAGACATGGCGCCAGCCTGACATTTGTGCTGATTCCTCTGGGCTCTTCATCCAGAGCACAGCTGGCTGGGAATTGTTCGGACATAGAAGGGAACACCCCTGTGGGGACACAGTCGGACTTGTTTGTCAAAGAAATACAAATGAAAAAAAAACTACGCTGGTATCGCACAACCATACTTATGGATGTGGCAATTAATGTATATGCAGGTAAACATTTAAACTAATTCAAATCAAGATTTTATATCAAATTTCCACCAATCTTCTGCTCCCACAAAGAAAAGCTCAAAATGTGTCTCCGTGGATTGAGATACACCATACAATCCAAATCACGTCTAATCCACATGCCCTTCTACTGCTTTTGCCTCAATCAATAATCGTCCTTATTTGACACAAAGCCACAGAGATAGAGAGAAAACAGGTAGAGCGTACGACTCTGTGGCTCTCTCGTGTGTCATAGTGAGCGAGTGCGTGGGAGGAGATGTGAAACATGCTTTGCAGTGGCACAGTCTGTGGTAGAGGGAAAGAGACCGAAAGAGGCAAAGAGAGAGGAGAGGCCCACACAGTATGAAAATATCAAAATACCACATGTATAAGGGTGAGATAAACAAAACCGTCTCACTGCAAAATCTATTAAAGGTCACATAAATAAACTCTCAGGATTAAGATTTTCAACAGTTTGCCACCTATTTTGATCAATTAAAATGATTAATTATAACCATGAACTATCATATAAATGGACGTGACATCACTAGTTGTCAATACTATGGACTGGAAAAGTTAAAATCATACAAAGACAGTGTTAACTCCTCATTTTTCTTGTTGAACTAGTCAGCTGCGAAGTATACAAAGTATAGAAATAGTTGGCTAAAAGTAATAGGCTAATACTGAGAAAGTTGGCTTAAAGTTATTTAACATTGTTGGAAATAGTCATCAAAATAGAGGGGTTGAAACTGTTTGATAAATGCAAGGAGTTGAGTGGCAGAAATGGCTAAAAGCGAGGGGAAAAGTTAGCTTACAGGAACTGCAAATGATTGAATGGTTGTTGTTAGCTTAAAGTTATGGATACATAGTGGGAATGGTAATCTAAAGTACTTGTTAACTAAAAGTAGTGGGTAATAAGTGGACATTTAAACTAAAAGTAAAAGGTAAAAGGTGGAGATAGCAAATAGTAATGTATAAATTATTTGAATAGTTAGCTTAAACTAAGAGATTTTAGTTGCAAGCCTGAGCTCGGAAACATTGCTCCATTGATGAATGGTCGAGGTAGTTATCTTAACATAGCAGATGAATATCACAAAACGTACAGTGGCCCTGAAGTGCACATCACAAGGGCAAATCAGAAAACACTACTGTCTCCATTGTGTTTTCTGAATTGCCGTTGTGATTTGCACTTCAGGGCCACTGCAAACGGCCTAAGATAACTAGTTGAACTAGAAAGCTGACAGTAATTGTTAATGGTCTGAAGAGTTAGCAAAACGTCATTAATGGCTGGTGGACATTTTAACTAATAGCAACTGATGAATGTTGAAAATATATGCTAATAAGGCCTAAAGACTGAATAGTTATAATTTAGCTAACAGTGTGGAAGGCTGTGGATTGTGGGGTAGAAGAAACAGATGAGTGGTGGAAATAGCTGAAAGTGGTAGTTACATAGACTGTATGAATAAAATAAAAAAATCAGTATAAATCATAGAAGTTATTAGCCTTAATGTAATGAGGAGATTTATTTAGCTGACAGTAATGAATAGCTAACAGTTTTAGCTTAATATGGTGCTGTGTTTTCCACACCTCCATTATGTACAGGAACTCCTTTAATCAACTTTTTTCACAGGTTATGAAAAATGAAGTTATCGATGTCTGCCCCCCGGTTAAATTCATAGCTTGCTTCAGCTCTTACTAATTTTTTCCCCTTTTTGATCTTACTGAAACTATATTTTTTTCTTGCCAACATTCAAGAAAAGAGATGAGTCAGAGTCGTCGTTGTTGTTGTTGCTGTGAATTCCAGTAAGGATCTGACAGCGTCACAGTCTGCGAGCACTGCCCCGGCTTCCTCTGTGCTCACTGAACTGTGCTGTATTACAGGAGCGATAAGGCTGCTGTGTTTTCCCCTCCACCCTGACCCAGGGAGACAGCTGTTCTTGCCTCCCCAGACTCTGCCCTCTATGTCGGCATCGGGCTGCTCAAACGTGGGCCTGGCTGCACGTTGCACTGTTTTTGGACCTGATGGAGGATGCAGATAAGAGAGGCTGTTGTGACTGGGCTGTCCAAAAAGCAAAATGCATTGTGGGTCGGGCAATTTCTTGTAAGTTATCTGTGTGTGCATGTGTGCGCATGTGTGGAATGTGCATTGTAAGTGGTGTAAACATCCCTTTAGTGTTTAATGTGCAGAGGAAGAAAACAACTATAACTTTACCTAAAGGTACCAGAATGATACTCAGAAATGTCTTCTTTTAAAAGCAAAATGACTTTATGTCACTGTTACACATTACCTGTGTTAAATCATCATTTTGTTTGATGTAGCTTTAACTACTTTATAAAACTAGCAGTGTTTCTCAAGCTAGGAGTCACCTCCTCTAGGGAGTCAACTGGGGAATCATTAAATGCTTAAAAACCCTTGAAATAAGATAATTCTGAATAAGTTTCAATTCTTTTTGGAGCTTCCTGTAGAGCTTACAAAACACAACAGGAGGATCTTGACGAGAAGTTAGGAGAGAATGAAGCTCAGGGTGGGCAGGACCCTGACACTCAACCTCAAAGGTTTCCTGTCTGGGTAACCACCGGCTTACTAAACATCATCCCAATTATCAGCCACCCAAAGACACAAACAAGCTGACACGAAACACTGATGTGAATATGAGTGTATTGATTTAAAAATATATTTTTTTCCATCTAAAAAAATAGTCTCTCTGATTACTCGACTAACAGATATCATCAGTCTTAAACATTAAAGTGAACATTTGCATTGATGGTAATGTTAGACAAGGTGAACAGGACTTCTCTGGGAATATTTATGCAGAGATGTCAAATAACCAAGTACAAATACTTTGTTACTTTACTTAAGTAGAAATTTAGGGTATCTATACTTTACTGGAGTTTTTGCACCATTACAACACTTATAGGCAACTAGTCATCATATCTTCCGCGGCTGAAACAGGTGCAACCCAAATATTTCAACATCAACATATTAATATAACATTATAGTCATTATGGCCTTTAGAAACATGTTTTTTTGGGGAGGTGGGGTAGTGCACTATAGGCCCCTGTGGCACAACCTAAGCTCTTGTCCTTAATTGCATTTTTCCCCTTTATATTACTTTTACTTTTACACTTTAAGTAGTTTTGAAACCAGTACTTTTATAGTTTTACTTGAGCAAAAAGCTTGAGCTTATACTTCAACTTCTACAGAAGTCTTTTTAAACCCTAGAATCTATACTTCTACCTGAGTAATGAATGTGAATACTTTTGACACCTCTGTATTTATGTCACCAGTTCTGTCCTTACTCAGCTCTCATCCTCCTCTGAACTTTGAAGTTAACACACCTTTGAACAGAAATGAGTCAAATGTCACAACCTTTCACATTTTTGTTATTGTCACGACTGCTCTTGGTTTTTATGTCACTTGATAGTGATCAGCAACTTAGAGACACACTCACCAGTTCTCCTGTTGTTGTCTTGATTGCAGGACAGGATCTTGCTCCACTTTTCTCTGTCAGAGTTATTTGGGCCCCTATAGCTCCTCAATCAAAAGTTTCATGTTCTCCAAATAAATGTGTAAAAGTATATTAAAAGTATCCTTAATTTGTTTAGCCTACCAGTTTTGAATGCTAACAAAAAACAGTATTATTGCCACAGTGTCAACAGGCAGAGGTGAAATGTGCCAGACTCCTTTATGTGGATTGGTTAATCCCCCTGTTATTTCTCAGGGACAGCAATAATCTTCCTGGGTCAAATTGACCCGGGGCATATTTAATCATCCAAAAGTGTCAGAACCCCAAAAAATCCCAATACAATTTTTTAAATCTCGTTATTAACTCCATTGCTAACCATTTAAATCAATATTTAGTGCAATGGTGTTCTTTAACTCTCACAGATCACAGTTCAATGAGGATAACTCACTCGCTTTTCATGTGTGTGTTTGTGATTGAGATGAAATATGTCACACAGTTGCAAAAAAACAATTAGTATTTGAAACTTCTAACTTCTTTTAGCCTCCACTTTGACTGCCGGGTCAAGTTGACCTACAATCAGTATCTATGTAATATAGACATGCAGGGGGGGTTGCAAATATCTTAAATTTTTATTCTATGTGTTGATTATGCTAATTAAGGCAAGCAGAAGATTCATATCAAAAAAATACTTTTAACATTTTTTTTTTTTGTACTTTGAAATGGGTCAATCTGACCCGGAACATAACAGGAGGGTGAAATACGACTTGTGTAATCAGGTTGTCCTAAGCATCACTTTTGCTGGTAAGAATCAATCACTAGTGTTATGAGGTTTTGACCAATCAGAATCAGGTATTTAACACAGCCAGATCATGTGAGCTATATAACCTCCAGGAGCGACAGAAAAGTTTTTGGCAAACCCGGTGAAATACAGGTTTTGATTAAGGTCAATAGGTCATCACTTATCTTGATGTTACATTGTTACCTAACGCCAACTGGCAACTTGAGTTGGTGTTTTGTGACGTCAAAGAACAGAATGTGAGCTTCCACTGCATGCAGACCTGTGTTTATAGAGATCAATTAAAGCAAAACCATTGTCAGGTGACAATAGGTTCCTGTAAAGCAATGCAGCCGGTGTGTTCTGCACCCTTTACTCACCCCATGCACAGACTGTTTTCCCATCCAAAGCCCATTAAATTGATTCTAGTAAAACATAAAAAAAGACAGCCGTCCATAACAAAAACGTCTTTGAAATGTAGTGGAATAGAATCATAGAGTGGCATGGATTGAAGGATTTAAGCTGAATGCATTACAAAAAAAAGTGTATTTCATTATAGTCCATTAATAATAACACAAGTTCATATTTACTTTGTCTGAACTAAAAAAAGACACCATTAAGCCAGGTAAGGAAATCAGAGGGAATCTATAAACAGCCTCTGTGTACAGTAGCTAACAGCTCTGCTGATATGTGAACGTATGCCCAGCGTCTTGCAGACAAGTGGGAACATAGCAGACGGGCGTACGTGCAGATCAGAGTAAACCCAGAGATGCCATGCCTTGTCTCCACTCTACCATGTCGGTCGATGTCATTAAAGCTTTGGCAGCAGATGGCTGATTTCCCTGTCTTTCTCATTCTTTCTGTCACTCTCTGTTGGTGGCTCAGAGCAAAATATTTCAAAGACTAAACCTTTATTTGACTCTCATTTTTGCTCTCTGGAGCTGTTAGCAGGGGACGGAAATTTGGAACCAGTGAGAGCAAATGTAAGATCTTTTTTTTTTTGAAGTCATGCTCACACAGGCCCTTAGGCATGTGCAATCAATACTCTTACTCACTGCTAGGCACACAACTATTAAAAAAAGTACAGGTGATATACAAATAAATGCAAGGAGTTAGCTTTCAGTGTTTAAGCAGCACTTACTGAAGAATCAAGGGTTCCTTTGTGAATTTGGGAACAACACACCTCTTTGGTTATCCCGGCATTAGATGTGTGACGGAAAGGGAATGACCATTTTGACTCCCTGTTGCACCACTGTAGAAACAATATGACTTATTGTTATATATTCCATTGGTTATTATGATAATACTAAAATATTAATGAAAACTATTGAATTTGGAAGACATAGAAAATAGAAAATGAACAAGAACACTGCTTTGTGGACAGGTTTATTATATTTCTTTTCTTGAAACTGGGTTTTTCATTTTCTCTTTCATTAACCCAGGCCATAAGTTCACAGTGGATGAAAGGCTCATGGCATTCAGAGGTTCCTTCCATTTTAGGCAATATATGACTTCCAAACCAGCTAAATACAGCGTAAACATCTGGGCATCATGTGACAGAAGAGGTGTCTCGTGTTTATTTATAAAGATCACTTAATAAAAAAAAAAATTAAATCAAAATTTAAAATACAATAAACAAAAATCTATGTCATGTAAAATTATTCTATTTAAATTTAGGTCTTTCCAAGGTACATTAGAAAAAAGTTTTAACATGAATTTTCATGAAAAACGAGTGAATTATCCTCAATGAGCCATGATCTGTGAGAGTTAAAGAACACCATTGCACTGAATATTGATTTAAATGGTTAGTAATGGAGTTGATAATGATAATTTAACAAAACATTTATTGGGATTTTTGGAGGTTTTGACACTTTTTTATAATTAAATATGGTCTGGGTCAAGTTGACCCAGGAACATTATTGCTGTCCCAAAGAAACGAACATAACAGGAGGGTTAATACATGTTTTTTCCTTTTGTCATACTGCTTCCACCTGTGATGTGTTTTTAGAAGCACTACATTAGTTATTTTGCAGTACCACAGTGACGCCTTGTGGCCAGAGAAGGAATTACCATACTGCGACTTTTTTGGGACATTATGATTCTTACTGTTTTTACTTAAATTTGCTTTATTATTTTTAGATTTTATCCAACTAATTAATTGTTTTACATTTATTTGATTATTTATTGTTCAATGTATTATTATTATTATTATTATTATTATTATTATTATTATTATTATTATTTATTTATTTATCTCTTTATTTCATTTAATAATTTTTTTGTTTCTAATTTATCCTGAACACTTTTTCTAATTTTCCCGATGTGATGGCGTCCTCTTACCCTGAAAACGTCTTTTATTGTCCTTTTAATGCTTTTATTTACTTATCCATTTCTATTTATTTATTATTATGTATTTACTTATCCTTGAAAAACCTCTCAAAAATGATTGTACTGGTCTATTGTCCCACCACTTTATTCTGTATAATTGACGTCTATTCCTTTTAACCTCTTGCGTTGCATTTTGTTTTGTACTGTTAAAATTCCTCCTCCCTGTCGTTCAGAATCTTTGCTATGTCATTTGAACCATGCTTTGTTTGTCAAAGCACTTTGTAATAAAGGAGATAATTTACAGTAATGGCAAGAAATAGAGCCCAAAAGAGCATCTTTGGAAAGCCATACAAGGTACAGCTCACAGTGTCAGCAGAGAAGTCATCAGAAGCCTCACTAAATCTGTTTACCAGTGACCTCTGACCCTCACTGAAAGAAATGGAGGTTATATTGGACATTTGAGAAACACTTTAGATTTGAAATGTTTCAAAGACATTTACACAATTTTGTATACAAATGTAAAGAAAACTATTGTTTTTGTTGAAGTTTAAATACAGTTGTAGTAAATATTATTATTTTCAATCAACAGAATGTTTAAAATGGTGACTAGTTTTTAAATTTCACAAGTTATATGCTCTTATCCCCAACTTGCACAATAGTTTCACTCATCGCTGCAGATTCTGCATTTATTTTAAAATACAGCTGAAAAGCTTCATTTTAACCACACAGTTGAAGAAATATATTCACTATCTGACCTCCTAACACATTTGAAAACAACTGTTAACATAGTTTTTAAAATATTCACTAAATGCAACTTGCATAATAATTTGGAACACGGTGTAAATAAATAAAGTTATTATTCTTATTCTTATCATTATCATCATTAGTATTATTATTATTATTATTAATATTATTATTATTATTATTATTATTATTATTATTATTATTATTATTATTATTATTATTATTATTATTATTATTACTCTAAATGTATTACACTCGTTTCACCAGTGGGTGTCGCTGTTCTGCAGTGTTCCCTGCTCAGACAGCAGAAGTCGACCAAAGAATTTCTGCTCCAGCTGATTCGGTCGCCATCTTTGTTCCGAACATAAACAACACCAGACAGTCGCGTTGGTATTTACATGTTCTGCTGCTGTTTGGAGGAAAACGACACCGTCACGTCGTCGCTGCTGTGACCTGTTAACAGAAGATGAGGGGGGATCTGGTGACCTGAGCCTCCGTGTCAGTGGAACGGTAGGAGAGCTTTCCTGTCGAGCTGCAGGTCGTCAGCTGATCCTCCTTTTAAATGTACGAGCTTGATGCCATGACAACGGTGCAGCTGTCATTGTCGTACTGTTGGCTTATTATGGTCTGTGATTGTATTGTAAATGTAAATTGTAAATTATTTAAAGCACTTAATAAACAACAAAGACAGACTTGGCATTAAAACCATGTAACGCTGACATTAACACCACCTGTACGCACCATGCTAACCTGGCTGATTCAACATGCCTGTCTGAAATCATACATGGAGCATGTGTGTCCTGTCCTAAATGACCCGGTTCTGTCCTGCAGAGATGGGGACCCGAGGTGGATCACCTCAACGGGAGGGAGAGGAGGTGTAAAGGGGGGGGCGGGGAGGCCAGCAGAGAGGGCCGGAGGAGATGGACCAGGAGTACGAAAGACGACTGCTGAGGCAAATAAACCACCAGAACCTGCCGACAGAGGCCCGTCTGTCAAAGGTGAGGGACGGACAAGGTCCACAATAATGCCTCATAGGTCTCACTGACATGTATGCATGTGAAATATATTTATTTTTCATATATTTTATCTTATAATGGGGATAAAATCCAACATATTATGTGTCATATAATACTTAAATAATCTAATTGAATATTATTTTATTTAGCTATCTGCCAGTTATATGTAGGGTTGCCAACTTTCTCACTACTAAATAAGGGACAGGTGCACGGTGCCGTGGTTGTGTGAGCATGATGTGTGAATTCAGCATCTATTCATATTCTGATTCAACTGGAAATACAGAAAGTGTGTATATTCCCTTTAATCCTTACTGTATCATTATGCAACCTCATATGAATAAACCTCAAAGAAACCACAATTTGACTCTTTACATCAGAAAACAGGCAAAAGAAAAATTAAATGCAAAAGAGGAGTATGACTCACTAAATGTACTTTTTCCATGGATACTTTTTGTTGCTCTTGACTGACTCAAGCAGTCTTTTTTCCGTTTGCACAGCCAGAGAGAAGTCCTTACATGACAAGTCACAGTTTACAGATATTTGAAGTTCATTTTTGATCAGCTCTGTGCTGCATCTGTTTCTTGAGTCTGACACTTTAATGGCCATCAGAGTGAATATCCTCTCCACACTTTTTTTCAGGACTTGGGGCATTTGTGCTGTATACAACTGATGGGGTTAGTGATTGGATGACAGGCGGTGTGACTGGCACATGATATCTGCCACTGCCGTTTTATCTGCTCTAGGATCTGTAGAGTGCAGTCGGCTGTATTTACAGGAGTTAATAGTCAATATACGGGACAATTGAGGTGCCGTATGAAACAAACCAATTTAGCACAATATACTTGATGTCCCGGCTAATACAGGACAGTTGGCAACCCTAGTTATATGTGTCCTTCATGTTCATGCATACAGCACAATTATTTTGATGCACCTGTTAATGATATACCGTGCAATCTTCCTCTGCAATACTTTAATTATAAGAAAATGCTACATGATCACTCTTTTCCTATGTTTTGACTCATGAGCTGCAAGTGTGTCACTTCAAATGTGAAGTGAGGCACACAGGGTTGCATTAATGATAACACAAAGTGTTTTAATATGTAATCTTACCACCTCTCAGTCTGTCCTAAGAAGCATACAATCAACACATCATCAGTTTTGATGAGCATGTGACACCTGGTGGGTCTCCTAGCAGCTACAGACTCACACAGAATAAGTGAATGGCATTGTTAATGTTGTCCTGTCTCTCTCCGGCTGTCCTCTCAGTGTGCGAGTGCGACCTGCAGTCCTGTCAGTGTAAAGTCAGGGGACCGCTTCATTCCCACTCGCGCTGGAAGCAACTGGAGCATCAACTTCCATTACGCCAATGTGAGCTCCTTTTCATTTTACCTAATGACCTGTTCAACTACCACACACTCAAGAACTCAGACTTGTGATCGGAGTCACGTCGTTGAGACTGACATACCTGTGCTTTTTTTTTTCACAGGAGAACTGCCGGTCCCCAAATCAGAACCATAAAGCAAAAGACGCCAGCTCAGACTCAAGCAAAGGTAGGACAGTTGAACCTCCTGTGAGTCATCCTAGTTGTTTGTAATTTACAATATCTCTCATTTAATTGTGTTTTTATTATCTCTTTGTTGCTCTAGACGCTGTGGCATATGCAGCCCTGTTGAGGAATGAGTTACTGGGGGCGGGAATAGAGAGTGTTCCAGACCCTCACACAGATGATCGGCGGCATGCTGTCCTCTCACAAGACTCTCACAGCCTTTTTAGGGTATGAAATATGAAAATAAAAGTCTGTTTAAGTTGTTTCCATAAAGCTCTTTATGATCACTTGCATGATTGAAAGGTAGAAAGCTGAACGTATGTGTGCGTAATCCATTGGAATTGAAATGTGTCATCCAGTAAGTCATTAAATAACCAGATTTTGTGTTGTTCAAACTGTTCTATTACCCCTAATGTCATTCTGCTTCATATGTTCATCCTGCAGTACACTGTCCACGCTAAGAGAGTGCCTTTTGATAGCGATAATGAAGTCTCACCATACTCCCTTTCTCCTCTTAGTAACAAAAGGTATGAAAAAAGCTCACATGTTGCACCTTCATCACTAAAAAACACTTCATCGAGGCTGTCAGATAACTTCTCTTCCTCCTCTGTGCATTCTGCAGTCACAAGCTGCTCCGCTCCCCTCGTAAACCAGCCCGTAAGATCTCCAAGATCCCCTTCAAAGTGCTGGATGCTCCGGAGCTGCAGGACGATTTCTACCTCAACCTGGTAGACTGGTCGGCAGGGAACTTGCTCAGCGTTGGGCTGGGAGCCTGCGTCTACCTGTGGAGCGCCTGTACCAGCCAGGTCAGAGGAGGACTTTGAAAGGAGGGAACGATATTTTTGTAATGATTGCTTTAAGTTGGTATTTATTAAGCTCTCTTTGTATATTTCATCAGGTGACCAGATTATGTGACCTCTCAGTGGATGGGGACTCTGTTACGTCAGTTTGTTGGAATGAGAGGGTGAGCTGTTCAGAAGAAAAGTATTTAGACTGTCATTAAGAGAGAAATAATGTAAAACTAACAGTGTGTTTAACTCTGGCTCTGCTCCTATCAGGGGAGTCTTGTTGCTGTTGGTACACATAAAGGTTACGTTCAGATCTGGGACGCAGCCGGAGGGAGAAAGCTGACCAGTCTGGAGGGTCACTCGGCACGTGTAGGTCAGTCACGAACCACAGAGTACAGAGTAAAGTCTGCATGCAGATAACTAAAAGATAAATACCAGTCTCTTCCGAATGATGTTCTTTTGTAGTTTATGATATCCCCAAAGTATGTTTGATCCACCAAACATGTGTTGTTATCAAACAACGAACACAGAATGAGTCACAACAACTTCAGTGAAATGTGACACCTGTCTGCTTTGTTACAAGGTGCCCTGGCGTGGAACGGCGAGCAGCTGTCGTCTGGGAGTCGGGACCGAGTGATCCTGCAGCGGGACGTCCGAACCCCCCCTTCTGCTGAGAGGAGGCTGCAAGGTCACAGGCAAGAAGTGTGTGGTCTCAAATGGTCTCCGGACCACCAGCACCTAGCATCTGGAGGCAACGACAACAAGGTGACGCAGTGTTTTTGACGGTGACTTCCATCCAGGGTGAATGTAAAAGAGTAAAAGTGATCATGCTCCTGCTCCTCTGTTTCCTGCTCAGTTACTGGTGTGGAACAGCTCCAGCCTCCTCCCCGTGCAGCAGTACAGTGACCACCTGGCAGCGGTGAAGGCCATCGCCTGGTCGCCACACCAACACGGGCTGCTGGCATCAGGGGGCGGCACCGCAGACCGCTGCCTGCGCTTCTGGAACACACTGACGGGTCAGGCTCTGCAGAGCACAGACACTGGCTCCCAGGTCTGCAATCTGGCCTGGTCCAAACACGCTAACGAACTGGTGAGGAGAGTCTCTCTCTCACACACACACACATAAACACACATACACATTTTAGGTGCAGTTGGGGACAGTAAAATAAATGTGTTTTTTTTATTCTGGGGAATTGTAATAACAAATTTAAAACACATGTTTTTTGTTTTTGTGTCTATTTGTATAACTGTTGATCTTTTGCTTGCAGGTGAGCACTCACGGCTACTCTCAGAATCAGATCCTAGTCTGGAAGTATCCGTCCCTAACACAGGTGGCCAAGCTGACAGGACACTCTTACAGAGTTCTATACCTGGTAAGAATATGTTCAGGTTCAGTGGAACTGGACAGAAAACTTGATCCTGAATTGAATATTAGGCACACCTCAATGTTAAAGTGCTCTGACCAGCTGTATCATAATGACCACTGACAGGTGAAGTAAACAACATGTATTGTCTCTTTAAGATCACAGCTGTACTGGGTGGGAAATGTAAGGCAGCATGTGATTATTCTGTCCTCAGAGTTTTGGGTTGAAGCAGGAAAAATGGGTAATGGTGATGATTTCAGCAACTTTGACAAGGGTCATACTGTGATAGCTAGATGACTGGGTCAGTGGTTCTTGCTAGTCCTGATAGAAAGGGGTCAGAACACAATGCATCACACTTTGTTTGGTGTGGAGCTGCATAGCGGCAGACTGATGAGGCTCCCCATGCTGACCCCTGTCCACTCCTCCTCCATGTGAGCATCAGAACTGGAGCACAGAGCAAAGGAAGAAGGTGATTGACGATGAGTTCAAGGTGTTGACCTGGCCTCTGAATTTCCCAAATCTCAAGCCAATGATATCTATGTGATATACAAAGTCTGATTCATGGAGACCCTACCTCACAACTTACTGGACTTAAAAGATCTGGGGCTAAAGGAACAGGGACTGATGACACACAGCACACCTCCAGAGGTCTAGTGGAGTCCATGTCTCGTCAGGTGTGGGCTGTTTTGGCCTTGACCTGACGAGAGAGGGGCTGACACAATACTAGGCAGATGGTTATTATGTTATGGTTGATCCAGCGGTGCATACAGTCAGGTTCTTAATGAAAAAATACAAATCTATGGGCACTGGTGGCCTAGCGGTCTAAGCGCCCCACATACAGAGGCTGCAGTCCCCGTTGCAGGGGTCGCCAGTTCGATTCCCGGCTGCGACCATTTCCTGTATGTCTTCCCCCGCTCTCTACTCCCCACATTTCCTGTCTCTCTTCAGTTGTCCTATCAAATAAAGGCGAAAAAGGCCCCAAAAATAAAACTATAAAAATACAAATCAAAGTTCTGCATTTAAAATAATGCTAACTTCAGAATTTGTACTTGTAATAAGGAAACAGTGCTTCAAATGACTCCTTGTGCAGACAGAACTTGTTTATAATCTATCTGCTTGTTTTCTCTCATATTGACTTACAAAACCTTTTCTGGGGCATTAGTGCATCATATAAAATGTGTTTGATGACCCAACTGTCAAGGAAGAACACCTCACCCCTGAAAAAAGCACAGTTTATGTATGTATGTATGAAGGCTCATGTCAAGCTGAATATGGACAGTGCCAGCTGGGATCAACCATACACATGTCTTAACTATTGGTTGAGGTTGTGTCCTTGTAGGTCAAATTTGATCTCCTTGGAAGGGTGAGTTAGCTTTGCCAGAAGTAAAAGTCTTATTTGCACTTTGTCTACATTAAATGGAGGTGAATGGAAGGAAATTATTAGCCAAGTTTAATGACACACATGTGACTGCTCTCTGATTGTTTGAGACGTGATGCAAAGTTTCAGGAGCAGGACCACACCTCAGAAGGGCGTTTCTTATAAATTCAAACCTATTACTCTCCTCCCTTTCATTATCACATCCCACACCCTTCCACCGTTTATCTTTCTATTTTTAACTTTCCTCCTATATATAGGGCCTTAAAGAGGGGCTCATTAGTACTGCAGATCCCCCTAATAAACTTCCCCAAACTAACAACAGCAAGTTCAACAGGAGATTCAGAATCACTGTTGAAAATCATCCCGTTTATGGTGCGCTCCTTGTTATGTTGAAGAGCCGGTGTGCAGGACATCTGATTTGCAGAGTAATGAGTGTAGTAGAAGTCAAAGGTAGCAGAACGTGAACATTCTGAAGTAAAGACCAAGTACCTGAAAAATGAACTCAGGTGTAGTACTTGGAGAAATACTGTCCCTCCTACCTCGACTTTCCACTTCCTGAATAATCCACCTGACACTTCACTTCTCTTTCATTGTCCTCCCCTCATCACAGGCCGTGTCACCTGACGGGGAGGCCATCGTTACAGGAGCTGGAGATGAGACACTACGTTTCTGGAATGTCTTCAGTAAGACACGCTGCACAAAGGTACAATATAACGTATTACATTACGTTACAGTGCTGCACATCTATTGAAAACTGCTCTCATGACTTATGGTTTAGAGTTACTGAAGGACATCTTAAAGGTGCTCAATTTCTCAAGTTCTCACTTGTTTTGAAAGTGATTTGTTGACTCAGCAAGTTCACTAAGTCATCAAAAAATCATCAAGATTTTTTCTTTTTAATCTGATGTCTTATGTAGTTTTCTTTATTTTTTATCAACAGGAATCAAAGTCTGTGCTGAACCTCTTCACCAGAATACGATAGTGAGCAGCTCGAGTCAGGACTGGTTTCAGGAGCAGCCCTCTAAGCTCTGGTTGCACAAAGCCCCCTAAAGACTCACAGACTAGATCCCTCTCATCTCAGCTCTGGCTCTCCTTGCACCAACCACCACCAACACGAGAGTCATCCACTGATCTTTTTCTAGAGAGGACACTGTCCAGACCTCCAACAAAAACTGCCCGCCCTAACAGTGGCGTCACTGACAAACACTGAAACACGTTGTCTGCTTCAAAAGCGTCTGTTTTTGTTTTCTTTTTCTGTTGTGGAAGTGATGGAATCGTTTTATTATATATCAGCAGAAGTATACAATGTACAAGAGTTCTAAGCTATAGAAAATCATGACATCTCATTTTTAAACGGCTCTCCTTTGTAGAAGAGGGAGAAGAAGAAGAAATGAGAGGAGGGGGGGTCGGGGTTTCTATATTTTCATAATGTATGATTATGATCTACAAGCAGAATACAGAAGAGGAGAAACAATAAATACATGAGCACACAGTTGCTTAAGCAGCTGTAAAGTATGAAGTGTTTATTGTTGTTTTTCAGTTTGGGACACTTCTTTCTTTTTATCCTGACAAAGTTAATTTATTACAAACATATCACACAGAGTTCAACTCATCCTACTAACAGTCCATTCCTCCTGTTTTTGCATCAGTTCAGTAGCATGGTTTACATAGTCCAGAGACACCTGCCCAGGTAAAAAGTCCTGTTCAGTATTTTTAGGATTAAAACAGATTCACATTTAGGTTGTTTTTTTCTTCTCTACATTCAGTGGATTTAGTATCCAGACCCCTGCAGACCACGACACAGCAGAGAAAACTCCTTGACGATCTCCTTCACCCGACGCTTGTTGGATTGCTCCCTGAAAGAAAGAAAGATGTCACGGTCACATGTCACGGTCACATGTCACACATTCAAGTCTTTAATTTCTGTATTTAAATGCTTAATCTTCTAGCCTTAAAGAGACAGACCCATCCATAATCTTTGTTTCTTAACTAATTACAGGCAAACTGTTCAGATTCCCTGTTATTAACACCACATGTAACATCTCTGCTTTTATTTAGATTAACCAAGAAGAGTCATTTTCAGTTTTTGATATGGATTGTCGCCAAGATTTATCAGTCAGAACTTTAAGCTCCTCAGGGGAGCTTTGTTTTTGTTTTGTTTTGGAAAGGATGGGACCATGGATAGAGCAGGAAACCGGGAGAGAGAGTGCGTGGGAATGACATACAGGAAAGGGGCTGCAGGCTGGTATCCAATCAGTCAATCAATCTTTATTCATATAGCGCCAAATAACAACAAACGTTATCTCAAGACGCTGTTACAAAGAGAGCAGGTCTAGGCCATACATGTTAAATTACTAACAAAGACCCAACATCAAACAGGATACGATCCAGTCCCATCTTACAGACAGGACTCAGTCTTATCTCATCTTGATCCAACAGAAGCAGAGCACTTTGCAGCATTTAGCTCTCACTATTATGGCCATTATGGCCCTTTTCCACTACACAGTTCCAGCCCTACTCGACTCGATTCGGCTCTACTCGACTCTTTTCGGTTTGGGTACCTTTTCCACCAGCCCGAGTACCGACTTGCGGTGGGCGGGGTTGTCACAACAGCTGTGCGAAACTGCGTTCATGTTATTTTGAACACGACACAAACACAACAATCACAAACAATGGATGACATGGAGGTAATGGTTTACTTGCTGCTCGCTCTGTTGCTTTTTGTCGCAGGCCGAGCGAGAGAGGAGAAACCACAGAGAAACTTTGCGTGCAGACATTGTACAGTACTAATGTTGTTTTTTTAAAATGGCGGGTTGGATTCCTGTGTTTGACGTCACGCTCATGACTCTTCGGTGACGACATTCTCTGACCAATCAGTGGCCGGCAGTCCGTCGACGTCACCTTTTAGTATCGGCTCAGCTCGCTTGGAACTAGAGCAGAGCAGGTACGAAAAACTGGTATCTGACACGAGGTACTGCGCCCGTGGAAACGCAACACAAACCGAGTAGAGTCGAGTCAAGTCAAGTAGAGTAGGGCTAAGACAGGCCAGTGGAAAAGGGTCATTAACGATCCTTTAACAGGCAGAAACCTCGAGCAGAACCAGACTCATGTTAGACAGCCATCTGCCTCAACTGAGTATTGGACCCAGGACACTATATTGGAGCACTACTTAACCACAAGGATGAATTCTGCACACTGGTTCAGCTGTAACTCATCCAGAAACAATGCCATTGTAAATGTACCAAAGGAAGTTTGTGCAGCCATCCGTCAATTACCTTGTCTGACACCTACCCTGCACTTACAGTTTCAGGCATAAAAATGACAGTATATAAATAGTTAATATTATCACTGGTTGTCTTGTTTGCTGTTAAAGGTTATATCGAGGCATCAGTGCTAGTTCCAGTCTATTTTATAGCGAATTAAAACTCCTCACTGGAGCTTTAAAATATTACAATTTTGTTTCAGTAACCAGGCTCAAAGATTGAAAGTAGATTTGGTTTGACTTCAGTGGTTTAGTGTTTGGCCAAGCAGGTGTTCTAATCAGGATCAGAATCAGAAATACACTATTTCCTTGGTCCTGGTGGGAAATTCAGTCATTCAAGTTGCTCCTATACACAATAAGTAAGAATAACAAATAATATTATAGAAGAAGGAATTCATAATATATAAATACACATACAATGAAAATAATGGTAAGCTTCTATCTCACTGAAATAATGTGACGAGTTCAACAAAATACAGTTTGACTGCAGGATTAAACTATGATTTGAAGAGAGTTTTCTAACTGAATTCAGCATCTTTCTTAAAGCAGCATGCTTTTGTTTTGTATGACTAAGCCTTTTTAGAGTGCAGCTTTTACAGCATGTATCTGCAATAAGAACAGTTTGGGTGTTTATGTAACTGTTCTTCAAACCATCATCTACCATCTGTGAAAAAGCTGTTACGAGATATAATTACCTCAGAAGCTGCTGACTGAAGGTGTGTTTCTGCTCTGTGGACACCTGGTTGGAGGGGAACCCTGGACTCTGCAGTGTTTCTTTGAGCCACTGAGACAGCAGAGCTGGACAGTGTCTGTTCAGACTCAGCAACACCTCAGAGAAGTGCTCTGACAGACTGCGAGGTGACCCGCCCCCAACCGCCTGAGTTATTAAGACACAGAATGACAGTTTGAAATCAGACTACATCTGATAAATAAAGGCACAAGTCTTAGTATGAGTTACAAATGATATACATAATACAGGTTGTCATATATTGTGTTTAATGTCTGACTCACGTAGAGTATAGTTTCTGTTAGAAGCTTTCCGTCTCTCTGTAAAACTTCACCCAGAGAGGGGACATCTTTGCAGCGAGGCAGCAGCTCTGTCTGTCAATATAAAATAACCAGTCAGCTGAAAAAAAAACAATACTTCACTGTTAAATCTTGCAAATTTCTGCTGTGACTTACAAAGAAGAGACTGGCAGCTTTTACTGTTGGGGTCTCTGGAAATTTCAGTGAAAGAATCCCTGGAAAACAAAGTAATCTCAGGTAAAAATGAGAGAGATTTATCAACTCTGCAGGCATGCATAAGGGTTCAGATGTTGCCACTTATGAATGTGAATATGTTTAAAGTCATTTTAGGATCTTTGAACTAAAAAGTTTGCAGATATTTTGCAAAAAAGTAGGAATTTAATTGTCAAACACAAATTGTTTGAGATTCTAAGCAGGTTCTCACCACAGTAAAACAGGGCTTTAACATCCAGCTGGTCTGACAGGTACAAATCAGGCTTCCTTTTCAGAATCTAAAATGTGAGAAAGGAAAAAAAGTGATTCGATTTTTTTTCTGTGATGCAGCTGTTCAAAAAGATGAGCAGAGAATATTTCTCTCACCTGAGCATGAAGCTGCATAAATGATTCTGCAATGTCAGGATGATCCCGAGGACCTGTGACATCAAAATATGAGATAAGGAGAGAAGCATACTTGTAGGAAATGTTCAAAGATTATGATTAACCCTCACAGGTTGTTGTTACCTTGCTGAAATATGGTTAACGTTGTTGAAGTCAACACCTCAATCAGACTCTTGATGTCAGAGATGTGCTGTTCCTCTCCTGCAAATATGTGAACCATCTAAGCACAGAAAAGAATGACATTTGATCGTGAAAGCTTTGAAGAGCCTTCATTACATTTGTAGGAGATAATGCTTTATATTCCTGATCTGTGGGGGCGTACCTGCCGGGCCAGGTCTAGAGCAGAGGCTTGTGGAAAGGCGCTGTAGATCTGCCCCAGCATCTCGCCCAGCTGAGCAACCATCGGACCGAAATCGTGTAGGAGGGTTCGAACTGACTTATCAAAGACCCCGCACACTGCCTGAAGGGAGGAAACGGAAGAGCTGTGAGTCAGTAAACGCACTGATATAAATCATACTTCCACAAATACACACACATACACACACACACATACACACGCACACACACAAACACACAGAAAACATCATAGACATACAGTTGGTATTTATGCAGGCTGTAAAGAGCCTCCTACCTCAACCACCTCTGAGTCATCCAGCCATTTGCTGAGGATGGTCTGAATCAACGTGAACACTTGCTGCAGCACAACAACAACCTGAGAGGAACAGAGTTTGTGCTCACTTGTTGAGCTGTATATAGGAAATAGCAAAATATACAATGTTCTCATATATTTCCTTTATTTCAGCCCATTCTTTGAATAAAAGCAACAAACACGCCTTTTCACTGAACAAAAGAAAATAAACTGTTGGCGTATGAATACACAGACAGTTTTTAAGGTTAACTTACTGGATTTTGAGCACTCTGTGAGGGACTGAGTCTGGGGCTGGAGGCTCCCTCTAAGCTGTCTGCTTGTCTGATGTCCAAAGTGGTGAAGAGACTGGAGAGCATCCCCAGGATGTGGATTATAGACTGTTTGTTAGGAGGATTAGGCTGCAGAGGGAGACAAAGGGGAATATGTAACCTTGGGATGACTCTGGGATGCTTTTATGACTCTTAATTTAGTTGGAGAGCACAGAACTTAACATTTTTGACACTATACATCATTCCTGACTTAACATCCCAAGATTAAAGAGTTTAGGTCAATACAGATGTACTTTTATACTTATAGTGAGCACCAAAATAATAAGTTTCAAAGGTACTTCAGTGTAGTATAATGTAATAAATGGAGCGATACCTTCGAGCTAGTTCAGGCAGACAACTCTAGCTGCACTACTATACACATCACATGTCCCACTCTCATAACCATCGTCCAATCACGCCCTCTGCCTCTCAAATTGGCGGTCTATTTAAACTGGGAAAATCTCCCATCTCTCCCTCTGCCTGTCAACGCCTCTGCTGCTGCATGCCTATTGCTGAATTTTCTTTCATCCCCACTGCCACCCCAGCATCCACCTGCAGGCTCCGGAGGTGTTCAGTATGTTTATCTCATCACTCCTCAATGTCTCCATGTAAACTTATCTGCAGGGAGTGATGAGGCCGGAGCCTGAGCGCCAAACATGAATATTAATTTGCTGCTACAACAAACAATTTAAACGTGAGTTGTCTGACTGAAAGTGTATTATTGCCCAAAACTGAAGTTTTTATTTTATTGCATGTGAAGTTTGATGAGTTAGTTTTACCTCCTGCTGGACCAGAGAGTCCAGCTGCTGGACGTGAGGTGTGATGAGAGCATGAAGTCTGACCAAGATCTCCTCTGTAGGCAGGGCAGACAACAGGAAACCCAGAGCCTGCATCAACCACATGCACTGGCTGCTCTGCACACATACACATACACACACAAGAACACACATAGCACACATCACACATAAGAGACGGCTAGTGTATTCATGTTTAAAGGAGAAGGGAATAACTGCTGAGTTTAAAAGGCTGCTCACTCACCTTATGGATTTCTTTCACCAGCACATCCTGCAGAGGAACAGAATTGTTACACAATGAAAAGAATCACACACTGATGTTTGGGATATAAGGCGTCTGGTCTGACCTGTGACACGGTGAGGATGTCCTGAGCGTAGGGGCTGAGGTCATGTCTGCACTCCCTGCAGATCCTCTTCAGAGTGGAAACACTGGACACGGACAGCTCTGCCTTCACAAGGCCCTGAAGTACCATGGGTAATATGCCGCCCAGCATCACCGGGTGGTCAGCCAGCCACTCGGCAAGAGAGCCTGCAAAAGAGAGGAAAGTCAGCAAGGGGTGCTGGATGTGAACATGTCGTAGATAGTGAAAGTACAAGGGTTTGATAGAGTAGAGTGCAGAACATGCAAGACACAAAAATGTGGATCTGTTCAGATCGGATCTAATCAGAGAGGAAAGCTGAGATGCTCTTATCAAATAATTAAAGCCAAATCTCTGTGCTCAATGGTTGTAAGTCAGTGAAACCAAGATCTGACAGATCGTTGTTTCACTGCTCTAGATTGATTACCAAGGAAAAAGGATAGATAAGGGCATGTCTGACTACATTTTGCTCATTAGGTGGTGCACAATCTGGGCTCAAAGAGGTTGGATCAACCCATGTAGACAGCAGGAGAGTACTGTGCCATAAACTGTAACTGTTGTACCAGGTCTTTGTTGATCTAAGGTTCAGTCTTTTTCTGTATTCTCAAGATAGCAACACGCCACCTTTGCACCTGACCACACCTCATTCTAAGCGCAGCCAGCTTATGGGCTGCGGGCTAACATGGGTGCGAGTTAATTTGCTATTTACACAATGTAAAGATGATGACTGCACCAGGTGGAAAATAACAATGACGGTTATTTGTGTATATTTGGTATTGTTGTTTTGTAAATATATGACCACATTTTCTTCAGGATTTTCACCATCGCTTGTCTTTTCAGTAGAATTATAAGAAAGCAGTGAATGCACCAACAAAATGCCAGAATCAGTTTCATAATGTTCATTCCACCTGCTAAGTGGATGACAGCAGTGCAACGATTATTATACCAACACGTGAGACTCCCACATTGAGCCCAGTAATATATTCTTAGGATATAAAAACAGGTGTGCATGTATAAACAGTACCTATAGTGTACATGACGGTGTCGGCCAGCATAACATTGCTGATGTTGATTCTAGGGATGAGGCCGATAAGACCGGGGATGACATCCGAGTAGTTCACATCTATGGTTTCAGCTATAGACTGGAAGCCAAATAACAGAGCCTCTGTGTCCTACAGGTGTACAAAACACAAAGTTTAGTTAGGTTCAAAACACAAGCATTGACTGCAGGGCTCCCATTTGGTAGATGAAAATGTTTTTAAACCCCTGAATATACATACACATCAACATACATCCTTATACACTAAGACAAAATACCAGACATGTCATTTTCCATTAAAGTCCTGTCACTTTACAATCATTTAGAATGTGTTCTGCTAAAAATACACAAAACAGCTTCAGTGTGTGACATCAAACTAAAACAAACAAAGCTTTAATAGAGGGAGGAATTTAGTGACACTGCAACATGCAACTTCCAAATCTTAATATTTAGGCAGTCCATCACTGGTTGATGTGAAACCAGGGTCAGTTTGACTCCTCATAATGTTTTCATGTCGTTGTTTTAGTGGTTGTGACATCAGGCATAACTCTAGATTCATCATTAGCCTTTCGTTTACCAGTCTTTCTACAAAGTGGGCCCTGCTCCGCTTGTGGTGCAGAACTGTGTACGTTGTTGTTATTAATCCTTATTACCTGGCTGTCTTACTAATTACCCAGCTGTGGGAAATACTTCATTCTGATTGGTCAAAACCCCCAGATCATTGGTGATTAAATTCTCAATATCAAAAGCAGTGCCAGCGACAACCCGATCACACCTGTCATATCAAATTAATCAACGTTTCTGAGCACAGATGCGAAAGCAGCCTGAGGAGCCATGATCCAAACCATCTCTGATAGGGAAAAGAGACGTAACATCCTGTCCTGCAATCTAGGCAATGGCAGCAGAACTGATTGCATCTCTACGCTGCTGATTTCTACAAAGTTACTTAAATCTTTGGGGGGTAGTGGGGAAAAATAGCAACAATACGTAAACTTGTGACATTTTCGTCATTTATGTTTAAAGATGTTGATAACTGCGAAGATCAGAGGAGAAGGAGAGATGAATGAAGACAGAAAAGTCAACATAAATATTCCTAGAGAAGTCCCTTTCACCTTGACTCACGCTAACTTCAACAGTAATGTTCAATTTGTTGTGATTTATCAAATAAGTAGAGTAATGTTTTAAAGCTCCTGTGAGGAACTTTCTGTTTGTGTTGACTTTGGCGCCCCCCTGTGGACTAAGTGATCTTGCTTATTTTGTCTTGTGCATGTGTAAATTATGTTATCTCCTCCCACTTTAAACAAACAGTCAACTATTTCATTCATTAAGAATATTTACTGCAGAAAAGGGTTTTTCTCTGATGCACTGTCAATCACCTCATCTGACCCTCATCTGACCCCCTTTGCACAATGAAAAGAAGAAAGGTTTCCGCTCACACTGTTAGGGTTCTAATTCACTTTTAAATCCCTTTCGCTAACATTACAGACTTGAAGTGCCCACCTATTACAATTCCGGACCCTCCCCCAGGGTTGCTTCAACCAGTTTGGGAATCCCTGACTTAAAGTAGGATGAACCTTGAACTTATGTGTATGATGATGCTCACTTGGATAGTGTTTAAATTCCCCTTCTATTTTCAAATTAAGTGTTTCAGTGGGAGCCAGCGGTAAATATTATTACCTGCCACACTGCTGACTGTTGAGGGTCCATCAGCTGTCGGCCCAGTCTGTCATAGAGGTTACTGAGCAGCTCCGCCCCCAGCATTTCATACACATACATCAGAGTGTCAGAAATATCCACTCTGAAATACAAAACAGCCACAGAAACAGTTTTATCTGTAATTGCCACTTCAACCAAGCAAGTAGAAATGTCTCTATAATTTAGCACAGTCGTGTTTCCCTCAGGACAAAACTGTTTTTCTCTGAGTGATTTTGGACAGGAAATAAATAAAGTACAGTTTTGGAGCCCCTTGGGAATCTTTTGTGTCTGTGTCTGACCTGTAAATTCTGAATTGCTCCTTGTCATCAGAGGACCAGGAGGCGTATTCCTCCTGGGAGGGGTAGTGAGATTTGTGGAGCAGCACGTCCACCAGCTGGAAGTAAACAGGCCTGTATACCTGCAGGTAAACAGCCTGTTTCTCCTCCTCAAATGACAAGATGTCATCCTGAAGAAGCCAGAAAAACACATCAAGTTGTAACTTAAGTGAATAGAATAAATTTGCAAACTGTGTAATTATTTTATATATCTCTTACCTGCAGAGTGTACCAGAAGGTGAGTGTGAGGGAGCTGGTGGTCTCACTGACTGGATAGTGCCCGGGGATGCCCGTACAGAAAAGAATCATGTTAACCAAAGCAAGGTATTCTTGCCAGTGCTCCACCTGTTCCAACAAAACCCTGTCATACACAAACACATTGATCCAAATTAAAAGATAAAAGCCATCAATTGAAGCCAGCGCACAGCATGACAGTGTGTCAGGGTCTCTATGTACTGTACCTGGAGTGCGTTTCTCCCACAGCAACAGCAATACGACAGATTCCATGTGAGGTCTCCATGTCTCCGTCCTGAGCTGCTGTCTTCAGCTGGTCATGGAGACCCAGCACAAGTGGCACCAAGTTCACCAGAGCATCAATGTACCTGAACAAGATCATATACTCTTAGTCTGTTTCAAGTTAATAGGCATGGCAAATTTATGATGATAAACTCTGTGACACAATTTCAAAGATGAGGCATCCATGAAGACTATCTATAAACAAAAGCTATTTGTGTGTTTTAATATACTATTTCAGATATATACTTTGTTCCATTTAAACATAAGCAGAGTTTCATCTTGATCTGATGGCCTGAAATCCATTGCTTCTGTCTCCATGCATGTAGGCTACCAGGTAATATCGTAGTACTTTTGAAAATAGTAAATACCCTATCATTTATGTCATCATGTCTCCCCCCTTTATCATACTGCATACTATGATAATATACTAGGGATGGTGTCACACTGAGTGTGTAGTTTGTTCAGAATTTATAATGTGCAATTTTTGGTTTGCCCAAACCTCAGATTACTGGTTAACAATTTTAAGTGGGGCCTGTGAGACGGGAGCTCACCATTCATACCCAGTACCCCAAATGCATTGTGGCTCTTTGGATAGTGGAGCTCATCAATTAGCAACAAGCAGCGGACACATTTGTAAGCTACATGTTGTATATATAAGTGTAATACGTGTCAATAGCAATGTAGCTATTTTAGTAACAAATGGTTGTATATTGTTGAATTCTATTTATGGCCCGACCAAGCTCAGACCTGAATTATGTGATGAGGAAGTCAAACAGAGAAGATGTGTACAGTGCATCACGAGCGACGTACAAACCGTCAAGTTAGTGGGCAGTGTGCAGTACATATTGTTTGAGTCTGTGGTGGGGTTTACTTCAGTATGTGGTTTAAAAGCTCATGTGTGCTTTTTGCAAGTAGAGCCCCTTCTTAGTCTGTGAGGGGACACCCAGAACTGAGTTCAGCCACAATAGTTCCAATGATAAATTCACAGTAGCAGGTTATGGTACTACATATTTTGACTAGTTATTTGTATGTTTCATGGACTCCAGACTGATTGGATACAAATTTTGAGCATGTTATTTTAAGTTACTTTGCTTTTAACTGTTATACAAGACACTTCACTTTTTGGGTGAACAGTATTATTGTCTAAAATAGGGTGTACTGGCTACTTTAGACTTTTTACCTTTTATGTGTTTGTTATTAAATTTCTGTATTTTAGCAAAAACTGGTCAGACGTGCTTCTGGGGGAATATCTGCTTATCGTGTCAAGACAATGAGTAAGTGTCATTTGAATATATTTCTTTGCACAGTTGTAGGGTGTACGTGAGACCCTGCTCTGTTTCAAAGGAAAATGCATGGCGGTATCTGGTCCAGCGTGACTTATATGATTATTTACAGACTTAAAGCCACTTTATGTTTTTTGAGAGAAAGTGAAATATGGTGTGCTTTTTTACTCCTTGTGTGCTTCTTTACTGTGATTAATTTCCACTTATTTCAGGGGTGTAACACATGTTACTGAAAAGTCAGAGTAACCTATCAGTACCTCAGAACTTTTCGAAAACTTTTAACTTGATTCCTGGACTAATGAGCACCAGAGGGACACTGTTTCCCTCTCCTTTTTTCACATCCATACAGCCCTCCTTGCAGCCTCCTTTTGAGTGACATACAGCCAAATGTTTTAAATTGTACACCTGGCAACTGACAGCTGAAACTAAAAGATGAGTCCAGCATGTTTCTTACCTCTGACAGTCTGGCTGTGAGATGGCATTAACTATCGTCTCCACAGCCGTGTCAAACAGTTCAGGATTGGACAGTGCGGTGAAACAGTCCTGAACCAGTTCATGGCTCTCCCCTAACGGCACGTCTAGCCCCACCCAGCTGGACAGGCAGCGGAGCACTTTTTCCTTCACCTGCACTGAAGAATCCTGGCTTTGGAGCAGCTGACGCAGCAGAGGACAAACCACTGCCCACTCCCCAGCTAAAGCCCCCCTCAGCTGGGCACGACGAGCCTGAGCCAGTCGGCTGCTCTGGAACTCCTCTGGAAGTACAGTGAGGAGCTCCAGTAGGGCCAGGCAGTGTGCATGAGGTTCCTGTGCAGCCTCTGCACCCTCACAGTCAGGCTTCTGCGGCTGGAAGGCCCTCACCATGTCTGCCACCGGCTGGGACCAAGACTGGGGGATTAAGTTAAGAGCCATAGCAGCCAGGGCTACACACAGTCTGGTAAGCACCATTTTGGGGCCCGAGGAAAAGTGCAGGATATGGGAGAGGAGCTGCATCCTGAGGCTCTCATGCTGCTCTGTGGGAAGGTCTGCCCAGTGACGGGAGATCTTGGTGTGGAGGGTGCTGGCGCCAAAAAACTGCACCTCTGGGAGCTGCAAAGAGACAGACAAAGTGATAGATAAAGCAGTTGTAGAAATACAGGTTCATATTTGTTGACCCATCACAGAAAAAAAAAAGGGAGTTTTGCGAATAGGTGTCCTAATCAATTTTTCTCCTATAGCTTTCCCTTTTGCCTGTAAAGGTGTAAAGATGAAAGATG
Organism: Notolabrus celidotus; assembly: GCF_009762535.1. NCBI lineage: Eukaryota > Metazoa > Chordata > Actinopteri > Labriformes > Labridae > Notolabrus > Notolabrus celidotus. The sequence continues at coordinate 25,216,254 of NC_048286.1, forward strand.
TCACATGCCACAGACCTTGTCAGGACCAAGCAGTGCCCAGCAAAACTGCCATGCCTGTGTAGAAGCCTGGGCCTGGGTTAACCACTTCTGGGCCAAGTTCTTACGCTCCATATCTGGGTCGAAGTAAAGCTGGTACAGAGCCTGGAGCAGGAGAGAAGAACCACCCATTATAATAGACAGGAACACCCACCTATACTTCACTAGAGGAGGGACAACAAAGACCATCAGTCTTATCTGGTGTAACAGCTTTACTCATTTCATTGTGCACTTAACTCTCTGGATGTACAACAAATATTTATAATCATGGGAGCTGCATTGCTTAATTATTGTTAGAAAAATGTGTTGTCATAGTAACTAATCCAGAGCACATGGTGTTAGTTATTATTAGGACAGCATATGCTTATAGCTGGTATCATGTTACAAAGGTCCAGTCAGTGAAATCTGCCTATGCTCTACTGCAATTTACCAAACTGCAGCTTTCTTTACGACCAAGCTCCCATTGTTTAAGGTTACATTCATTATTATAGTCATAAATAAAACATTCACGTGAAAATGTTGCTACAGAAAACACATGAGGCAAACGAGCTGTCGTTTTTTGCATGGTATTAAAGGGCATTCGCCTTTTAGTAAAATACTGAGAAGCTGGTAATTGTCAATAACTTACCGACTCCACATTCTCCACCGTTAACTCCAACTCCACCGGGCTGTCTCCCGGAGTGGATGGAGCCTCCATCTCCCGCAGCGTGAAGGAACAGGTCTCCCTGTTGCTGTTTCCTCAATCCTTCAGAAATTACAGCCTGCTCCGATGAGAAAAAATGGATAGAAATTAAAAAAAACAACAACGGCGTCCTCTACAGTGTGTCTTTGCACGCTGACAGAGGACGCAGCGGGTCATTCAGCTGTTCATTCAGCACACATGTGGGCAGTGCGCTGAGGCGTGACGACACACTGACCTCTGTGGGGGGTTTAAAAGTTGTGCTCTTACATTACCGGCAACAAACCCTCAAACCTGTTCACATTTTCCTTCCTGGTGTCTATAGAATTTAAAAAGTGTGTAAAATAAGATACAATACACACTGTTAAAGTTGCCCACTGTGTTTTAAACGCTACAGCGCAGCACAACAGGCGCTCCTGACGCAGACGTCTGCGCCTCTGACGCATTGACGTCTGATTGGAGCAGCGGAGCAGCAGCGACTGCAAACTGATGCATGTGGGAGGAATGGATGCAGAGATGACTGACTGTGATAGGACATAAAACATAGTCGGAGAGTGCAAAAAGCCCATTTGGTGTATAAGCGAGATATAAGTGACACGTTTTGCTCTGTAAAATGAAGCGCGTGAGTGTAAGTCATAGCTCGCTGCCGCGTGTCTGCCGCGCGGCCCCACCCCTGCTCCTCTTCTGCCCGACTCCCTCCGGATATTTTTAGCGCTGATGATGTGCCCTGTCAAATCACGTAACGGAAACAACCTCGGCGCTGGAGAAGCAGAGCTAGCCGCGGAGAGAAAGGCTTTGGGTGGTTTTTTTTTCGTTGTGATCTGCAGAGAAAAGAGCCGCCAATGAAATGAAACTTGAGAATTATTTGGTGTTTTGCGTCTCGATCATTCTTACCGGTTCATCGCAGACAAGAGGTAAGGTGTCATCCCTGGTGTGTGTGAGTGTGAGAGTGTGTGTATTTGTGTTTGAACAGACTTTACATCCTGCTGACGTTGGACTCGTTATCGATTCAGCATGTGATGATTTCGTCGCTTGATCTTATAGAGCTGGTAGATTTCTGTGCAATGCTTTGACGATTTTTACTTCTTAAATTAACTTTTTGTGTCGATTCAGCAGCTATTTCAGATTTTTCATATATTTTTGATAAACAAGGTGAGCATTTTGTTGCAACATATTCTCTTATTTCATAGGATACATGCCCCTGTCTACCAGTCTTCTGTTCATTTTTTTAAAACTTTAAATATAAATATATTTTCTGCAAAGACTTTCATTGTATCTTATTTACGTACTTTATCTCATTTTACACACAAGAGCACAAAAAGAGGAAAAACAAATACATTGCATAACATTTCAATGAGATGACACCATGACAGTCATAAGATAAGACACATCATTGATATGAGCAATTTCACAACTGACTCTGGTTGCAGCTTCTCCAGTGGGAGGGTTTGCAGATTTGAATGGACTTTAATGATTAAATGAGTAGATATTTCAGTTTTAGAGTCAAGAGCTGCAACCAGTGGATTTCCCCAAGTGGCTGTTAAAGAAAATGTTAAATCAAAGGAAAATGACAAACTTTTCTTTGTTCCAACTCCACACAATGATCATTTCTGACAGATTTGGCCTCTGTTCATTAATAATGAATACGCTTTGGTTTTGAATTGTTCAGAAAAGGTTTTAAAGTCAAAGCATTTCAACCATTTAGCAGTATGCATTGAAAGACAGTATTCAGCTCATATAGGTCTCTCTTTTTAACATTTGTCACTCTCCTTCATCACTGATGGGATATAATATTTTTGCATGGACCTTTAATTCAGTATGTCCACAAAGAAAGACATATAGGGGAGGACAGTAAGGACAGTTCTAAGGGCCTAAGACTTACGAAACATTTGGGGTACTAGAAAGCACTACAAAGACAGTCTGTGAAATCAGAGGAAACATCATGTGACTAAGTAATTTGTACGTCCTTTGTAATGTAAGTAAAGATTGATCTTTTATTCCACAGGTCAGAGCAGTACTGCCTTGCCTCCTGCAATCTCAACAGTTCCTGACCTGACAGAAAATCATGATCATGAAATCCCACACTGGACACACAATCCTGCAGGCAGGGAGGAAACCTCAACTGAAACCACCATTACAGGGACTGGAGTCCATTCAGGGACTGTGAAAAGCGAAGCATTTCAAACATTTACTGCAAGCTTCACTGTGGCCACATCTCAACACACAGATATACCTGTGGTCATGACTACTAGCATGACTGCTGCTGCAACAGCTTCAGGTATTTCAGACAAAACCTGCATGCACTCATTCTGTTTCAGTGTCTCTTCCTAAGCCTTAAAAACATAGGAATTATGGTCATCATTTCATCCATAATTCTAAAATCGTGCGTCTATAATTTTCCAGTCTGGTCTGTTTACTTCGTCCAGATTCTTAAAATAAAACCTCCTACAAACTGAACACTGTTTGAAAAAAACAGACTGCCTCCGTCCTCACACACAGCTCCATTGCCAGAAGAGTTCCAGGAACACAGCCCTAGCCCCCCCTACCGACCCCCACATGACTGGACTGAGACTGAAAGTGTGTACCGTAACCTCATTAGAGAGATTCCCATTTATAGATCAGATAAATATAACCCTTCTGCTGATGTTATGTTGCCTCTGACAGGCTCATACGTCTTCCAGGTCACACTTTTGTCGCCTTTTTTCAGCTGCGGTTTTCACTTTCTGTGTCCCCTATGAATAACATATCACTTAACGTATCGTGCCTAAGCAGCTGTTGTAGTTTCTCACCTTAGGAGCTTAAATTATAACAGTAATCACCTGTATTTGTCTTGTGACCTAATAGAAGGACCTAACATGGTTTATTTTTGTGTTACGATGAGACCATTTTACCCACAGGAGCACTAATGACTGCCTGTCTCACTCTTGCTGCTTGTAAACATTAGAGAGACTTGTAATCAAGCAGTTACTGAGTTCCTTGAACACACCCCCATTCCCAACCCCCTCCTCAACTGTCAGTGTGAGCTGTCAAACACGATGTAAACAGACACATGTGCTTAACGTGGAGAGGGGGTATGCTCTTGTTGATATAGGGAAAGGCTGCACACAGTTATCTAACAGCAGTTATATCAATGCATGGTCAGTAGTGGAAGTAACTTGGGCGTTGTAGGAGTGAGCTAAGTGTGATTACCACACCACTGTTAATATTCAGTGGTTTAGATATATGAAGACTATAAATAATAGACGTAGCCTCTTTGTCTGCCGCTGAATTTTTAACTGGCTTTCTTAACCATTGAGTTTGGCATTTTGACAGTCGCCATGTGAGTTTTCTGGAGCCAGAAGTGACCACATTTGGACAGGAAGGTGGCACTGGAGAGGAGCCAGGAGTTGGCAAACACCAATCGTCATAGCTTAACAGTTCGCCTGTGGCTTATTCATTGGCTGGCCAATTGGTGCAATGGTTCTGTTCTGTGCCGTGTACAGAGAGGAGCTTTTTATTTGTAGGACAAAGAAGTAGGGCTGTCATGATATCAGATTTTCAACTCACGATCATCACAGCCAAAAATTCACACTAACAATATTATTGTTATATTTATTGAAAACTATGTAAAAAAAAACACATGTATGTTTATGAATCTTGTAGTCAAGCTAAGGAAAGAGAAGGCAATGGTGGAGTGTCATGCAACTCCATGCTATCGACTTACATCATCCATTACTGAAACTTTTATTTTAGGTGTGGGTAGAGTACCTCACTTTCATCTGTCATCTCCTCTGATATGATTTACGATGTAGTAGTAGTCACACACTGCCGCTAAGGATAGCAAGCTAGATGCTTTCTGAATTGTCTTCTTCATCTTCCCTCCATTTTACGGCAGATGGCACCCAACATACAGAACCTCTACTGTGCTCTTATTAGATAAGCAACATTACTGTCCGCTTATTCTAAGCACAATATTAATGTTTAATTTAAAAGAAAGATGGTTATGGATATATTGTGACAACCTGACTAAGAAGGCTAAGGAAGCATAAGGAAAGTGGCAGACTAGTGGCCTACTCAACCATCTCTAGTAAGAGAGTGGCATTGCTGACACAAAGCTGGTAACTTCTATCTAACAAGCTTTGTGGAATTTTCATAGTCTTATATATATGTATGTAAGAATGTTTCACACTTGTATCTTTTCAGTCTAAGTGTCAGGTGCAGAGTTACTTCCTTCCAATGTCAGCCAAGACTACTGGGTGATAGGCGAGACAGGTTCACTGTAGTAATCAAGGTCTTTCTCTCTGCTCTTAGTGTACTTATGTAACTTAATGTACATAGTAAGTAGTGTTGGGACTTATTTTTTATTTAAAAAGGAGGGATTACTCTAAAAAATCGACCCCCTTTGGTGCTCTGAGGTCCTTAACTTTGCATAGTCTTATTGTCCCGCCTGACACAGAATCACAACTGGTCTTGTCTTAACGAGATGAACCCTTTAATCATTCGATTCACCTCATATATAAGACCAGGATAATTCCACGACAACAAGCCAGCAGTGAGTGCCAACACAGAGCTAATCAGTGAGCAATATAAAATAATATTGTGTTAACTTTTCATACACACAAACACTAGAGCAAACTCCACAGACAGTTGTCTAATAATAATAATAATAATAATAATAATAATAATAATAATAATAATAATAATAATAATAATAATAATACATTTTATTTATAGAGCCCCTTCCAGAAAACAGAAAAGACACTTTAAAAATAACACACATTAATAAGTCAGGATGATGAACTGCAAAGAATGACTTATTAACAGCCTGAACTTTGCAGGAAAAGCTTTTGTGGCAAGCCTCCAGAGGACACTCAAGGAACTGCAGTTTTTTGGCATGTCCACAGAGCTCTCTGACTTACACACATGGTTGCTGCTTGATGAAAATACAAACATTGTGATGAGCAGGCTTTTGTTCTGGCTGTTTTGGTGATCTGTTTTTTATTAGTTACCTCCTTCTGCTGTGTGTACGCTTCGCTTCCTTTGAAGAATCCTCTGCACTGTTTTGAATTGATACAGATCTGCCTTTACATCACCTCTTTCAGCTCCTGCAGACAGCCTTTCATCCACACTAAGAGTACAGAGCTCCACCCCTACACAGCACATCTCCACCACTGAAGGCTTAGCCCTGATGACCACAGATCCCCCCCCCACCTTTTCATCTCCGCCAGCCGACACGGTGCAGGATACCAGCTCCACAGCCCACGCCTCCACCATCCAGCAGCAGTCTGAGTCACTGACCAAAGCGCCCACACAGCCAGCAACCACAGGACTCCCTATAACCTCAGCTCCAGTCCTGGGTCCTGCAGGGCCAACGCACAAGGAGGTCCCATCTGAACTGAATGTTGGAGATGAAGGTAATAGAAGGTCAAGTAAGAACTGATCATTTTCTTGTTCCAGATTGAAAATATGTCAAGTTTTTCCATATTTTTGTCATTTAAGACCGCAAGCAACCTCGCTCAAGCTCCCCTCTGGATCCTCTACTGGCTGGCCTGCTCTCAGTGTTCATTGTCACCACAGCAATCATCTTCATCATCCTCTTCCTCAAATTCCGACAGCGAACAAACCACCCAGAGTTCCATCGGCTGCAGGACCTACCCATGGTGAGTTACTCTTTTTGGTTCATACATGTGTTCCTCCAGGCTACAGTGATGGTATTGAAGACCACCTCCTGATTGTGTCAGAGTAATCAAAGGGAGTATTAACTTATTTTTCATGTGCTGTTACAAAACAACTTATGTTGACCAAATGTGATACAACAAAGGCAGACAGTAACATTGAAATAAAATCACAACACAAGGCTCAGGGCACTCACATATACAATAATACACAAACACAAAATCAAATGGTATATAAGAAACAAACAAATAAAATAATTCAAAGTTGCAAATAACCTGGAGGATTAAAGCTCAACTTGAAATGAACGCAATTGAGAAGAGACAGGTTTTTAGCAGCAAATGTCAAGTGACTTTGCAGGTCTTACATGAGTAGGCCGTTCCATAACGTAGAAGCAGCCTGGCAGTGGCTCAATCCCGTCTTTTTTAAGCCTAGATCTCAGGACTTCTATAAAGTCTGTTCCATGTCTGCAAAGCATGTAAACACAGGGAATCTGACTTATGTTATAGTTTTGCCACTTCTTGTTTAACCCACGACTGAAACTGGCAGCTGGAGGGACATTGAAAACAACAGATTTAATAACAAGAGATGGCATTTTTTTCTGTACCATATAAGAGAGGTTAAATAGGTCCTCCTCACCTCTGTGGACTAATAAAGTGGAGAAGGTTTTCAGGGAGTCGCCACTGACCGGTTTGGCACACTTTTTTTTTTTTGCTTCTCAGCTTGTTGTAGTCTTTTCTTTTGTTTGTTTGTCCATATATATAAATATTTGTATTTATTTTTTCTAAGTTAAGGTTTTTTTTAAGTTTCCGTGCACTTTTGCTTTTATTGGATAGGAAAGCTGAAGAGAGATAGGTAGAGAGACTTTAATGCTGCAGGTAAATATGATGCACATGAGGAGAGCTGGGATTGGACAGACAGGTGTTACTTGATGGCATGATCAGTGCATGATGTTCCACTGTCTGTGCCAGATCTGATCTAGGATCAGTAGAGTGTCATCTAGTGATTACAGACAAGTACCGTCAGTATACGGGGCAAGATTCGTCCCACTGGAGAGAAAACAATTTAGTTTGAAATAAGGGCAATCCTGTTGATAGCCTATTTTGTAGTGATAGCTAAGTCACTACTGCTAACATTGGAATTCAACTCCTATCAGGCTAAAATTACCATTAGCTTAGAATGTACTCCTTTTCTTGTCCTAATATCTTGTAAGTTAGTCAGGAACTAGTTGAAGTTTAATGTTAGCTGTTGTGTTTCTGTAGATTATGTCGTCACAGCTTGAAAAATGGCCAGATGTCTCTCCAGAAATGGGGGTTAATGTAAAGCTGTTTTTCCTGATTCGTGCATCTATTTCAATTTGCCGAATTTATATTGCTGTTTTGTTTTGTACGGGTTTGACCAAGGTTATTTTTGTTTGCAATTATTTTAATTTGTCAGACTTGGCTCTCTGGAACCCCAGATTTATTAGTCAAATCGCTACAAGTGGAACCATCTGAAAATGGTGAATCCCAACACTAAATAACATAAATAACTAACTTCCTCCCCAGCTTTCTTTTGATAGTTTGAAAACCATCTGTGCAAGAAGTTTTATTACTGAAATAATATCTCTTCATTTCCCCAGTTCTCCCCAAATATGTGTCTTTTTGTGATGTTAATTACAGGAAATAACATGTACAGTTACAGAATTACTGTTTAAATACATGCAAAACAGAGCATCCAATCATCAACCCTGTCCCATTCTTCCCTCGCTTTTGCTAAGTCACACTGTAAGCATATTATACAAGCAATTAACAATTATTCTTGATGTCATCATCTCCTCCAGGATGATTTGATGGAGGACACACCACTCTCCAGATACAGCTATTGATTGAATCATCCAGCTGTTCACGTCCACCACTCAGAGAGCAGAAACAGAAGAGACACCAGAGGAGGACCAGTGTGGGTCAGAGGAAAGCAATTGCCTGAATGTGACCATGATTTCTGGTCAGAAGTAGAAGTGCGTCTCTGTTTACAAGAGAGGATTCAGTTGTACTTTTTTCCACATTCCCTTTAAATTTCCACAGATCTTCAGTCTGCTGTCAACATGTAGTTTTCTCTTTCCTGGGGCAAGTAAATAGTACCTCTGCACCCCTAGCTGCCTCTTCTTGTATGCACAGCACTTTAATGTGGCATGGATAGTCACAGTGCCCCCTGGGGGACTTCTGAGGTAATGTGGATCAAGGTAGCATCAAGTCCTCCAAAGTATGTAAGACATGACCTCAGGTTATACAGCAAAAATTAAGAGTGGCACTGACACTGACGGAGTGAGATTCAGAATGCTTTAAGAGAAAGATGCCAACATGACCAGAACAGTTATTAAATATAAACTATGATCCCTTTAGTAACCAAAAATGTAGTGAAGTGCACTTTCAAACCAATTAGCCCGAGTTGCTATTGCATTTTGTCTTAATACTGAGGCCTTGCTGCAGAAGATCAACAAAGTAAGCATGTTTTCTATTCACAGGCCATATCTTTAGAAGGTTACACAAAAACTAGTTATCTTACAGAAGCAGCCACTCGTTATTCAATCACTCAAACATATGTCCAAAATTGTACAAGATATTGATTTCTGCAGCGTTTAATGTGTAGTAGTTACACATCTCTGAACTTTAATCACTGCTTTTTTTTAAATGCTGTAAAATGAAACTTGAATTTGGCCTTTTTTTTAATGAATGTTGATAAACCAGAGATCTTGCTTCAAGAAACAAAATCCTTTATATGATTAAATTGTAATGATTAAATACACTTCTATGGTTAAATGTGTTGTATAAATCTTATCAACAAAGAATGTATTTGTTTTGTTCAAATGCTTTATACCGAACAGAATGATAAGAGGCACAGTGGAGTTGCCAGGTTTAGACTGCTGTTTGCTTTATGTGTATTAGCTGGAGTATTATGCAAATGTACTTGAACAAAGCCGTTGTATTAGAGTTTTGGTGTGATCTGAGTTACAGTGACGTATGATCATATGTCATCGAAATGTGGACTGTAAGAATTTATGAATTGAAGGATTTTCTGTTTGATAATAAAATATAAACCACAGTACTTAACCCTCCTGTTATGTTGTGGGTCAAATTGACCTTTTTTTTTTTTAAAGTATATTTTAGGCAATATATACGTTCCAAACCAGCTAAATGCAGCATAACAATCTGGGCAGCATGTGACAGAAGAGGTGTCTCATGTTAATTTATCAACATCACTTCATAAAAAGTAAGTGGGTCAAATTGACCCAGGACAAAGCCTCATGTTGCTCATGCGCAGAGGGTGGAACCTGCTGTGATTACTTCTAAACTCTGACTTTAAAGTTTAATGCTGTGTCATTGAGTGAAGAGCGTTTTCTTTTGTTCTTAGCCTGACAGCTCTGCAGAGATATAAAAACACCTGCCTCGACAAGTAGAGTAGACTTTGAACAATTAATCTGATGTGTAAAGGAGAGCCACTCCCTTACACACACTAGATAAAACAAGATCAACAGTCATTCATTCAATGTAAAAAGAAAAAAAGAAAAAAGAAGAGGTTATTTATAACCGCTGTGTGATGTTTGAAATCATCAGTATGACAAGGCAAAACCTTTTTCAGTTCTTTAATAAAATCTAAAATTAAAAGAACAAGACATTCATTTCTGGGATTGTGAAGTTTTACACATTGCAACAGCAATTCTTCTTACAAACTGTAGTCAGGTATCCATTAATGTACAAAATCTGATGTTTCAGTTAGGCATGTGCAAACATCCTTTCAAATTCTCCAGGCTGCATTCCCCTCTGAAATATCCCTCATTATTACAGTATCTTCATTTGTTAATTTAAAAATTCAAAGTTGAAAATGCAATTAAGACAACCTGGAAGATCTTGCTATACGTGGGAGTGCCGGTCATCACATCCAGTATTCTGAATAAGGCATTTCCCTTTGAGGAGAACCAGTCAGGTTACTTTAGTGCATGATCCTTACTTTACTTTAAATATTAAATTGGTCAGAGGTTAGCACACCTTGTAAGATACATGGGCCCACGCTTAAGGGTTTTTCCTCACCATCAAGCATTAACATTAATGTGGCGGAAGGGGCCTCGCATCGGGGGTCCTGTCCAGCCGAGCAGCTGGCGTCCAAAGTTGAATGTGGACAGCATCAATCCGAGCAAGGCCAAGTTTCCAAAACCTCCCCGCATCCTCTTTTTGGGATCTGATTGGGATAATAATGGCATGTTCACGCTTTGTTTTAGGTAACAAAACAAGTAAATGTGAAGAAAACAAACTCAGCATGTTCTCACCTCCTGTAGAGTACCCATGTGCGTACACCTCTCTGCTTACAATCCACACAACTCCAAGTCCACTGGCAAAACGCTGCAATAGCCAGACACACACACAAACAAAGGAAACACAATTTAATAAGATGAAATGTCATATAAAGGGTACACTTCTCTCAGAATCCCTTTGTGCTTTTTTTGTGTAACAGCTTATTCTAGATAGTGCTCCAGAGGTATGAAGTGTACTCACAGGACAGTTCAATCCACCAATAGCGAGGCAGAACAGAAAGGCGGGGTAGATCTCCAGACTGATGGGAGGCAACAGCAGTTTGTTAACTTTCACCTCCTTGTCATTACTACGATGAGTCATAAAAGTATGGTGCATTGCCAGACAGTTTTAGGTTGCACTGTTCATGTTAAGAAGTCAAACTTACGTGTTTTGATGAGAACGCTGGATGCAGTTGAAAATATTTCCATTCTCTGGGTCGTCACTGTACATCTGAGGGTACTGCAAGGCGGGTAAAGTTTAGTCATAAGGGCCATCCAGAGATCTGTACAGTAAGCTTCTAAAAATGCAGTGCCCAGCCCAAATGTAAAACTATGTCAACAAACTGCAGGGCTGCATTGGTGGGGGTTGAATGGGTGGGTGCAGCTTTTAAACAAAGTCAATGAGGAAGTGAGGAGTTTTATTCTACTGTATAGATAATAATATGAAACACTCACAGGCACATTGTACTTCTTGCGGGCTTTGCCAACTTTTACGGCCAGATGTCCAATCATCACCATACTGGCAACACCAGTCAGCACCACATATCCATACTCCTTTGAAAGCACAACCATCCTGACTGTGACAGGGGAAAACAACACAGACATGTTAACTGTCCCAGTAGAAAGTGCACTTATATTCTCTAAGTTTAAAGAGCTTACAGACTTGCGTTCTTTTCATTTAGTAAGGGGTAATAAAAAGGGGGAGTTTATTAAGGCACAAAATTACAGCAGATGCAGCTTTTTGTGCATGAAGCGCTTTCTTTCCCTCTTTTTGACGCATAACATATTTTGCAAAAGACTAAACAGAGGCTCTAAACCTCAAGCAGAGAGGAAGGACGCTGTCAAAAACGAAAGGTCAAATAAGGACTCAAACGGCGCCATTAATGTTTGAACAACAGCATTGAGAGGAAACACAGAATAACAACTACAGAGCCAATAAATCTGAAAGGATTTACCTCAAAGATGTAGCTCCTTCACGATGCTGACAGATAGAACACCGAGAAGAGGACAGCGTCAAGCCGACCCTGTCAAGTTTCCTTAATGCGCGACGGTGTGCGTGAGGCTTGCGTAACGCGGTGAGGGCGTGGTCAGCGAGAGACGCACTGTACCACAGACTGTATAAATGGACTGTGCGTGTTTAATGATTAACTGGACAGTTTATAAGTGCGTTGTCTCATTGGAGTATTTAGGTGTCACTTGTTAGAGTAGTTCCGTTGAGTGATACAGTGCAACAAAGTTGTAATACTTCCTGAAGAGGAATTGGTTCCACATGTCGGGCATGCGCACTAGACCGCAGGTATGCTGCTTTGATACATACATTCGTTACCAGGGCAACAAGCTAAATGGAGTGGTAATACCTACCAACAACAATGTATTAACTGTGACTGCTCTTTTCTTGAGTGCACTATTTCAGAGTAACTTGTCAATTTTTTAATACATATTTACATTTGTTTTTTTCTCATCCAGTCTGACTCTTCAGCAAGTTCTCCCTATTTTATCTTGTTTTTTTATCACTGGAAAATTGGCTTATCCTAATTCAGTTACATTGGGGTTTCTTAACTCTAACAGAAAGTATCTCAAATGTAAAATTATCAGTTATTACCTGAACTGGCTCTGCAACTTATATGCTCCTGTAACAGCCTATGATTCCCAAAGTAGGGTTCTGGACCCCCTGGGGGTCCTGATTCACAAATGGGGGGTCGTCAGATGTCTTCCAAAATGTTTTTTTCTTAATTATGTAAAAAAAATAGTACATTTTACCCATTAAAGTAAAAGATATTGACAAAAATAAGGGCTAAACTTGAAATAAAACCTTGAAATTAGAAAATGTAATGAGTTTTCTGCCTTTCTTTTTGCCAGATGACTCCTAAGTTTAGAGTTAGTGAACAGTTAATTATCAAAAGCATCAGTAGCAGTAGGTGAATTCATAATGGCACAGGAAACACAGCCACATGCTCATATAGGTAGGCTGATTTTCTGCAGACCAGCTAAATGAAGCCACATTAAATCACTTTGAGGGACATTGGGAGTCGCGAGTCTTTGGCACCTATATTTTGGGGGTCACAGGCTGAAAAGTTTTGGAACCCCTGATCCAGTAGTAGGCTATCAGTGAAACAATATAATAGTATGGGGGCTAATTTTTTGGTATAAAGAGTACTTATGCTGGAGGTATATTAGTTGCACACTAAAGAAATTAACAATGGTGATATGCAAGATTTTGAATGCATTACTTCTAAGGCTTTGCTATTTTAAAGTTCGTACTGACTTTTTTTTTTTTAACTTATCCTCATTAATCCCTTTCTTAAGACCTTATACCTTATCTGGGGTATTTAGTATCAGTCAGATAAAAGGAGATAAGCATACAAGCAGGAACTTCTTAATCTTTAAAGTTTGATAACTAGAGCTGTTATACTGAGATTTTAAGAGGATGATGTGACTGCATATGAGACGTCGCCTGCTTCTTTCTAATTGAATCAATAACCTGAGTAGGATTTATTACCAGAATAGATTACTTGATTTGGTTAATTATTATCAGTTATTGCTGATATTACACAGATAGTTTTGTAGTGTAAAGTCATGTTGAGTGGGCCAGTTTATAATCTCATGGCCTTGATCCTGGAGAACTACTACTACTTCTGAGACACCAAAATGTAATGGATCACATCAAATCACTTCCTGGTACCTCTTGTTCAATAGATACCAGCTCATACCGATAGAGCTGCTGCTGATAGTTATGGAAACTATCAGCAGCAGCTCTATCACACTAGAGAGAGAGTACTTGTATATCTTTTTTTCTTTGTATCTTTTAGTATAACATCACACCATCTCACTTGATATTGCATGTTCACAACAGTTCTACAAGTGGCATATAGTAGTAAAAAGTCAACAGCTGTAGCTTTTTCTTTAACCCTTTATCATTCATAGCTCTGTAAACACAACTGGTTCCAGAGCTTGACTGGAACTGGATGGAGGTCTGGAACACAAACATTTCCCTGCACTCTAGCCGCATTTTGATGTCTGAATGCTATCACAGACCAGTAAAAACCAACCAGTGGAATGAGAGCTTCTTGGTAGCTGCTGTGATGGACTGTGTACGAAGAGGTATTAAGACAAAGACCTTGTGCGGTTGATTAACTGTATAAAGGAAGATAGAGTGATACATATAGTAAAAACTCCAAAGCTGTTATACTCTACATCAACACTCCTGGAATGCATCTTGCCCAATAAAACCACTAAGTGTTTTTCATATTTTCTATCACAAAATGTAACTGATAGCCATTCATTTGCAGTGTCCTCAAAGTGCACTAAAATGATGCTATTTGTCTTATACATGTCGGCACTTGTCGGAAGTACACCCAACCACATGTCAGCACCTTTTGTAGCCAAAACAGGTTTTATGAATGCAGATTGTCCAGAGAGATAAATAAGGGAGACAAGCCCTTGCATATACATTTACACGTGACTGACATTCTTTAAGCCAAGATATTACAATATAAACCTCAAGTCCTGTTTTACTTGACAGCCCTCTTGTTCAGTTTGTTGTTTATCTGTCAGGGCAGGCTAATTAAGGATGATGAAATGTCTATTGAAAGTCAGGGTTGCTGTTTATTTAAGTACATAAATTAGTCCTTGTCCATGGGACCCCATAACAGACTAATTTACCACTTTGCTTCCCCTTATAAAGCTTTGCATGGGTTAATATCTGCTACCAGTTCTGACAGTGTGATGTTCCAACACTTCACTGAAGCTTCCAGTGAAATATTCAAACACTCCTTGAGAGCATCTCCCCACCATTTGGGAACAATCTAATGTCATGTGCTGTGTTTAATACGCTTTCCATTTTCTTTTTTTCTGCTTTTGATTTTTACCAAACAGCTTGAGAGAGATAGGACATGTGGGGAGAGGGAGGGTGAATGACATGCACCACGTCATGCCAGGACTGGGAATCCATCCTAAAACTATTGGATTGTAGTCTCTTTACATGGGTGCCTAACCGACTGAGCTAAATCAGCGCCCCAATACACATTTTTTTTTAAATAAGCCTGATTGTTTGGATCTTCTAAAACAGATTTTTTTTTCCAGAATATAACACAAAGCTCTTTGGGGTTTGAGACATGTAAGACAGAAGAACATTAGCTCTAAGTGTGCTTAGTCATCGGTTAAAGAATACAAAACTGTGTTTTGTGATAAGCAAAATGAGTCTAATTAGCCCAAGCATGGGTCTTAAATTATTACTGTCAAGCTGCAAACCATGCATAAGAAAACAAAAAACAGTTTCCAGGCCGCTGCTCAAAATGTAAAACATTACCTAATTTTGGTCACTAGGTGTCCTCATAAAGTCACTTAATATCTATGACAGCAAACAGCTGTGTGGATTAGTTCAGTCCACAGGATGGCAAAGCACTGTTATGAATGCGTAGAGGCCTCCTGCTCTATTTTTGACACCTCAAAAAAACAAACAACAAACAGCAACAAAACATTTGTATGGACTTTAGAGAGAAGAGGAGTGAGGAGTGTGGTCAGGGTGCACCTGGTTGTTGACTGTTGTTGACTCGGGGTGGTTTCTGTCGGCCTCACATCTGTCCTCCTCCTCCTCCATCATGTCGAGTCTGATTCAGCACTTCAACACCTACACACAGAACCAGGAATAGACTCAGGAGTCATGGTGAGGCTGGAGAGAAGAGGAAAACAACTGCAGCATGCCGGAGACCACCTTGTCCCATCTCATCTCGTCTGCTTTTATACTGGTGTAATGGTTTGAACTGGGGGGGTGGGGTGGGGTGGTGTGGGGTGGGGTGGGGGGGGGTTGCTTGCCTTTAGCTGATGTGTCAGTCATTATTGTGTGTGCATCATTGCACAAAGAGGTCTAAGGGGTGTAGCTGAAATGGATCCCACATCTAAACACATTGTTATCATTGCCCCACTCTCGTTTCACATCATGTTCACATCCAGTATGCTTTCCAGGTGTCAGGTTAGCTCTACTTCCAGACACGCAAACACACACATGCAAACACACACACACACACACACACACACACACACACACACACACACACACACACACACACACACACACACACACACACACACACACACACCTGAGGGTAGCTGATGGAGTATCCAACAAACAAAAAAGTCCAAAAATAGATGTTTCGGTTGACTTTTGCACTGCGTTGGTTGGAGAGGAAAGGCTCCTTAACACTGGCATCTTTTTATATTCAGCAACAGTTTAAACACTGTAGAGACATTGAAGTTACCTTAAAGCTCCTATTATGAGTTTTTATCTGCTTACAAAATAGAGTGAATTTAATATTGATGCCCCTGTATGACCCACTAAAGCAAATGAGACCACATGCAACAAGACTGATTATTTCTATGTAGCTTCTCTGTAGTGTCTAAAACTGCTGGCAGGGGGTAGGTATCAGTCGAGTTGATTAACTGCAACAGCCTTTTTACATTTCCCATGGCAGGTATTTTAGATAGCCTATACATATACACATGGTGCAGATATACACATGTACAGTACAAAAGGACTTTTAAGCTTGTTATGAAAAAGGCTGTTTTTGAAACTGATGTTTCTCCAATAAGTTAGAAAACAGACCAGATTATCAGACAAGATTTCCATAATGTCTGTAACCACTGCTATGGGGTAGAGACGGAGTGATTAGCAGCACACTGCAGAAACCGCCTTTGTTTACGTTTAACACAAATTGATTGTTAAAAGACGGCAGAATGGGGTGTTTTCTTTTTTCAGAAAACACAATTTACACAGCTACAGGACGAAACAATACAGGGCGCAAAAATCAGAGAAAGCAAAAGTACCTCACAGGAGCTTTAACTAGCTAAGCTAACAAACAAACAAAAGACAGACAAGATTTCAGGACTGGGTTAATGAAAAAGAAAGATGTAATGACACTCAACTCTCTCACGGGGGGACTCCTAAAACAGTCAACTGTGGAAAAAGATGTGCTTTTTGCACATTATTATTTGCATAGTATCTCGAATACTGTCTGCACCTTAATATCATTTGCACTGTTATCTATTTTCATTTTCATTGTCCATTTTTAAACTGTCACTGCACTACCTGCACTGTGTACATAGGATGTTTTATAGAACTGTATTTTATTATATTGTATTTTATATTTAAATTTTAGATATTTAAAAGCTGGAAGAGAGAAACAGCATCTCGTTTTTCCTGTTTGTCTCGTATGTACAGTGAAAATTGACAATAAAAACCTTTGAATCTCTTTGAATCTTGAATCTTTGAGATGCATGGAATACGAAGGCAAAATAAGATAGAAGGTGCAGAATATTCTACCCTATGGCCCAACAATAAAATTTTACCTGAATAAAACCTTCAGCTTCATTATATTGCCAGCTTCCCCTCGAACATAAATACAAAATAAATGTCATGTGTTAGCTTAAAGCTGCTGTTGGTAGTCACAGAGTAAACATCTGTTCAGAGAGGGTCTTCGAATGTCAACACTATCCCTCCCAACCAGATTTCCTCTTAGACCCCCAACACAGATTGGCGTGTGCAGTCATGATAGTGCAGGACTCATAACCAATCGGAGGACGTAGTAGGTGCCGTCCCTTAATTAATCAGGACAGAGGATTGGAGATTAGCTATGATTGGTCCGTCACAACGGGAATGAGGGGAATAATAACATTGCTTGATACAAAGGCATTGGAAAACGCAGAGATTTCACAATAGTCTCGAATTACTCCACTTACAGATGTGTAACGATGGGTATTATGACCTTTTCTCCAAACCCAGCAGAAAAAAAGCAAAGTTTTTTAAACTACTGCTACCAACAGCAGCTTTAATTAGCTATATCTTGAAGCTAGCAGTCGTCAATCTTCAAAAATACAAGCCAATTTTGTTGTGACTGTCCTGAAATCAAAATATTTAAAGATTGGAAGGACATTGTAAAGTACGTGGGAATTAAAAATATATAAAAATAGGGAATATTTCGGGATAATAAATGAGAGAAAATAAATGACACCTGCCTCTCCCTCACAGGTAATAAAGGGGCGTGGCTACAAGGACGTACGTGGAAAGGACAGAAGAGGGAGTTAAAGCTACACCACTTGTGCATTTGTGGAGTTTGAGGATCATCCCAAATAATGGACAGGTTTATTTTGAGTTATTATAACATCACGGTAGTAAGAGATAAAGGTAAACACGTGAATCTGTTACATACACCGACACTATTAATGGACACATTTCTCACATATAGGCTACATACTCGCACAAACACCTGAGGCATTTGTTGATGCATGGATTACACTTTGCTAACCTTCCTTCCATTTAATAAGCTTCCCTCAGCTGCCCAGAGCTCTGCCCCTCTCGCTCCAGCGCACTCCTAAGCATGAGTTCACTCCACATCACACACCCCCACCCCACCCCCACCCGCTGAGCAGTTCAGCGCGCCCCGCTCCGCTTATTTGGATTCAGTTTCACAGAGCGAGACGATGGGAAGCATGTTACTGACCGTGATCATAGCGAGCAACGCAGCATGAGAGCCACAATATCAGCGTTCACAAGGCGTAAGTGGTTATTTGCAAGGATCTCAAAAAACATAGAGAATCTTAAAAAAGTATGAAGGTATCTGGTGCTGAAAAAGAGAGTGGATGCGCGCTTGATCCAGAACCAACGACAGGATGAACTGAGACATTACGCGCGAGAGGTTGCCACGGGCGAGCGCTGGGTTTGACCTCTGTGGACATTTCTGGGACAAACATTTCGGTGAGGATGTCTCAATGAAGAATGTGACTGAACATGACTCTCTGCAAACGGGGTGGATGAAGCCCTCAGCGGTGTCATGCGTCTTGCCCCGCAGCCCAGCGCGCAACCCTTGCGGCTCATAGTTCTGCTCCTCCTCGCCACGCACGTGAATACATCCCCGGTGCTGTCCACGGGTTGCCCGGACAGGTGCGTGTGTGATGACCAGCTTGTGGTTCAATGCGCTGGGCAGCACCTGACCACCTTCCCGGTCAACTTGCCGCTGGCCACGCGGCAGCTCATCATCTCCAACAACCGCATCGTGGAGCTGCCACCGCTTGCGCTCAACTACCTCTCCGATCTGGTGTACCTGGACTGCAGCAACAACTCCCTGACCGAGATATCAGAGTCCACGTTTGGGAATCTACGGAAGTTGGCCTACCTGGACCTCTCTTTCAACACTTTGACCCGGATCGAGGACCGGACGTTTGGGCCCTTGACGAGCCTGGTGATGCTGAGAATGACGGACAACCCAGGACTGTCGGAGATTCATCCGGACGCCTTTGTGGAAAACACGGCCCTGCAGGTGCTGGATGTGGGTCGGAACAACTTGACGGTCCTCAACATCACGTCCCTGATCGCGTTGCCAGCCCTGCGCTCCGTGGGGCTCAGCGGGAACCCGTGGAGCTGCGAGTGCGACAACGAGGATCTGTGCCTGTGGGTCCACCTGGAGGGCTTCAAGTTCCAAGGTTTTAATCTCTTTTAATCTAATGCCATCACAGCATGACCTTTACTGTTGCTTTCTCATTAGATTAAGGTAGGATTCAGGGAGCCAATCAAATACAAGAACTGCTGTGTTCCAGTGATTAATTATTAGATAATGCTGGCTTATGTAAACTTTTGACCTTTTGCTGGCTGCTGCCTATGTCCAAAGACGCTGGGCTCTTTCATATAAGGAAAGGAGATGTTGATCTCTCTTCCCCTCATTTATTACCAACTTTTTACTGTTTGTTCCAATTTTACCATACTCTCAAGTAGGCATGTAGATATGTATTTTTTAAATATAGTTTGTCCTTTTCTTAACACAAATTCAACTTCGATTTCTGCTGATACCAAATACCTCTGGCAGCTTATTGAAAAACAAGTAATTATAGAAAAAAAACACTGATTGATGACATTTTTAACTAACATTAGACTGCACTGTTTTTTTTGTCACAGGATACTTGAAGAGAAAAGTTGTGGATTTTTGGTGATAAAGAAAGTGTGGTACTCACCGATATATGAGACCCTATTCAGGCCGATACCGGTATTAGTAGGCTATTGGTAGTGAAACAAAACCAATGGTATGAATGTTGTGTTAACAAGTAATACACACATTAAATGAACAAACAAACAAAGTCGTAGAGCCAAACCCTTTTCACCCCCAGCACCCCTGAACACCCTGTCCATAGAATACTGGTTATTTACAGCCTGAAAATTCACCTGATTAAAGACATATTATATCGAATCCAAACACTTCTCGGGGTAAGTACTTCTTAATTTAAGGTATATAACAGAATCAGCAGCTTGTAATTGCCTCTTGTGTTTCCCTTTTAACACTGCGTGCAGATGCAAATGATTATTCCTAAGTATGAAGTAAAAGTCCAATGGTTAATAGAGTGTATAAGGACCTTTTCTGGATGCAGACAACCCTTATCTAACTGTTTCATAATTTCTGAGAAGAACCATCATTCAAATTTACGTTATTTGGAAGGAAAAGTCACTGAACCTTGATGATCTCTGTCACTGTCTCATGCATTTTGCCTCAAAACAGTTCTACTGAGGTAAACTCCAAAAACACATGTTCATATTATTCATGGCCTTTTGTGTGAGGACAGCATATAGAGCAACGTGGACCTTTTTCAGCTGACTGCATTTTGTGGTTGACAGGTTGTGGTTGTGTATTATTTCACATTTCATCAGTTAATGATTATGCTTACATGATTTATGAGTGATGTTGTTTCTTATTTTCCTCAGCTTAATAGTCTGTCTGTTTATTTTATAAATCTGCTCTCTATTTAAGGGATTGTGTATAGTGTGGTTATGCAAAATACAATCCCAACAGAGGATTCGCATCGGGACAAGACCTCACTGAGAACCAGAAGTGTCTTGTCTCACCTTGTTGGGATTCTGCTTCACATCACCACCCTCTCACTACACATTATCGTTACATTATCTCACTTATTATCCAGCCAACTAAAGTTACAAACAACCTGACTGTAAGTATTGATTTAAAAATTATTATGCAGGCAGGCAGGCAAAAAAAAAAAAACAGTTACGATGATTGGCAGCGCCTTCCAAAGCAATCCTAATTTTTTACCACACTGCACTTGCAGGCCAATCAATGTTATACTTAACATTTTCATTATTAATTAACAAACAGGGTTTTTTCATTGGCATTCTTAGCAGATACAGAAGAAAACAGCAGCATCTGTATAAGGTCTCCTTCCCCATAACTTTTAACCGCTGTTGGCAATTTCTTCTCACTTAACCAGTCCTGTAACTCTGCCAAAGCCCAAACAGTGCTGCTGTTTGTGGTCTCTTTGTGTCTGTTTTCTTCCATTTGATAAATGTCTCTTTTACACAGCACACTTTTTATTCTCTTCTGTTGATTGGTCAGCCATTAACCACCAATCTAAACTTTTGTACTCCCCAAATTAGGGATGCATGGATCTTACTTTTTAGGTCCCGATATCGATACCTGGGCTTTGGTATCTGCCGATACTGATACTAGCCGATCCGTCAAAACATTAGCGCTGCACGTTTTGCAAGTTTCTGACAGAGTTGTTAGCAAAAGAAGCGTGACATGCACCTAAACTGCAGAGCCTCGTAGTTATCTTCCATGATGCTCTGCCGGGCAAAAATGCACAGACCGGCCGGTGCTGATGACGTAGGAGACGCACATGGCTGTTAGAAACACAGAAACGCATAGAACTAAGATGAATAGATCTGCCATATGGATCGGCACTATATATCGTCCCCTTGTCACCGTTATCCGATGTAGCTTTTTGAGTCCAATCTGGCCCATATCCGATATCAGGATCGGATCGGTGCATCCCTACCCCAAATGAAGATTAATGTAAAAAACCTTTCTTCATCTTGTCAACCTATGCTATCGGAAAGTAATGTTTTAGTAGAATTATCAACAGGAAGAGGTGAAGGCATAAACGGTACACAACTCCTTTTCGCAGACTGATTTGATATGATGTGTGTGATCTGGTTGTCCCTGGTGGATGGAGAATTGGTTACCATTGTTGTGGTGTGTTGACCAATCAGAATCAAGTATTTAACACAGCTGGGGGATTATTTAAAATCCAGGTAATAAAGATTAATAAAGGGTAGATAAACATTCAAGAGGTGCACCCCTTTTAATCATGTAACTTTTACAAAGGGTTTATTAATTGTAAACGCTAGTGATTTAAATAGTTGATACATACTTTGCTTATACTTAAACATATACATGTAAGCCATGCTCCGCAGTTAACCTCTGGATAAATGTTAAACTGTACTACACTATCTGCTCAGAGACAAACAAAACTGATGAAATCATTTTTAGTGTTGCAATTCCTCTTGGGTCTGTCCAACCAGACAAAAACAGCCACAAGGCGTCTGTTTATCTTCATTACTTTGTCTTTGTAATTTGATGAAACACTTCCTGGATATTCGCACAGGGGCCATTTCAAGACAAGCTGCAATGATTACATCAAAAACCACCTCAAGGGTCTCATCATGCCACGTATTGTTAATAGTGATGTATAGTCCCCTATATATTTTAAATTAAATTAGCATGAACTAGTTAACACAGAGCCACTGGAGCCTTCAGGGCTGTTTGCCTAAGGAGGGAATGACTCCATGATTACATCTCTTCCAGCACATGCAGAGCTACTGGAGTTCTGCACATCATGTTGCTTAAAAAACGCCCTGTCATGTCTACACAGCTGACAAAATCACGCTATCGTCAGATCATACTGCTCTGTGATGTGAGCTGATAAAAACTGTGTGCTGAAGAATACATTGCTGCTGTATGTTTACCACCATGCAGCTCTGTGAAGTCAGCAAAGTTCAGGCTCTCTCTCAGCTTTCAGCATGATGAGACACAGGTGACAGTAGTGCAGCTTGACAGCACTCAGGCTATCAAATAACAAAGAGGGTGAAAGAGGATCGGAGGCAGATCTGGAGCTGTTTGATTTCTCCTCACTCAAATGTGTTCATCAATTCAGCTCTTTCTGCAGTTTGGAACAAAACAACACAATTTTTCATCTAGAATGACGGATCAGTTCCTGTTTAATCCAGCCTTTGGGATGCTGTACTGCAAAATGAGATAAATGGATCAAAGTTGCACCATCAAATATCGATCCCAGCCATGTGTTTTATCACTGTCAGTCTGATTCATGTGTCTCATATTCAACAATCTTTCTTACTTTGAGTTAATGGGCACATGCTCCAGAGTGGATGTGTCACTATGCAAAAGGGCAGCTGCTATTTATAGTGAGTCTTACTGAGCAAGAAGCCAGTCATAACTCCAACACCATAGCTATAATACACTCGCCACACTTCCTGAAAAAGGCATCCCTTGCTCCTCTCTCCCACACATACACACACATGCTATAGTAAACCATGGTCCCTGTGCAGCTTAGGCCAAATCCATAACAAGTCCTGCAAGAGCAGTCCTATTTTCCTGCTGCTTTGTCTAGTTTAATTTGGAGAGGAGCCTCTTCAAGTGACAGCTGCCAGCAAGGGAGAAGGCGGACACAAAGATATACTCACACTCTACCTCTGTTATGTGTACACACAGTCCGTCCATCTCTTTAAAGCAGACAGCACAGGAAATACCTCGCTCTATCTTGAGCTTCTGTTTTCATCTAAAGTATGATAGAAGCCCAAACAACTCTTCATGGAAACACAGCAGCCAGTTTTCTAAGGTATCCCAGAACATTATAAAGCACTGCTGTGTTCAGGTTGTAAATAACATTTCATGCATAATGAAAATCAAGAGTGACAAGTTGTATGTCATGGCTGTATGACAAACACACGTTTCTCAAAATAAAGTTTTCGATCTGTTTTTACATCAATATATTTAAACTATATATATTTAAACTATATATATTCTTGTTTGAATTCTTGTACTGTGCACCTTCTTGTTTGCTGCTGTAACTCTGTGAATTTCCCCGTTGCGGGATGAATAAAGGAGTATCTTATCTTATCTTATCTTATTTAACAATCAATAATAAAAATCAAGAGCGACAAGTTGCCTAATTTCAAGGTAAAACAACACATTTGCTAACCTTTAGCTACTAGAATTTACTCACTACTAGCCAACCACTAATCAGCTTACCGATAGTGATATAGGTAACTGTATGAAAAGCAATATTTTATTCCACGCAAATGGTGAAATCAGCTAGCTTACAGTAATGTTAGCAAGGAATTGGTTAAGTGTTAGCAAGCTGATAGTTATAGCAGCTGTTGGTAGGAATGGTGTAAAAAACGTTACTTTTTTCAGCTGGGTTTGGAGAAAAGGTCATAATAGCAATCGGTACTCATCTGTAAGTGAAGTAATTTGAGATTATGGCAAAATCTCTGCATCTTCCAATGCCTTTGTATCAAACAATGTTCTTATTCCCCTCGTTCCCGTTATCACAGACCAATCAGAGCTACTCCCCAACCCTCTGTCCTGATTGGTCGAGTGGCAGCCCCACTACGTCGCCCTGATTAGCTGGGAGGCCACTACTTCCTCATAGAACGTGCACAACAATCTTTTGTGGACGGGGTTACAACAGCAGAGAGGGGAGGGGTAGTGTTGACCTTCAAAATTTCTCTCAGAACTGATGTTTATATCACGACTACCAACAGCAGCTTTAACTCTTGGCTACTGGGAGCTAAGTTTTCAAATATGTCTTGGCATAATTTTTAAATAATTACCCCTAATTATCTAGTATTATCTTGGGTAGGAATTTAAGCCATTACTATGATGCTACAACCCTAGACTTAAAAAAAGGTAGCAATATCAAATATCAAAGTTAGCTATGAAGTGGATTAATGTTATCGTTAACTGATGTCAAACAGTTGCTAATGAGTTGTTTCATATGATCATACAACTTATTTTGCTGATATTCCTCTGGATTTTCACTATCTTTTGTTCTGTTAATGAGAACCTATGAAATTATTAAATGTTGTTTGACTTTATGGCAAAATCTCTGCATCTTCCAATGCCTTTGAGCTTACCACCCTGGGAATGACTTCAAAGGAAAATGGATGCTGTGTGAATATGTTGAACTGACACATTCATACTCACATTTTTTTTGAGTTAATTGATTAAATATGAAAAGCTAGCATGTATGTTTTTCATCATAAATGTTACAATCTGAAGTATTGTACTAAGTAGGTAGTTTAGTTAACTTCCGCTAATTCTCATCAGCAGTCTTATGGCTAGTCAATTAAAACAAACCATAACACAAGACACATAAGGCAGTGTGACACAGGAGTATATCACAGACATACACACCGTTACTCACAAAAATATGGATGTCAATTCATGTGCAGTGTTACAACATTACATTTTTAGCCTGGATATAATATTTAAGTTTTTCAGCAGATTTTTTTGATTGACTTTAAAGCTGCTGATAGAAATGGAGCTCTTATTGATTCACAAAAAGCCATCTCCTCAGGACAGTGTGACAAAATGATGAAGAACAATCTTTTAATGGAGATATTTTTGTGAACTTTTAGGCCTCATCCTGGAAAAAGATAAAAAAAAAACTGACATAATGGAGGTAATTTAAAACTGGTAAAATGAGAGTCAATTTCAAGAATAATCTCAAACTTTTCCAACACAGAACATGATGCTCAGTCCCCTGCCGTGATGATCTTGACTGTAGATTTTTAATCCTGAATTTTTAAGGTTTGTGTCACAGCTGTCCCTCTAACATCTGATACTGAAAGACATTAGAAAAGATCATAGCATACATAAATATCTTGGCTGCATCCAAACAAAGACCGTTCTCTAGTTTGTTTTCTGTTGGTCAAATTGTATGTCATGGCTGTATTTTGACACTTCTCTCAAAATTAAGTTTTTGATCCGTTATTGCATAAAGATATTTAAACTTGACACATTTAAAAATCTTTTCGTAACTAATTCCCATTTACTGATTCAACATGATTAACATACTATTAGTGCTTGAGGTGAGGGAACAGATGACAACTTTTTACAGTTGACTGTGTTTTCGGCTGCAAGCTCTGTCTCTGATGCCTTGTTATCTCGCGTCTGGGTCTCACCTGGTTCATGCAACATGGCTTCGCTTGTCTCCTCAGTTTAGGAAACGCATCAATAGCGAGCGAGTGGGCAAGGAAGAAAAATAGAGAGAGAGAGAAAGCTTCAGGAAGGAACCAACAGATTCTCCTCTGTCTCGCCTTCCTGGCTAGATTAGCACTCTCCCTCAGCTGTTATATAAGGGGAACGTCTAGAAATAGAGCAGAGTGTAGATGGGGGAAGGAGGGAGGGAAAGCCCTCCTCTTTGATGCGAGTCCCTTGGGGGGGAGGAGGAAGGGGGATGGGGGTGATGCCAGAAGGGTTTCCTCCCTGGCTGCCAGGCTCACACATACCCGCTTGTACACGAGCACACACACACATGCACAGGCTCTGCAAGGACAGAGATAGAGGATGGGAAAGTTAAGTCTCTTGGAGGGTGTTGAGCATGTCAAGAGGGAGCATGCATGTGTGTATGTATGTGTATGCATGGATGGCTTTGTTTGTTATAGCTGGAGTGTAACAGCATATTGTGTGAACAGTGCACAGCAGCAGCCTTTGAGAGGATCAGAGTACGCTTTGAATTCTCTGTGCTGGATGGAGCTGACGGTCCTCGTGTTCTTCAGCTGCACGCTCGTTTTCAGCTCTATCTGGCGCAGAGGAGCTTCTCTGAGGATAAGAACGGAGAGATTTGTTCACTGTGTGAACGAAATATGAGGAAAAACTCACATTTCTGTCATGCTATGAAATTAATTTGTCAAGTTATGTGATTGAAAGCTGCAGTATGATCCCTCTCAACCTCTATCAAATCACACCTCCCACCAGCCTGAGTCAGTTATAACACCTTTATTTGTTGCTACTGAGACTGCATGGAAAGTAGTTAGCAAGCTAGCACAGAAGTTGAAATGATGAGCAAAAACATGATGGTAGAAATGGTTAGCCAGGAGAGGATTGACGTGTGAGATTATTATCTGAAGGGAATGTAAAAAAGTTGAAATGATTAATTAGAATTATTCATATAAGGTATAGCATAGCTAAGAACAACATATCCTGGTTTAAACTGACAACATTTTGAAATAATTAGCCGAAATGAACGGACAAAATTGGTGAAATTACTCACGCCACGAGTAATGGATGTTAGGTTGGAATATCAGTAGACAGGCAGTTCTTGATTCATCTAACAGAGAGCATGTTCTTTTTGTTTGTTTGCCAAAAAATAACAAAATATTGAAAAGTTTTGCGAACACAAATGGCTAAAACCAGGTGTTAGCTTAAATAATACTTACCCACTGCCTTTTATTAAACCAGTAGGTTATAGTAACAGAAGAATGGTAGAAATAAGTTAGTTAAATCAGGGTTAGCATTTAAAATTATAAGCCAATAAACACATAGGCTACATATAGGTGAAATTAAATCTGTAGCTAAGATTACTGTATTGTCGAAATTGTCAGCCGAAAGAAGGGGATAAACAGTTGTGATCATAAACTAAAGTTAAACAGTGAGTTTCAAGTAATGCATTATAGGTAAAAAGTCTTAATTTAGTAAGAAAATAATGGATTAATAGCCAAAGTGATTAACTGACACTGATAGAGATGTTAGCTACAATGATACATGACCTCATGGGTTAGCTACAAATTACCAATAAATATTGTTGGCGAAAAGGAAAGCCTTTGTAAATAATTAGTTTAAACAAATGAATAAACAAGTGAAACCATATGAAGCCAAGAATTATAGACAGGCTTTAAATTGTTAGTGTCAGATAAACAGTTTAAATATTTGTCTGATATGGATGCTATCACTAAAACATGTCCTTAAAGGAACAGTGAACAGTGTTAACTCAAGGCTGATTTATACATCTGCGTCTCCCCTATGCAGCAGGGGCCGATGCGGACATGAGAACAGCATACTTGTGCATCGATGTGTCCGTGTCGCGCAGCAATACTCCGAAGGTGCACATCAGCTATGTGCGTAGGCCTCTGCGTAGGTACGGAAGCTACGCGGACCCCTGGCGTATAGGCTATGCCGTCGATTCGACACAGAAGTATAAATCAGCCTTTAGGGAACAAAGTTGAAATCTTTAAAACTCATGGATTAAAGTCCATGGTTATAATGATCAGGCTTAATTAAGAGAGTTAAAGTTTTAGTATTAAAAATAATTAACATAATAATTAAATGGAATTAAACAGGTGAGATGTTAAGGTAATGTAGCCAAGAAAAGGCTAAGGGTTTTGAGGTTTAACCAAGTGTCAACCTCCGGTCTAAAAATACGAGTCCAATGTGGAAGTGCTAAAAACTGCAGTTCATCGAGGATCCACTTGAGTCTGGCTCCGGAAGTACCAGAAACCACATACACATCAATTCAAAAAAGACGATCTTTACAGCAGAAATAATGTTTACAGCCTGGTACAAAAGACAAGTGTAGTCTGGATAGATCATTGCTCGATCGGCACACACTGTAGGGGGGTGAATTTTTTCTAACGCAGCTATTTCGAAGTTATTGAGATTACAAATCTTCCATTGAGAGGCACAGCTGACTTGATTGACAGGCGGGAACACTGTAGCTGTTGGCTAGGAGGCTCAAAGCCCGCTTCTTTACGTCACAATCCCTCAACAGCAGCAGTATGGCTCCCACCGACGATTGGCCACAAAACAGAGCTTCAGAAACAGATGGGTGGCGTCACAGATACTACGTCCATATTTTATACAGTCTATGGGTTTAACCTGTTAGCTAATAAGCCAAACATAAACAGTTGAAATACTAAGATGAAAACGAGATATAAACTGCTTTTCAGTGAATCAGTAATGTTAATTCATCGTAGAAATGATGATAACAGGAATAGATGAAATATTTTGCTGAAATTTATGTATAACCAGGTGTTAGCTTCAATGATACATAACAGTTACAATTGTTAGCTTAACGTAGGCTAACACATAGATAGGACAATAAGAAGCTATGGTTGTGTTTTTGCAAACTTTACAGAACATGTCAATTTTTTGCAATATTAAAAAATACTTTAGGAATTTACAATGTTTGTGATGTAACCTAATATTTATTCTAATTTAAGAAAAGTAAAACAGTTAGTATTCATAGCTCTGCAGATATAAATGAAAAACAGATTTAAAAGTTTTTGTGTATGTGAATGTGTTAATGCTGAAACTCTATCAATAACTGCAAACATTTAGACGGTGAGTTAAGATATAATATCCGATGTGCACTATTAATAACTCCATATTGATACATTATTTATGTGAGATTTTTTTATTTAATATAACAAACAATACTATACAAGTACATTTGATTACAGAGAATCAAGACTAGCACTTCACACACTGTACATTTTGTTCCCCAGATTCATTAGGAACACATTCTCACGAACAGTACTTCCACCACAAGATACACACGCAAAGTGAGAATGTGTATTATACAATCTATGATTCTGAGGCTGTGGCAGGGTTACAGAACACTGTTCCTTGTGCAGAAACTTTCAGCCTTTTGATCTCTCCCTGCAGGAATCCCCCCAGCATGAAATCTTTGAAAATACAGTCGCCAATTAAAACACTGGCAGTATGGAGACAGCAACACTGTTGTTGTGTTTCTGCACACAGCTCTAAAAGACTCAGCCAGGCTTTGGTATCATTTCGTGAAAAAGCCTCTCTTGTCAGCTGCTGCAGAGCTCAACAGCCGTCATGTGGCGTATTTAATTTTGACTGATAGGCTTTTTAAAAATGTATCCATCCACTGTATTTTTCAGAAAAGGAAGGGACTCTACATTTTCATTAGGATTTGAGGATTTCAGTCAGGTCTTAGTCGTAGTCATATCCCCTCGCCTGATGATGAGAAACCTTATTATCTGGTTCAGGCAGACACAAAGGCCCGCGTCACTCTCTAATCCTGTGGGGGAGAAAAGATTTTGAATAATTCATCCATGATTTTTCTTTTTTTTTAATGTTATTTAATGCTACATCAACTTAAAACTGTAGTACACAGGAAGCTCCTAAAGCCCTGCAGATTGCAGCCTCACAAACAGGGAACATCGTTATGCAAGAGCAGTTTTCTGTCTGTAAGCCTGTGAACCTGAATATATTAGGATATCTTCAGCTCAGTTTGAAGCAATTTAAAAATGTACAAAAGTAATGTGCTTGAAATATTAAACAGGCCGCTCCGTTTAATAGCTTATGTAAAATATTTTTCTGAAGCTAAGCCATTTTTATGGCTCTCAGACATCAAAAGGCTGCTTTAAATCATATGGTGATAATATGCCAAGGCTGGGTATCTGTTTGTAAATAAAGTAAGTTGAAGCAGATGAGCAGCAAAATTCATTCTAACAGCCCTGAAATGTATTATCTAAGCTACCTTCATCATCAGTGCGACTGTTTCCTGTGTTTAAACATTATGCTTCTACAAAGTTAAAATGCTTTTTGTCACTTCAAATGAAGGATTTTATCCTGGGTTGGATCAGCTGATGTCAGGAGCCTTAGTACCAGAGTTATTAAACATTTGAGTTATCACTTGATTTGAATGGTACCATTTATTGTTATGTTCAGTTCGTATGTGTATCTTCGTATGTGTATCTTGACCGCCATGATGTGTAGATGCAGAAGGAATCTTTGTGACACTGGCTGGCTTGCATAGTAATATCGACCAGTATCGAACAAGCACCCGGAATGCTTGGGAGAACGGCTCTGCAAATCTGCTGACTCCCAGAATGCTGTTGACCAATACCCTTTATAGGTCTGAGAGCCAGTGACATAGCCTACTACAGAGCACAAACTTATCTTAACATCTGGTCTTTTATTGTACTGTCCTTCAGCTCTGCTAACCTAAGGGTCACAAAACTTATCCCTGCAAGTCACAAAACAGGAAAGGGTCTCTATCTAAATGTCCTTGATAGTCTGAAACAACATAGTCTTCTCCTTGACTTGTTTTATGTCAGATACTTATTTTATGTCAGCTACCTCAATTATGGGGAGAAAAACAATGAATGAACACCACAGCATCACTCCTCTATTGAAGGTGACAGAGTGAGTTCTGTTATACAGTGTTTGTTTTATCTACTGCTAATTAGCTTTCATTTTTAAACCTTGTGGAAATAAATTCTTTGTTTCAAGTGTTGGCAGGCCTTTCCAGAGCCAACAAAGGTAGATGTACAAAAAGCTAAGATACCACAATTATTTATTATTATTGTAAAATTCATATTTCTCCACCTGTCACAGTGAGACACCTGGGCAGGAGTATGAAAAAAAGATTTAGTTTATTATAATCTCAGTTTGTACTGTGAGACTAGTGTCATGTCAATTGGAAAATAATAAACTCAAGGACATGTTATTTTTAAAGACACAATGTCTTTAACCTTTCTCAGTTATATTAGAAAATTACTTGGAATTGATTAAATGTTTTGTTATGGTTAAGCTAAGCTCAAAAATGATGAATGCAAGTAGATTAGGATGTTTATTTCAGTTCATTTTGTCAGCAGACTTGATGGAGCAGATCTGCTCTCTTTTGGAGCATTTAGCTCCAAATAAATAATCATAAAGGACGTGTTCTTTCTTTAACTCTCTGTTGCTCATTTGGTCATGACTATTTAATGTTAAAGCAAATTACTTCAGACTAAACCAACCTTTCAGGTGCTTTGTTGTTAATAATTCCTGCATGGTACTCCAGCCTTTCTGTTACATACAATATATTATATATTATTATATTATACAATATTTTATAAACAGAATCATATCATAGTGTTGCCACTGTCTAATAACCTTTATGTGTAAAGATAGTATTGATTTCTTGGGTCAATGTCACCAAGGATTGCAATTTATAGATGCAAATGTACTAATCTGTGATTCCAGGGTTATTCTCAAGTGGGCATGCTCTGTGGGCGTATCGATGCAGAAGCTATGTATAAAATCAGAGTAAACTTTGGCATCATGCCTGAATAGCTATAATGGACCCTGAATCAATTTCCTCTTGTACACTACACACTGTGGCATCAGATGTAGCTTTGGTGATGTCACCAATTGGTATCTGAAAACACGTCATGAAGCCGAAAGATGGAAGTCGCCATAATGAAATTGCTAACTGACTTATGGGTTATCTCTAAACAGGCATACAGGAGTAACTGAAGAAAGCAGCGACCGCGCAACCACCTGTCAGTCAACTTCCCTGTAATTTTGCCTAATTGTGTATAACTCTTAACCTTGGTAGAATCAACATGGATTAAAAACAAATCCCACAACAGTTGTAACTATTACAGAGTCTTAGTAAGCCAATGTACTAAGGTGTAAACATGTTTATATCTGCTGTAAAAATGGCCATTTTATTATGTGCTCTTGAAGGGGTTGACCCACTTACAGAACCATTCTCAAGAAGACAATCAAGGAACTACAGTTTTTGACACTTCCACATTGGCTTCATTTTTCAACACCAGAGGTTGCCTCTGGATCAGTTTTAGAACTGGAAGACATTTCAAGGTTAACAATAAAATAGCGTAAAGTACTTAAAGCTAGGATGAATTTGAATGTAGCATGTCCTCCGGACACCGTCTAACTCCTATTGAGGAATAGGAACAGAGGGGAAAGAATTGTTTTGGGTTATGTACATTTTAAGTGTCACATTTAACATGTTACATCCATAGACTGTATAAAATATGGATGTAGTATCCGTGACGTCACCCATCTGTTTCTGAAGCGCTGTTCTGAGGCCAATCGTCGGCGGCAGCCATATTGCTGCTGTTGAGCAATTGTGACGTAACAAGATGGGCTTTGAGCCTCCTAGCCAACAGCTACAGTGTTCCCGCCTGTCAATCAAGTCAGCTGTGCCTCACATTGGAAGACTCGTAATCTCACTATCTTCAAAATTTCAGCATCAGAAAAAAATTCACCCCCCTACAGTGTGTGCCGATCAAGAAATGATCTATCCAGACTACACTCGTCTTTTGTACCAGGCTGTAAACATGTTTATTTCTGCTGTGAAGATCGTCTTTTTTGAATGGGTGTGCATGTGGTTTCTGGTACTTCCAGAGCCAGCCTCAAGTGGATCCTCAATGAACTGCAGTTTTTAGCAATTCCGCATTGGACTCATATTTTTTGACCGGTGGTTGCCAATTGGTTACATCACAGTTCCTTGCAGCACATATTTGTAATGTGTTTTACTGTCATCTGTATCCTCATTATTCCTTCTCTGTGTTTCTGTGTGACAGATGAGGGCCAGACAGTGTGCGGCACACCTGCTGACATGCAAGGCCGGCGTCTGGGTGAGGTTGGCATCCAGCTACGGACGTTATGTCACCAGACTCTGGGCTCCTGGGACTATCTTTTCTTTGTTGTCATCGGCTTTGTCATCTTTGCTGCTGGCACGGTGTCGGCCTGGGTAATGGGCGTCATTATGGTGCTCTATGAGCGCTACATCAAGAAGAAAGACGAACAGCTGGACCCGGAAGACGAGGAGGAACCCATGGAGACGGGTCGCAGCTCGCGTGACAGGAGTGACCATGGAAACGGGAATTTGAAAACGTCACAAACTGTTTGAAAGATTGATTCATCCTCTGCACGCCATGGATTCCTACAGTGCCTCCTGTCAACTTCCAGGACTGTCTGTGAAGTCTAATCACACTCCTGTCACACTGAGTCTGTTTAACAGGCTCAACACTGAAGGGGGAAGGATTCAACAGAGATGAGGCATGTCATTCCTCTGATTTAAAATGTGCTTTAAGGTGAGCTAACACACTCGCGGGCTGCCATTGTCGAGGTCCTCAGCCCTTTGGTATCACTGTTCATGTGTGCAGATTTATGACTTTGCTTTATGGTTTCTATTTTATGCAAATCTCACAGAGATTAGGCCACAATGGGGAAAGGTGAAGTAAGCTTCTAGTGGAAATCTGATTTTAACAGAGCAGACGCAACCATTACACGTCATCAACCCAGCTTGCATTGCACTAGTAAAACAATTGCTCCGCTCGTAGGTAAGAATATGTGTCATAAATTTCGCTCTTTAAAGAAATAACAATTATTCATGTCTATCTAACAAAGCATTCTAGTATGAGACAAACATTAAAGTAGATTTATGCCTATTATTCCCCACAGTCAGGGTTCCTTTTAAAATACATCTATCATCACATTTGGTCATTATTTGATGATAAAACTTTCTTAACTACCACAAGCAGCTTATCCGATTCCCACGCCATTAATAGCAACTGCTCATAGCCTTGCTAAAAGGCCATTAGCAAGGTAGGTGGGGCTGTTACCTCTTGTTAACAGTGTCTGTGCTAAGCTTAGGTAATGAGCAGATAGCCTCAGCATTTTATTTAACAGTAAGAGGTAGGTGGGCTTAAAGCGGTTGAAAAATATCTAATTTTACACAAAAGACCTGCTTCCTGTAGCACAAAATTATGGATACAAGAAGCTTATTAGAAAACTAAATCCAGACACAAGTTAACAAACCGCCCAGTTTCTTAAATTTACACTCAGGAGCAAAAATCTGCCTTCAAATTTAAATGAAATAATGATTTAACATTTATCATGATAATTATCAATATCGACTGATATGAAAAATGTTATCATGATAACATATTTTTCAATATGGCCCAGCTCTAGCACAAACCATCAACCAGTTCAAACTGAGAACTTTAAAAAAAAAATATTTTTCAATTGGGGGAATTACTCAAATTTGTTCAACCTTTCAGATAAAGCTTGTTTGAAGACACATCTACCTTGAGTGTTCATCACTGTATTCAGTGCTGCACAACCAAAAGTAACTGAATATGAAACTGGTATTCGCAAGCTTTATTTTAGAAATGTAACCAGATGTTACTTAGTCATCTCTACCTTGTATGCTTTCATTTTAGCATCAAACTTAAAGCCACAGTTTTTATTTTTTTATATATTTTTTAGTTTCTAACCTGAACACAGACTCAGCAACAACTCTACAAGTACCAAAGTGACGGTGGAGTGGTACCTAGATTTTCATATTTTGAAGCTTCAGGCCACAGACCAAGCTGCAACTTAATGAGGTGGAAGTGATAAAGTGTCGCCAGTAGACATGATTGCCCATTAGGTTGTGACCAATCAGGTGTTTCACTAAAATAAGAGATGAAGATATGAGTCAAAGACCTATACCCAAGGCTGTGTTGCTATAAACTAAAACAATATGGGTCATTGGGGGGAAAAGCTTGTTAGACAATTTCGTGTTTTTCAGTATGGATACGGGTAAATGTTAGTAATTAACAGCATATTTCTATTCCCTTTCAAAAGGTATTGTTTGCACACAAAACACTGACCAGTGGACCTCCACAATGGCATCAAGCACAGATCAATTGTGATCATTGTACTGATAGGAATGAAAGGAGAGAATAAAATGCATTAAAACAATGCATTCATGTCAGTGTAGATGAGTTCATGTGTGCACATGCATGTACACTTAAGAGTGTATATGCAGCTGTATGTTAATCTTCCTCATCTATTAGCCCAGAGACAAACTGCAGTCCAGGGTTTTTGTTTTGAAGATCTATTTGTGAAGTTGAGTGCCGGCTGCTGAGGACTGTTTTGGCAGCCGGCCCTGCGGGATGACGAGTAAACAGGAGAGTGTGATAATTAATTTCTACTTCATCCTGTCGTTGTTGGGTTTGAGTGCAGTGTCCTCTCTGTTTCTGCATGCACTATTGATGCACCAAAAAAGCCTTATGTGGTGTGGACAAGCCTTGATGGACAGAATAAAAAGATAAACATACATAAGATCCTATAAAACCGTTTGAGAGTAATTATTAAAAATGCTCATGCTCCTACTTTTTCCTAGTGAGTTTCACTTTTAATTTCCCCTTTGGATTGAGTGAATTTGACTTCAAACCTCTTTTATTATAACTGTTTAAAGCAATAAAAGAGCTATGTAAAACTATTACTTTTTTAAGGTTTTTATATGTCCTGGTTTAGATATAATCATCTGGCTGCACCACTCCATTGGCAATGACTGTTATGTGCTTGAAAAGCATCAGGAGATTGAAAAGTATTCTTGTTGGATGAGGGAAATTATTAGGAAGCTGCTCAAACACACCGTCCTTTGTGTGTTTGCTGTACCTGAACTAAAAAAAAATGTCTCTCAAGAAACTTGAGGGGCAGAGTAAAATCTCAGTGTTTGGACCCGCTGTTTTTACTTATCATTTAAGTAGTGACGATTTTATTTAACAAAAGTTTTTTTTTTGAGGGCCACAGAAAAAAAGCATAATTGTGATATTTTGTGACAAAATAGAGCTTTTTCATGGAAGACATGTTGACATCACAGTAAGAAAAGCACAGATGTAAATACTTCAATGACTGATGGTTGATTTCCATTTAGCTGCTCCAGTTTCAGGTCCTTGTGTTGGCCTAAAACCACACCATCATGATGTACTAGAAAACACAAGCAAAATCAGAGCAGTGTTTATCTTTTATCTTAAAAAGTTAAAGTGATATGTTCGGATTTTGCAGCTCCTTGTTCTGTCCAACTGCAGACACATTTTAAGGGTACGAGAGGTGAGAAAAGTTGCAGTTCTACCAAATGTTACTGTGATTAAAGGGATTTCTAGCAAGTTGGAACAGCTCGTTGGTTTATCTGCACTCTGACTCTTAACAATGTGTTGTTTCGCTCTTTTATGTGCTCTGCAGTACTACTGAGAATCCTGTCTTCACACATGTACTGGCACTCGCATATGTACTGTATATTGTTGGCACCTGTCCAAAATGAACAGCAAACACAAAGTTATTCTTTAAAGTGAAGACCACATAGAATCATTATAGAATTATACCACATAGAACAAACACGCTGCCTGTGCAGGAGACTTAAAAGTCCAATACAAAGTTAGTTTTCAGCTTTGATGATTATCTACCATCTTCAGACAATATCACATTACATTACATAAGAGGCACAGGTGTAATTACTAATGGTAATGATGGCTGAATTCAAATGTCAGTGTTAGGTTTCAGGTCCTGTTTTTTTTCCTCATGCATTACTAATGTTATTAATCATACCTGTGCTTTCCCTGCAACAGAAGGTCAATATGTTTGCCATGCAAAATTTCTATTTTTAGTTTAAGTGATCAGAGGAATCGTTCAAGAAAAAGAAGATGTAACATTTATGTCTTTACACCACTGATAAAAAAGACCCTCAGGACTGAATCTTTGTGTGTTTGCTTGCGCTCCCTTGTCTGATAAGGGAGTGATCTAATAACCTGAATACTGACTGGCACGGCATACATCGCCGGATGCCAAAATGTGACCTGAGTACTGTACCTGTAAGTTGCCTACTAAAGCAGTATGCAGAGATGCCTCTGAACATTTGAACCCTTGTTTGCTTTCA
This sequence comes from Notolabrus celidotus, assembly GCF_009762535.1. Lineage (NCBI taxonomy): Eukaryota > Metazoa > Chordata > Actinopteri > Labriformes > Labridae > Notolabrus > Notolabrus celidotus. The sequence continues at coordinate 25,253,495 of NC_048286.1, forward strand.
TTGCTTTAAGTTATAATATTTGCATGAGATTCTTCAGTGTGTTTTGCATAATCTGCATGTCTTTTGGGGTCTGTGAGAGATACACTCTCATTCACATGAAATACAAACATATAGTGTTTTACTGTGCTAAGTGAACTAATTAGACCATGTGATTCCACAGTCAAGGGTGAGGGTGCGGCTTGAAAATAGGCCAGCTTGTTGTTTCAGTTTAAGTCAGCACAGTGACACAGACCAAATGATAAGAAATACCCACATGTTGTTCTTTTTTTAATATTCATGTACTTGCTATTCTTGTGCACAGCTCACAAAGCAAACACCAGGCTCTGAAAACCCTCAGTATTGACAGTTTTTTTGCTCCATGTGGGCACTTGGAGGTACTTTACAGAAGCTGAATACACCGAGCTTCAATAACATACTAAGTGGATGAGCTGAAATTCAATATTATGCACTTTTTACACCCCCACACTGCAAACTCAGACCATATTTAGAGGCACATGTATGCATGTGCTCTGACACACAGAGAAAAAAGCATCAGTTCTCCCCCCATCATCGACTCCAACACGAATAACCTCTGAGTATAATGTGCTGTATAAAAGCTTAAAAGGAGAGCTCTTCTCTTGCTGATGCTGTGTTACTGACTCAAACTAGAACACCATCTTCCCACATCATCGAATCAACAGGATCAAATATATATACTTGTGTTATACTTGGAAATGTGTCCCCCTAAGTTTTCTTGACAAAGCAAAGCTGACCAGATTGATGATCTTCTTCATGCCAGTCTTTTATAAAAAAAGCGGCCTGTAGTTAGCTTTGCTTAGCATAATGAGCAGAAAAGGGGAATCACATTGCCTTGATCTTTTCAAGTGGAAAAATATGCTTACCAGCATCTCTGAGCTCTCTAATTAACACAATTTTATCCTGTTTTTAGTTTCTAAAAAACAAGTTGTGGTAATAAAGTGTAGTACCTAACTACTTCTCTACCAGGGGCACAGACTCTCCTAGAGTGGTGATAATGTCCTAATCTGATTCTAGTGGAGAAACAAAAAATGATTAAAAAAAATTAGCATAATTCCCTGAATGATGAAGAGTTATTTTGAGTTGAGCATTTACTCATTTTACACTACCCTAGTTTCCTGAATCCTGAGTGCTAAATAATTTAAATAGTGGAAGAAAAAAATACTGTTAGACTTAGATGGCCACCGCTAAGGGAAGCAGAACAGCCGCGACACAACTTTTGGAACCAAGAAACAGTTAGTGCCCGTTAAAAAAACTGCGTTAGTGGACACAGGCCCTGATTAATATTTATTTTTCCCAATGTGATTGTCCTTAATATGAAAATGTTTAATAAAAAATAAAAATAACAGCACCTAATACATTTTAAAAATAGAGTAGTTTCCCTGGCCAAGGTGGTAGGTAGATGAAGAAATCCACTGCTCAATCACAGTTTTTAACAAGCCAGAATACTACATAGCCTTTTTGTGTCACATGCATTTCATTGAGATATTGGGGGCGAGGCCCTGCTGCTGACCCTGTGCTTCACGCAAATTCTGCTGGCCATCCCTGTATAGGAAGAACCCCAAGTGCTCTCTCTGTTTTTGTCTGCAAATGTTGTATTGCCTGTTTGTCTGTGTGAAGCCGAAGGATATTTTCCACATTGTGGACAAATACAATTCTAATCTAATCTAGTCTAATCTAATTAAGATACCATGTTGAGTACAAACTTAAAGATGAGGCTGGAGTAAAAAACACAAAGCCACATTACTTCAACTGATCAGATATTAATCACTTAAACAACTCGTATATCTGCACCAACTCCAAAAGCAAGAGGGACACACAGGAAAGTCACACATCTTGTAAACTAATGGCCACAAAGAGGTCCTACACTAACCCTTCAATATGCAAATAATTCAATTAGAGTTTAAAATCATATATGTCACTTTTCTTTCAACACATGTATTATAAATGCCATGTTTTATTGATTTTGGGGCTGGCAAAGTAAACATTGTGAGAATACCAAATTTTTCAAATATCTGAAAGAACATGTAACTGTCATTTAAATAGGTTGTTCTCCATATATCAATATAAATCCAGATATAATATCTACATCATTTTTTTCCTCACATATAAACACCCAGGCACACACACACACGCCTACACACCCACACCAATTCTGCTCTCTTGTACACCCACCAGTCTGTCTTTCTCTTTCTCCCTCACTGTGTCTGCTCTGTTGACTCTCTCCATCACCAGAAGCCTATGTTTTAAAACATCCCAATTTTACCTTGTTTTCACCTGTAATCAGATGAGCTGTGAGTGGAAGACGCTTGATGTTATCACTAAACATTCAATACCAACAAGTGTACCGAATCACAACTAGCTGCTCTTAATAAACATCAGCATTAGTATATATATATATATATACTATTCAAAGGAGAGTTCCAAACACATTTGCAAGAGGGATGTGATATTCAGCACAGTGTGTGAGTGTGTGAGTGTGTGAGTGTATGTGTGTATGTTACATTGCACAGGAGGAGCAGAGAGTGCACTTATAAATTGAGAGCACATGCGTCATCTTGGGAGGAAATAAATAAATATCCAGACTCTCGCAGGGCCTGGGCCCGCTAGTCAAATAGCCACATTTAAGTCTTGGTCTCAAAAAAAAAAAAAACAGTGTCAGCAGGGTAGCTCATGTCCCACACAGTAAACAGTGGTGTGAGGTGGCCTCCGAGTCCGCATTAGTGTACATACATATTATGTTTGCCTGCGTCAGCCTGACACAGAAGCTGCAGCTACAGGGTAAAAGACGGTTAAAACTCAGCTTAGATTTATATGTACAAAATGACTGTGGTAAAAACATTAACCCACCACCTGGTGCATGTAGCATTCTGAGAATGACATGCCAGATAGAAAATCTACCTACATTGGGCGACTGGTAGTTGTTAATTTTGGTCCTTGTTCAAAACTATTTACCTCTAACTTTGAACGAGGAACAATTTCATGTGACATTTAAAAAATGGCTCTTTTTTATGTTAGGACAGAGCTGTTCTAACTTGCTTTTGGTTCTGCTAAGAAAAGCTAAGCTAAATGGCTATTGGCTACAACTTTAGTGTGCTAACTCTCATGTCAAGAAAACAAATAAGAGGATTTCCCAGAATGTTGAATTGTTGCTTCAAGTTGATATTTTACTTATATATACACATTCCCAGTGGCCCAATCTCGAAAAAACGTCAGAATTTGGATTAAAAAGAAAATATTTAATTTTATGTTTGGACAGAGTTGGTTTAACCCTGGGGTTCCCAAACTTTTCAGCCCGCGACCCCCAAAATATAGGTGCCGAAGACTCGCGACCCCCACTGTCCCTCAAAGTGATTAAATGTGGCTTCATTTAGCTGGTCTGCAGAAAATGACCCTACCTATATGAGCATGTGGCTGGGTTTCCTGTGCTGTTATGAATTAACCTTCTGCTATTGATGCTTTTGATAATTAACTGGCCACTACCCTTAAACTTAGGAGTCATCTGGCAAAAGAAAGTCAGTAAACTCATTACATTTTCTATTTTCAAGGTTTTATTTCAAGTTTAGCTTCTATTTTGGTCGATATTTTTTAATACAATGGGTAAAATTTAACATTTTTAGATAACTTTTGTCATTAATTTCTTTTATTTTATTATTTATGTATTTCTTTCTTCACCACAAGTTAACAAACTATACATAAGTAATACAAAACGAACTAACAGATGAAAAAAATATATATAATAATAATAAAAATAGTAATAATAAACAGTACAAACAAAAAGGAAGATAAACATAAGAAAACAAGGTAAATAAACAAAAATAAATAAATATTTTTGATAACTAATAAAAAAAACATTCTGGCAGACATCTCACGACCCCCCATTTGTGTCTCCCGACCCCCCAGGTGGTCTCGACCCACACTTTGAGAACCCCTGGTTTAACCTACCTAAACCATGCTACGAGGCTACCAGTGGTAGCTTTGAGCTTAGAGACAAGGTATTAATTGTCCTCATGTAACTCTTCACTAGAAAGCAAATAAGCTCACTTCCCACTATTCCTTCAGGTTGACTGAATTCACACAAATGGGGATTTCATTGTGCCAGAAAGGTTGTTTTCTATCAGTTATGTATCCAAACAATCATCAGTCAGGCCGAGGTGTAGTTGTCAGGATGTGCCTCAGGACAGAGATGCACTCAGCTGGCTGTGGTCACATCAATAGCACAGCTGTGACTCAAAGTCAGTTCAGTGAATAGACAAGGAAATGCATCTCACACAGCGATGTACGAAAAGGCTCCTGCAGGCTTGTTCTCAGCCTCTGGTGTTATAACTCGCGTTCTTTGCACCATTGTGTGCATCCACTGAGCTGAAGGCAAACTGGCCACTGTAAAACGCCTGCAGATGGTAGATGTGACATCAAGTAAGAACGGCTCTAACCGACCGTAATAGCCCCCTGACACATCTACTTACAAATACCCTCACTCACACACAAACACACACAAAACAGGAAGAAAATCCTTTGGTCATGGCGCCGTGGAATGACTTACACCAAAGTTAGAAATGTGGATATATTTCCAGAGTGCTGCTGCTTAGAAACCGTGGGTTTATTTTCAGTTATTTCAACAAAATTACATCACTAATCACTGCCACATATGGATGACAGCTAAGACATTACACAGCCAAATCCAGCCGCCCATACTGCTGAACCACTACTAAGCTAGAAAACAAAGGACCTGCTGCAACTTATATTAAGTCAAACATATATTCAAGCTTACGGTTGTAAACATACAAAGATTTTAATGAGTTTTGTACTTTCTTTTGCTTGAATTATTGTCTTTTTTTGACCACACTTTAGCACAAAGAAGAGGAACAGAAAAAAGCAAAATGCCTGGTTTTCATTCCAGGCTGAGAATGACTTTTTTCCTTTTCTATTTTCAGAAACTGTTTGTCCACTTGGATTTATTTAAACTTAATGAAATCATTGTGTTGAATCCTATACTACATACTGTATGTTTTCTATTGGACTAAATATTGATACTCAGCCCTCCTCTACGAATGTGGCTATCGATCGATGGTTAAGAGGAAGCCCCTGCCTCCACTTGGCAGAGAGGAGGTCGGTCCTACTGCTGTTACATGTCTGCACACAGGCTCAGGGGCCTGACAACTCTGTATCCTTCCCCAGCAATAAAAGGTCATTTGAGAGGAGCTGGTGTGTCGTTTTGTGCGTCACAGTCCTGCCTGGAGAAGAGTTTTTTTGTATTTGCTTTGTCTTGTCTGACCTCTTAGTGTTAGTGTTTCTCCTTACTTTTGCTTTCTGGGTATTTTGAGGTTAGGCTGGTGTCTAATTAGCATCCAAGTTCAAATGTATGTCAGCTTCATTGTCTACACTAAGGCCTTGTTAGCTCACAGATACACACTGCAAAAAAAAAAAACAAGTGGACTCACACAAGCATACACAATCTCAGTTGGTAATGTGCTGCATTGTGTGCTAGTGTTTTCTCAGGGCCCAGACTGGTCCACAATTATGATAATCCAGTGGAGATGGCTGCAGAAGTGAGATAACAACATGCTTACTCAGACTAAGCTCCAACTCAAAAGCAGCACAATGATATTTCCAAATGAGACAGGGGATCTGCAAATTGGTCTGGGGTATTTTTGAACTATTTCCCTTCACTGACACTGTGCTCTTATCTCCAGCATGTATCATTCCCATGCTATATTTATCCTGCCTATAGATATAATTCCTATCTTTGCATGTCTCAGTTTTACTATGGGCATCTATATTCTCTCGTTTTGCCCCTGCTAATTCTACTTTCAGTAACACATTCTTTGATATTTCCAGAAACATTGTTGTGCTATCTTACCTACCTACCCACACATACTGGGTATGAGTCTACATAGGCTCAGACCCAGTATGTGTGATGCTTCAGTCTGTATATTAAGCATGAAGACTCAACCAAAGGACCTTGATTGGCTGATAACGAGAGGAACAAAATGTGTATCACATCCCCTCTCAAAGTCAATTATTAATTAAGTATTGGGTACTTTTTTAATCCTTATAAGATAGCTATGACTACACTATTTACAAGAGGTTAAGTACCACCTTTATCTTGGATGGTAGTGATGACTTCCAAGAGCCTCAAAAAATAAAACAAATTGACCTAATGATACTTTGCATTATTATTTATTATACAAAAAGTATATAATGTGATGATCTTTTGTTAATGTCTAAGCTGATACTTGGATTTACTGGACAGGATAAGTGCTTCCAGTTATCACCTGTAAAAAAAATACTACTCTGTTTTTGTACTTTATCAAGGCCAAAGATACAAATTATAACATGTTGATTATAGACTTTCAATTTGGCTAGAAATCCCGTTCATAAAGACAGGCTAGCTGTTTGCTCCTTGTTAAAATTATTTACATTAAGCTGAAATAACCTGTTGCTGGCTCCAGCTACATACAAATAGATGAATGTTTTGACCGTACAGAAGCCTCCATACTGAATCTCTAGGCAGACATACATCCAAATATTTTCAAACTTAATTTCTGCTTATGATGAGTTAAATCCTCACCGCTTTCTTGAGATCTTGAGTGTTTATATTTGTTATCCTCAGATAACAAATTTGGTTTCCTGATCCATTATAACAGATTACTTTATCTCATTACCTCTAGATAAGCTTGTCTGTATTGTGATGATAGGATAACTTCCTGGAAATCTAGAAAATAAAGCAATAGGCTGGTCACTGTGATAGACCAGAACAAGACATTTCATGCTATCATTACCAAAACTAATGCGGTATGTTAAAGCTGCAGTTGGTAGTCACGGAGTAAACACCTGTTCAGAGAGAGGGACTTCGAATGTCAACTAAATCCCTCCAAACCAGATTTCCTCTTAGCCCGCCAACACAGATCGGCGTGTGCAGTCATGATAGTGCCGGACTCATAACCAATCGGAGGATGTAGTAGGGGCCGCCCCTTAACCAATCAGGACAGAGGATTGGAGATTAGCTATGATTGGTCCGTCATAACGGGAACGAGGGGAATAATAACATTGCTTAATACAAAGGCATTGGAAAACGCAGAGATTTCGCAATAGTCTTAAATAACTTCACTTATTGATGATTACTGATGGGTATTATGAGCTTTTCTCCAACCCAGCAGAAAAATAGCAACATTTTTTACACCATTCCTACCAACAGCAGCTTTAACTATACAAAATGTCCAGACCATTGCTGGTAACCCCACATAATCCTTACTCCTTGCCAAGACAATATCATTCAAAGGCTATTAATTCCCAAAATGTGACTTTAATGTTTGTTGTTGTTCTTTTAACAATTTAAACATGTTCATTGTTGAGCATGTAACATGCTCATAGGCAGATTTTATCACTTAACAGGGATGGGCTAGCTTCCAACACTTTGATTAGTCTTTATGTTGAGCTAAGATAATGCGCTGGTATCTCTTGCCACATATGTACAGACATGATTGATATATGTTATTTTAAATCCATAAAAAAAGCCTAAAATGTAAAACTGTTTTGGGGGTTTTATGAGGGAATTACGCTCTGGACTGTTTCTGGGCTGGAAACCTGTTTCGAACAACAAGCAGAGAGACTGTAATAGGTTCTGGCAAAGTCATTGTTTAGAACATTACTTCCAGAGCTTTAGTTTTTTAACCTCAGTTTTTGATGCATCTTTGATTAGTTGGCTGTAAAGGTGCTGATAGTTATCTTTTGTTTCAAAGGCCAGAGCCAGGCTATTACTCCATTCAGATTCTTCCAACCTTTGATTACCTTCCTCTAATTGACAGTCTACCTCTGTCTCTTGTGTCACTTGAATATTGATAGCTCTTTGAGACAGGAACAGGAACAGAAACTCAACACCTGATGAAGGAAATACACACCACTATTACCCTTTAGCTCGTGTTCTCTTTACCTTCTTGCATGCTACGTTTTTGGACACCAGTGCAAAACCACCACGCAGGCTATTGAGTGACCTACAGCCTTAGGAAAGCAGTAGCATTTTCCCACACATCTCATGACTTGAACTTCTCACGATAGCATCACCCTGCACTTACTACAGAGCACTTGACCTCTGATCTGACAGGGCTGCCACCGTGAGATGTGTTTAGGGGTTGGAACAGCTGTTAAATGCTGACCCTGGATCAGTTTACGCTGCTTTTTTTTCCCTAAGCTTTACTGTTCAACTGGCAAGGAGATGACTAACCTGGCACAAGCATGAAAAGCCATATCCTGTTAGATCCCTTTGAATTCCTCAGGGGGATATAAATATGTGAATCAAGGGGATTTGACACATAAAAGTTGAACGTGTCAGTACAACTCAAATATTCATGTGAGGTTGTTAATCCACTTTTCAAAAGGAATTATTAATAGACCAACTTAGAATAGACTGTAGATGCCTACGAGCAGCTCTGTCTTCCAGCTGTGTTACATAAAATATAATGAATTCAGCATCTAGAGTACCAGAGGGAGAAAGAGTGTGAGAGAGTGAGGGAGAGGAGATGACTTATTTTAGAGCATGACTGATTTATAATGAGGCCCTCAGCACAGACAGATAAACACAGCAGATACAGACTGCTCTGGTATCTTGCTGCTTATCATGTATGATCTTTAATCTACACATAATAATGATTGAATGTTCTGCACATCAGACCTTCAGGGTTATCCAGCCTCGGAGCTACAGTACCAAAGCACCCTCTAGTGTCAGGTTTTGATTTTATGAGTCATTTACAATGTAAGCTCCAGTTTATTAGGGACACTTTGTAAAGGTCACGCTTGTTCAAATTCAACAGAAAGTCAACCTCAGAATACAAACACTGATTTTATCAGCAACAGAAACAGATCTCTACTAGTTTCAGGATTCAAGCTAAAAAATCTTAAATAAGTTAACAGCAAAAAATGTGTTCATACTTTCTATATCAAAAATATATTTAACTGTAAGTCAATATCTGTAGCCTTAAGTCTTGCGTTTCTGAGGCAAAACGCAGAGCCCCCAATCAATCACTTTTGTTAAGAGTTTCGAGGCCCAATCTGCTTTTGTAAGGGTTCTTGGTGACTCTGGTGTGGGTCTATCATTCCCAGGATGCTGTTCGAAAACCCTTTAATGTCCCTGTGTGTGTCAGTGTGTGCAGCCAAAGCCTTCAGAAGTTCAGTCACGCCCTCCTGCTCCAGCATGCTGCTGTAATGTGAAGCTGGAGGATAAAGAGAAGAAGTGATAAGGACGGGAGGCTTACCTTGATCCACCTGCATATTATTAATACTTGAGCAAAGACTCTATGAGTGTAACTGACACTGAACAGGATGTACATCTTCTGAAGGATGTAAATTACTACAACTGGAATAACAGATATGTTTTATATTAAATTAATACAGAATAGTATGACAAAAACACTTAAAATCCTATTTTTTTAAAGTCAAAACAAACAGCAGGAAGTCTTCATATGTGAGGATAAAAACATCATTTGAAACTATTCAAATATATTAACATAACAGTTAGGCCTTATTTTTCTGTGATTCAACATATTTATGAGATGACTCACCATTGCAGATACAGTACTGGATTACACACACACACACACACACACACACACACACACACACACACAGCTTTGTTTGTCAAATTGATTTAAATATGCTGTGTCCAACACAGTCAAATCAACCCCCAGTATCTCTACTGTGATGTGTTTGTGAGTCTTACTGTTTTGACTGCAGACCAGATTTATGGCCCAGACTGCCCACAGCTGCACTCCTGAGGGCTGACAAGTCTGCAGCAGTCCCAAAAATGGACGAAAGGATCTGAAATAAAGAACACAAGGGGATAATACACAGAGATTCAAAAAATGTGTGAGTGTATATTAGCTACCAGATAGTTGATCTCATTTAGCACTAATGCTATGCTTATAATGTTACTTAGATGTCACTCAGGGAAATTATTCTTTATTTTTTGTATGTATTTTTGTGCTTTTATGCCTGTATTCAGAGATAGGACAGTGGAGGGAGTACGAAACTGGAATGAGGAAATGTGGGATGACATAAGGCGAGTTGGAATCAAACCTAGGCCGCCTGCTTCAGGGACTATAGCCTCTGTACATGGGATGTGCAATTTAACCACTAAGCCAAACCCTCACGCCAGAAATGATTTCCATTACACTTCAAAATGTGTTCTTGCCAAAGTTCAAGCTTCCTCTAGCATTCATATATACTCAGTTGTTATCCAAATAAATATTCCCACACAGATTATCTCAGTTGTAAAATTATGCATTTGGTATTCAGGACATAAATGTATTTAAATCAGCAACAGAGGGGGTTATGTAAGAGAAGACAGAATGTGGGATGTGTGTTACTGACGGGGAAGAATTTAAATAAAGTTTGATTTGGAATCGAACAGACAGGATGAATAAATGCATTACATAATATCTCCCCTACAACCAAACTTTATTTTTTCCCATGTTTCCATCCCCCTTTACCTGTAAGAGACCATCTCTCTCTCCAGATGACTCCATGTCATTATGGATGCATGCTGCAAAGAAACAAAGCCAGTTTGAAAAGAGCCAAATCTGACTTTAACTTTCTGTTTAATGCAACTCAAGTGAATCCGAAGCAGTTTCCTCTCTCTCACACACACACACACACACACACACACACACACACACACACACACTAACACAAACACACACACACACACACACACACACACACACACACACACACACACACACACACACACACACACACACACACACACACACACACACACCAGCTGCTCCAGTATAGTGCTGCGAAGCTCGTCATCCAGGGTCCAGGCCTCGCGTCTGGAAGTGAGATGTGCCAGGATCCCCCCTGCAAAGTACCGCACCCCCACCTCTACCTGGGAGTCCTGCAGGAGGCTTAGGATGTGTTCCAACAGATCCTCCCCCATCAGGTCAGACTGTAACGCCTCCACTTCTGCGATGTTATTCTGCAGCACAGCCAGACAGATGACAGCAGTGATGACAGCAATAATAATGTTGGATGTAACTTGGCAGAAAGATGATACTGCCAGTGGGGGAAACTGGGACTGTCTTACGTCAGATCGCCTGCAGATGGATTTAATTTTATCCCTGTTGGTTAAATAATTTGAAACGCTTGAGGGTATATGAAAATATTCGACAAAAACTGGGGTTAGATTTAGGTGATGATGTCACAACCTGAACGCAGGAAGGATTGCAAAAGGAAAATGAGCTTAGGTTAAAATAAACATTCTATTAAAGCAAGAACAGGATGAACCTGAATAAAACACACAAACCGAACCCACCAGGAGGCCGAGCACTTTCTGCTGAATTGAAGGTTCAGTGTAGTAGGACTGCAACACAAAAAAAAAAAAGACAGGAGAAATGTTTTTGACCCTGTGTGTGGGTTCACTTCTCTATTATTGTACCTATCAGTGTGTTTTCTCCGTCCTCTACCTCAAGAACCTCCTCGTACAGCTCTAGGCCCTGGCACTCGATGAAATTGCGAGCAGCAGTGGGCATCTCATCCGTCAGGTTCCAGAGAGCACTCAGGGCGAACTTCAGAGTGGAGTCCACCACTCCCACCATTGCTTTCTGCTGCACGATTGCCAGCAGCTGCTGTGAGACACAAACGAGAGAGTGGGGAATGATAGAGAAAATAAAACAGGGCAAAAGAAAGAAGAAAAAAAAGCAGGAAACATCCTTTGGCAGTGGTGAGTTCAACTGTTGGATGAAATTGTTTACATATTAATAAGTGAAACCAGACATACAATGAATGGAAATAACGGAGGCGCGCAGAGAAGCCTGATTACATACACAAAGAGTGAAAGAGAGACGTGATTGAGTAAACCGAGAAGGCCGAGTGCGTGAGTGAGAAATGAGGTGACAATGACAGAGAACATGAGAATACAGAGTGGGGGAGTAGAGGAAAATAGCAGGGGAGGAAGACAAAGAGAGAACTAGAAATACACTCATGCATATCTAGTGCTAATCCAGGGATGTTGTGTAAGTTTGGAATTACATTCATTAAAAATGTTCAAATACCTTCATAATAAAGATGTCCTTAGCAAGCTGAGCGGTCTCCTCTGTGGACAACTGTGAAAAAAACAAAACAAACACACACGTCTTTCTGAGAATTCTGACGGTTTTCCTAAATGTCAAACTGAATTTTATCACACTACTAAACTGGACTGCATGGCTAGCTGCTAAGACTAGTGTCACAGAAGCACAGGAGGGAAGGGGACAAGGGCACAAAGGCTCTTAGCAGGTTGGACCAACAGGTGCCATGCTATTTTCCCTGCAGTGCACTAATGCACAGTAAGTGAGCAGAGTCTTGACCTTGGACACCAGAATGGAGATGACAGCCACGGCCATCCTCTGGAGGGTGGGATCCTCGTGGCTGCTCAGCCAGATAATCACCAGCGTGGCTGCTAAATACCTGAACCATGATCACATTGGGGATGTGAGGAACAAAGTATTATAAAAATAAACCAGAGATGTACAGACTAGCCTTGGGAAAATTTGACTTCAGGAAAGCAATTTTTATAACAGGAGGAACTATTTCTTTTGGCACTCGCATTTCAAGACAAAATATATTCTGACTGGATCACAAATTGTTGGAAAAACATTAGAATGCCACTCCATGAGTGTACTGATTATCTTGGCTACTGTGTTACCGTGGGCTCATGCCTCATATTACAGCTGAAAGGAGGGTAACTTACTTGTCAAAAGGGACATCCTGAAGGATATATTCACTGCAGAGCGCCAGCAGACAGTTCTTCTGCACCTGGGGAGATGGGAATTCTTTGAATTGGAGAACCATGCTTGAAAGGAAATATATGGGGACATTATAAGCTGTTTAAAATATGGAGGAATGGGATGTAAACCAAATGCAGCAAATGTGAGGTCAGCAACAGAAGCATTTGGAGGTACATTTTGCTGATGTGTAAAATCATCAGGGATCTGTAATCAGATACATTGAGCATACTTGCTGACCTGTTGGTGGTTGGGGAAGGTCTTCATGGCATGCAGCAGCTGGGTGACAGTGCAGCTGAGCAGGCTGACAGGCATGGCCTCAGCTAGGTCCTGAGTGGTCAGGTTGAACACACACGCTGTCGCCACCAAGTGGACGTGCAGGGAGGTGGGGTGGTTCTGCATCCCGCTGAGCACTAACTACAGGAGACAACAGGTTTCTGTTAGAATAAAAGGGTTGTGTTTGTGACTGTTGATGTAAGGTAGTCAAATTGTTAATGGTCTACAAAGGGCGGGATGTAGAGAGTGGATGATGTATATTCTTCTCTTACTCAGTAGGTTCCATTAGACAGTGACGGGACAGAGGGTCTGCCAGATGTTAGGATGTTAGCTTGCATGATACCCTCCCAACATCTGAGCTGTTACGTTGCATTTACTATATATTTGTGAGTAAGATTAAATAGAAACTGCCTCTCTTTTTCCTCTTTTCAGTCACCCATAAACACAGTCATTTATTTTCTATTATGTCAGATCAGAGGTCATCTTCACTTATACGAAGCCAAAAAGTGGTTGTAATAGAGGGGCATGGTAACACAGAAGTATGGTTGAATTAAAATATGTTATTTAATCATGTAACTCATTCAAATTTTAAGATTTTAAAATGTTATACTTGAGCAAAATTTCTATGAAACTGTTATTTTTAGCCCAGGCTTTCATTTGTTTATCTATAAACTCACCTTGCCTTTTATTTGAGTTAGTTGTCAATAGGAGACAGGCTTTTCCTTTTTTCTGTATTTTTTTTCTTTTCCCAGTAAAGAAGGGGTTTCAATATTTTTCTGTCTGTATTTCTACTTTCTAAGCCAGCACAAGCAATGCGATATTCCCTGTCCTTCCTGTCACTCACTGGGATTTGTGGGACAGACTGTAATGCTGATTGATGACGTGTGCCAGCTGATCAGCAACCCTCCTCCTTCCGCCACTACAAAGACGGATTTTTTGCCCTCTTTCTCCTACAGAAGTTGAAGTTCGGCTTCCTGTACATTTCCTGTCATGCTTTTGAAAATCAATCAAGGGATTTCCTGCTGCTTTTGACATGTTGCATTTCAATGAAAGAATAAAAATCAGGCCTTTCATTGCAGAGACAACCTGTTCAACAGTTAGTGTATAAAGGCTTCTAATTGAGACCTGCCTTTATTTGTCAGAATGTGCAGCCACTCCCTGCTACTTCAAGAGACCTTGTCTTTGATTGAGACTATAGACTGTATAAAATATGGACGTAGTATCCGTGACGTCACCCATCTGTTTCTGAAGTGCTGTTTTGAGGCCAATCGTCATCTGCTGCAGGCATATTGCTGCTGTCCAACGATTGTGAGGTAAAGAGGCGGGCTTTGAGCCTCCTAGCCAACAGCTACAGTGTTCCCGCCTGTCAATCAAGTCAGACATGCCCTTATGTAGGCAAAACTCGTAAGCGTCATATCATATTATAGCATATTATAAAGAATGTACCCCCCGTACAGTGTGTGTCTATAGAGAAATTAGCTATTCAGACCCAAACTGTTTTTTGCACCAGACTGTAAACATGTTTATTTTTCCTGCAAATATCGTCTTTTTTGAATTGGTGTTTATGTGGTTTCCAATGTTTCTGCAGCCAGCCTCAAGTGAATGCTCGATGAACTGCAGTTTTTAGCACATCCGCATGGGTTTTATATTTTAAGACCGGAGGTTGCCACTTGTCGTCCACAAGCTGCCACAACTTCTATCACACAAGTTAATAATGGATGTTGCCACATGATGGACATGGTGGACGGTTACTTGGAGTGGCACAGGAAACCACATAGACACCAAATCATAAAAGTCGATCTTTGCAGCATTAATAATCATGTTTACAGCCTGGTTCAAAAATACCTTGGGTCTACGTAATTAATCTCTCTATCAGCACACACTGTACAGGGGCAAATTTTTTTCTAACACGACGGTCAGAAGATATTAATATTACGAGTTTTTGCCCAAATAAGGACATGACTGAATTTAATCCCTCTTTATGTCACACTATGCCTGGTTGAGTTCAGCATTTCCAATATGGCTGCCACCGTCGATTGCCTTCAAAACAGCATTCAGGAACAGATGGGTGGCGTCAAGGATACTACGTCCAATATTTATAGTCTATGGAAGAGACCCGTGAGAAATCAAACCAGAGAGAATAAATTCATTGAGTTTGTGGCCAAACCTTTAACAGTGCTTACACATTGGTCATGTCTTTCACTGCTTTTTGTAATTCATACTCAGTCAGAAAGTATAACTGAAGTGACATTCAATACAAACCTTATTTTTTTCCATCATTGAAGTTTTCTTAGAAATAGGGCTGAAATATTGTCTCATCTTAAGTCAAAAAATGCTGAAGGCAATGCAAATCTGAGCTACTCATTTTGTGACAGATCATAAAAATAGGACGTTCTGAAGTAACTGGAATTATTCCTGAAATATAACGTGTAAATGCATCGCTAAACATATTACCTTTAGCATATCGGGTCGCGGTTTGTCAATGTCGGTGATTAGATTGTAGAGACGAACGAGGGCCTCTCGTATGAAACACTCGCGGTCTCTGTAGCGTCTCAGGGCCTCACACAGCTGGTTCTCATTAGCCTCTCCAGCTACCTGAACACACATACAGAGTATCAGCATTCAGAGGGAAAGGAAATGCAGTGTGCATGTTAAGTACATATACAATCAGAGCCTCAAGTTAGAGACAAATGGGAAACTTATGCCAGAGTCAGGCTGTGTCTACTTAAAACATCCTCAGATGCTCTGACATGTCACAAACATCAACCCAATTCTAACAGAGAAATCTTACTTTAAGGTCTTTTCGTGTAGACAGAACATCACAGGAGCTAGTCCCGGTGGCTAACAGGCCGAGGAAGGTCAATCCACCCCTGGCCTCCACAAACGCTCTGACTGCTGCTTCCGTGACTCTCCTCCGTCCAGAGATATCGAGAGAGACAAGACAAGGCAGGACCTGAGGACTCCCTTCCAGAAGCTGCCTCACTGTTTCATCCCCGTCCCCCCCATCACTGTCATCCATAGTAAAATGATCAAATGAAAAGTCCAGATGCCTGAGAGCGTGAAGCTGGCTAAGGACAGACAGCAACCTGGCGGGCGACATGTCCAGCTGCTGCAGCTGGTGTGCGATCAAAGATTTCAAGGTGCTCTTGCAATCAAGGAGAGCGGTAAGCTTTGTTACAGAGCTGCATGAGATGTCCAGACTCTCCAGCTGAGGGAGAGAGCAGATATCCTCAAGGATGGCATCTATCAGGTCTGTGTTTGCAAGGTTGAGCGTCCTTAAACCACGCAGGGCACTAAAACCAACACAATGTCCTTCATCATCCTCCTCCAGAGACCCCCAGTCCAGACGTAGCCCTTTAAGGGACAGTCTATGCAGGCTAGATTTGCATTCCAGGTTTGAGGTCAGGCTTGAGACAATGTCAGCACCAGTAAGGCCCAAAGAGACGTGGGAGACGTCTAATTCCTGGAGCCGGTGAGGGCAGAGAGCCAGGCGAAAAGCTTTTGCGGACACTGGACAGGATCGGAGGGTGGCTCGGCGCAGGCGGAGCTCTTTGCAGTTTCGGAAAATGCCAACAGTTGTGTCATTCAGTAACCCTTGTAGAAAAAAAAAGAAGCAAACAGTGGGATGTTGTAGGAAAAAGAAGCATTAGTTTTGCCAGTTGTGTGCTTGTGGAAAAGACTTTTCCCACCATCTCATCCTGGCATAAAACACTGAACTATTATGTCATACCATGAGAAGGTTATTTAAGGATAATGGTACTTTGACATTCAGAGTTTTAGTGATTTTGAGGTCCTACAACCGGGACCAATATGAGGCCTTTGCTCATTTTGCTTCATGCACCCGCAGCTAGGGAACAAACAATATTTTCAGGCATCTCTTTTCAGTTAACAGAGCCAAAGAACTACAGGACAGACAGACCCAAATGAGAACTGCATATGTTTTACAAGAATAACATACTAACTAACATTAGCCCAATCTAACTCAACCATCTGTTGTAGCAACAACATCACCCTAATGATCGGTTGCTCCTACGTCTTCAAGGTTCTGGCTGTTTTGTAAAAGATTATTAACCATGGAAATCTTAAATCATCCATGGTCTCTCTGTGATGGCGTGAAGTACTATGTTCTAGTACAGCAAATTCAAATGAGCAGGGCTGGCAGAGGACAGTCAGGATTGATTTGTCTTTAAACACAGTGTTGAACATAATGCAAATATAGAAATTAAATTTGATAGGGTGTGCAAACAGATTTAGTTTAATCTATAAGTTATTGTATGTTATGAGTTCCATGAGTTCCCGTGGAGGATGGAAACATAAAACTAACCAAAGGTCATATTTGTCATGGTTTCAACTTATATACTCCTCTTGAGAAACTTTTGGCGCTATCACTTAGTAGCTGCAATCGGTTGTCCTTAGCTGTTGACCCCCTGGTGTCTCTCCCCCCCCACCCCCCCATACCTACCTAAAGTACCCATCTTTTGCAGTAACTGGTCAGCCATCTCCTGTGGGAAAAGTGGGGCCCAGCTGAGACACATAGAGCCGTCTGCTCGCCTGCTGCACAGAACGTCCAGGCTGCTGCACACTTGAGCTAAACACAGGTCACATAAGGCCCCGGGACCCTCTACAGTATCCTGCAAAGACATAAACAGATAATCGGAGGCAGTGGTGTACTCAAGTTGTTTGAGGGGCAGGGGCGAAAACAAAAAAAAAGGGCACCTTTCTTCAAACCCCTGGTGCTCACAGTTTAGGGTTGATTTAAAATGTATTGATTCAGTGGTAAGAAGATTGGGAAATTTAGAGCATCTAAACTTAATTTCTTGCATCATGGTGAATATTATTTGTGCAATGTTATGGTGGCTCTGAAGTGCAAATCAGATAGGCAATTCAGAAAACACAACTTTTTTCCTAATTTGCTGTAGTGTTTTCTGATTTGGCTTAGTGTTTTCTGATTTGCCGTTGTGTTTTCTGATTTGTTGTTCTGTTTTCTGATTTGCCGTTGTGTTTTCTGATTTGCCGTTGTGTTTTCTGATTTGCCGTTGTGATTTGCACTTCAGGGCCACCGTACAATTCCGTTGAAAAATGAATTATGAAAAAGGAAAACACAAAACTATTGATATATAACTACATCCAGTGGGCACTTTTTTACAATGTAAACATCTGAGGGGCATTCTGAGGCCACTTTTTATAATTTTGTACATCTGAGGGGCATCCAGAGGGCACTTTTTCATGCATTTCCAATGAAAGGCCACAGAGAAAGCAATTTGTAATGTTTCATCTAATCCAAGAAGGCTCTCAAGCGTGATTTCTTTCGAGCACGAGGGCACCTAGGGAAGCAATGCAGTCAACCCACTGCTAGAATATAGGCCAGGGCATGTCATGTGAAAAGGTAGGCTACCTATTGTTACAGAATACATTATAGGCTATGTTTAAAATCAACATGGGTGTGCAGGTCCCCATTTACAGTAGAATCATCAACCGATATTCAGAGTACTGTTTAACATTTTGATTTGAACAGGTGGTAATGGCTCTATATAATGCCCTACATTTGAATAACAGTTGTCTGATCACATTATATGAATTTCAGAAGCACATGTAAGTCCTGACAGTTGTCTTCAAGGATTCTTCAGTAGAGCCACAGAGTAACACAAGACCTGTAACACTGCAAGAGTCTAATTTTAACCTCAACAGATGAGTGACTGCACAGCAAGTAAAGCCCATTTAAATCACCTAATCCGCCCGCTCTCTGCAGGGCAAAGTGGACAAGAGCAGTAGGTCCCAAATAGAGGTTTGTAGCATTAAGTGTGTGAAAGCTGACGACAGTTTAACACCAGCTGAATCTAACAACAACCTGCAGAAAGAGTCAGAGCAAAGTGAAAAACAGAAGACGGGAACGAAAATTAAGGACAAACCACACAGCAGGGCGTCGTTCAGCAAACGTTGACATGTAAATATTTCATATTTTAACTAATATCTTCGCTTTAAAGCTGAGAAAAGAAAATGTGAAATATTATGTTGATTTCAGTCGCTCTTGTTGTTAAACTGTCTCAATGTGACCGCGTGTGATTGGTCAGTGCGTGTGACGTCACCAATAGTTAACTAGAGGTCATTAGAGGAAGTGTAAGATTTTATATATTGAAGCTGTCTTGTTCAGACCTTTTACAGTCTATGGTTCAAACTAATTAACAAAAGTCTGTGGTTGTTTCCCTTACTGATTATGTGGTGTGGTTGTTTTTATTTAAGGTGAGAACACCCAGGAGTTATTGGCTCTTTACAATTATTGAAAAGTTAGTTATTTTAGGTACAGATTTTAGGGGTTTATTTGACAAAAAAAAAGCAAATTGCTGTGTTCAGAGACCGACAATCCCTAAATTGCATAACGCAAATTATTAGTTGATCATTCCTGTACAGCCAGCAAGAGACTATTTAATTGGAAACTTGGTTAACTGAAATTAAACTACGTTTGAGATAGCATCTTCATCTTGTGTTGTGTTCTTTTGCTTTCCTGGAGAGGGTGCAGGGCCGTTACAGTGGCAAGGAGGCACTGCTGCTTCAAAGCCCGGCAAACCAAAAGGGAAGAAGACATGTTCCTCAAGACAGAAATTTGATGTAAGTACCTTCTTTAAAAATGTGCTCTTACCCATGCTTTCTTTGTACGGATTAACAGCAGCACAGCAGACATTTTTGAAAAATGGATTTCCCAAATTAAATGCAGGATGCACGTTGGTTTTATATTAATCCGAATTCAATAACACCAAGAAGTAGCTTGGAGTAAAGTCATTGCTCCTTGGCATATAAAGGAGTCAGTTAAGGTGGTTTGGGTCTTTGTTAAGGATGCCTCCTGGATGCCTCCTTTTAGAGGTGTGGCACGTCCAACTGGGAGCAGACCCAGAGCTCGCAGGGATTAGATTAGATTAGATTAGATTAGATTAGATTAGATTAGATTAGATTAGATTAGATTAGATAACTTTATTGATCCCCTGTGGGGAAAATTTAAATGCTACAAGGGTCTGTTCACAGAATCAACCATCAATAAGACAGTACAGTCTCAAAAACATGACAAATAAACAAATAACACAGTCACACCATTTGAGGCATGATTAACAGCTATGGGTCAGATCCATAACTATAAATGTTCATTAAAAAATCTGACTGCTGCAGGAACAAAGGACCTTCTAAGACATTCTGTGGAGCACTGCAGCATCACCAGTCGCTCACTGAAGGAGCTTCTCAGTCCATTAAAAACATTGTGCAGGGGATCACCTTCAAAGATCACAACAGTTTTTAATTTAGTCCTAGTTCTCTTCTCCAAGGTAACCTCAAGAGAGTCAGGGGTAATCCCAATTACAGAACTAGCCTTTCTGATCAGCTTATTGATTATTTTTCTGTCATCAAGACAAATGCTGCCCCCCCAGCACAGCATAAAAGAGGTCACTAGCCAAAATTCCCTGATAAAAAACATGAAGTAGGTTCCTGCTAGTGTTGAACGATCGTAGTTTCCTCAGGAAGAAGAGTCTTGCCTGAGCCGTTTTGAATACAACCTTGGTGTTCTTTTTCCAGTTTGATTTATTGTCAAGCACGACACCGAGATATTTATAAAACTGCACAATCTCAATCTGCTGACCCTTTATTATCACAGGATAGACTTCTTTTTACTTTCTTCTAAAATCAACAATAAGTTCTTTGGCCTTTCCAACATTCAATTTAAAAAAGTTTGAATCACACCAGTCATGTAAGCTAGTTCATTAATGTTGAAGCAGTTTTAACATCTATCTATCTATCTATCTATCTATCTATCTATCTATCTATCTATCTATCTATCTATCTATCTATCTATCTATCTATCTATCTATCTATCTATCTATCTATCTATCTATCTATCTATCTATCTATCATTAAGTAGAACTTTGATTCTTCCATGTAGAATTAAAAATGGACCTACCACTGTGAAGTTGGAGCTGGTAATAAACTAATTTAGCCACAAGGAGGGGCTCACAGAGAGAGCTAAGCAATTATCCAATATGAGGGCTTGTCTGCTCAGATGAAAACATAATTTTTGGTAGGCCAACTAAACAAAATATCTTGAGCTTGAAGATCCACTCTGAACATCAAACCAGAAAAATACTCTAAGCAGGGATGTTCACAAGACTTTCCTGGGACATGGGTAAAAATCAAAAAGGGGCACCCCATATTTTTGTAAACATGGGGGGCCCCCTGTCATGAAAAAAAAAGGAAATAAGCACTGTGCTTTGTTGAAATGTATAAATAATGTGACTTAAGGGCTCCTGTAAAAAGAGTTCATTTGGGACACTTAGAAGTCATGTTTTAATTTAAGTTTTAAAAAGTCACAATCAGTGGCCAAAACACACAATAAATCATGGAGTTCACTTTCTGATATTCATAGCCTTTATGAATTATGAGGAGTTAGGCAAAAGGATGTCTGGGCTGTCATTGAGGAAGATTTTGAAGATTTTGAATTTGAATTATCTGTTAAATCACAAAAAGATATACAGAAACTTTCCATAAAAGTAAGGGTTTCAAAACAGATTTAATCTCTCTTATCCCTTTCTTGCCCTTGGACCCCACAGACTTCTCTTGAGACCCCAGTTGGACTCAACCCACATGTTGAGAAACCCTGACTACACAAGAGTAGTGCTTGTTTAATGTGTTGCAGATATAGTGATATCCAGACGTGGTTCGAGTTAGCACATAATGTGTTTTTTAGCTTCTTTCAGTAACAGCTTCCTCCACACACATGTTCTTCCATGTATAATTTATTTAAATAGCATGACCTCTATTATACACAACCGACCACCTAGGAGGCACACACTCTTAACACACATACACAACATATGGTCTCATGCATGTATATGGCACATGCACACATGCATCCACACTCCTACATTTGGGTTGCCTTGTGTGCTTATTAACAAATCCTTCCTCCCACATGCTGAAGTATTTCTCCCCATGTAGAGAATCCCCATGCATCAAAGCCTGTGCTTCCTCCTCCATTCAAAACATTTTGCTGAGGGCCGTTCTTTTTTGTCTGCAAAGCCCCTCTGCTTATTGTCCTCATAACCAAATAAACACAGCTGCCAATAGCTTTTGGACGGCCACAAGAGACACACTGATCCCATATTTGGAGCAAAAACAGCAGAAACACTCACATCCAAAACAATTCCTTCATTATTATGCTTAAGCTACTGGATCGCCAGGATCACTCAGTCATTAGATTTGAGGCGATGGGAAACAGCTTTATGAGAAAAAGTAAGTAGACTATGAGGAATTTTTGTGACAAATGAAGCTGTTTGTGAGAGAAGAAAAAGGAGAGTTGATGTGCATGTCATCAACTTCTACAAACCTGACAGACAAATAGCCTGTGGGAGCAGCACAGCATTGTAAACAAGACCTTAGGAGAAGTAAATGATTACAGCTTGACTGATTTTGAGTGTCCTCAAAACTATTGCTGACTCCCAGCCAGTCTGACCTAAAACTCATATTAGGAGGAGCCTCGTGTTTTGTTCTCAAACTTTACACAACATCAGTCAAGGAAGGCAGGGCAAAGCCTTCCCTCTGCTGCAAAACTCACACCGTCAGCCTGCCTCTCTCTGAGTTTGGACCACCCTCTACTGTTCTCCTGGTGGACGGGGTTTTGCTTGTGCCATAGCTGTGAGCAGGCCTTCATTTTCAATGAGAGCACAGACAGAGGGGGACTGAGAGTGAAAGGAGGAGAATGGAGAGCATGAACCTGTGTAGGCAACACAACTGAGACATCAAGCTGGGCCTTATCTGCAACTCCTGGACTGATAACTGAACTCACATACTCAGGTAAAGTTTTATCTTACATTTGAGTGCTTTTTGTGTAATCAAAAGGATACAAAAAGTAGAAATGTCTGATTTTCTCAATCATCAATGAATGGGAAATTTTAAATAACTCATGAATGCAAAGAAAAATGGTGAAATAAGGAAAGATTTGAACTTTAAGTAGAGGTTAAGGTACTTAAGACTTCCATTCTATGAAAAAACTGTAAAATGCTACATTTCATAGATGTATCTGGTGCAAAAACCCATGGTCATACCCTGTACAACCCAGGTCATGAATCATGTCATCCCCTTAGCAGACAGACCTAATCAGTGGCACCATCAGAATAACTTCTGGGCTAATTGTCGCAGTCCTCACAATCTGCTGGCTTCAAGCAAAAGCCACAACAAAGTTAGACAATGAGGACTCTGATTTCTTATAGACTTGTAGTGTATGTTGAAAGAAAGTTGGAGCAGAAATAACAGGACACAAATCTATTCCCTGGAACAGGCTTTCTGGGGGATTTCAATGTCAAAGAAAAACTTTAATTGGGAGCATACTAGTAGACAGTTAGACCTCAATGGGACCACTTAGAGTCAGTGGGGCGACTGGCAGTGTCATCCTGTTCCTCACGGTTGGTAAAACCCGCTACAAAGTTTGACCTGTCTGGTAGCAAGGACTGAATTAATCTAGATGGAGTGACTGGATCTGGTCAGGTCTGGCTGTGAGCGAGGAGAAGAGGAAAATACTCTTTTTTGTAAGTCAAGAAAAAAACCATGGCTGCTGTGGTTGACTTGATGAAGACCAGCCGGGTGTGAACGACAGAGAGGAACCTGGCGGTAAGAACTGCCGATGAGATTCACAGCCCTGGCTGAGGAGAACTTTATGTAAACACTGTCACTCCTGTCAGACCAGGGCCTGTGAGATTCATATTGTGTGGTTGCAGACGTGCAGACGTGCAGACGAGCCAAATCACTGAGACGGAGGTATAGAAGGGGGATGACCTGTGATTAAGGAAAGACAGGGAAAAGTCCTTTCTTGGTAATAATAATGGACTGAGAGTGCCAAGGTGTTTTCTGAGCTCTGACACATGGCCCATTTTCCTTAAAGTGCCTTTTCCCTCTGCTCCCAGATGGTTTATAATCTGTAACAAAACAAACTGCTGAAGCTAAAAATACAGGCTTCAAGGGATTTGTGTGTGCCGCTGAACTTTCAAGCCAGTTATTAAACGCTAAAGTTGGCTCATACACTTTCTTTGTGTAATTTTCCCGGGAAAACATGAAAAACTTGATATTCTATAACTCCCTTTAGACAAGCTTCTTTTCCCTTAGACAATGATAAAGGATACCACTCAGCTTCAGCAGCAGTTTGAGCTTAGGTAATGCTCTGGGATCTGTCCCATTAAGTGTGGTCAGGACTCTTCAGAGCAACTAAACATCAAGAAGCGACCACAGGAATGACTCAAAGCCTCTGCTGTCTCTCTTGGACTCATTTATCTTTGCTTCTTTGGCATCTGTTAAAACCTTCTGCAGATTTGTTTTGATGAGCTCCTATGTGCAGTGGATCATATTGTATGCCTGTCAGAAGTGTTAGATGAAGGTTAGTCAGCCTCACTGGCCACATTCACCAGACTGCCTTCTGGTTGGATTTTTCCCTGCTGCCAAAATCAGCCTCGAGTTGGCTTCCTATTCGCTCCACTTTAGGATCCGAGCCTGGCTATTGAATGTGCAAGGAGGGACCTTCACTTAGCATGCATTTTTGAACGTCACCCCCCTCCTCCTGTTCCACTCATTGTGCTGTCAAAACCAATAAGATCAAATGGCAAGCCTCCCTTCCAAAAATAGACTCAGAAAACATTACTCATAAACCAGGGATTCCTGCTCCCCCTGCTGCTCCCTGAACACTTCACTTCTTTCATGCCTACACAAAATCAGAATGTCCTCCTTGAACCAGCCAGGTAGAAATGTCACAAGTTAATATGAGTCATGAGGACAACATTTACCCCTGGCTGACTTCTACCATTTCGCTCATTACTGGAACACACAGTTTTACGCCTCATTAATTGAACAATAAATCATCAATTAATCAATCCCTTTTTATTTGTACAGGACCAAATAGCAACAAAAGTTATCTCACGACACTCCAGAGAGCCAATCCAGACAGTACTCTTTGCTGCATTGGTAACAGAAACCCATAATGAATTGAAAATGAGTGAGCATTAGCTAACAATGGCCAGACAAACTTCACAGGCAGAAACCTTGAGCAGAACCAGACACATCTGCTGTAACCAGTCGAGAAAGATGGGCAGAGTAAACCCTAATTAAATTATATTTGTAATATCATCCATGGCTATATTAGAGTCATGTTGCGACACACACTTCTTGCTTTGTGTCAAATTTTGTCACACTCAGAGGGATATTTAGATGTTAATTCTCCACGCGTGCCAGAGCAGGTCTATTGAAACTCTATCGGGGAGGTTTGGAGAAGGTCTGAGCCATGAGATCGGCAGAAATATGAAAAACAAATCCCGGCACTTGCGCACACACCCAGACACCTGATACAGATGTGGCCTTAATGAAAGAGAAACCATGAGGGAATGTATTGAAAAATTGAGTTACGATAACAGATTTGTGGTAGGCGGGTAGCGCTGCTCTTAGTCCACCACAAGTGTACCAGAAAGTGCATCTTGCCAAGGGCAGGACTGTCTGCAGAATTTAATGTGATTTCAGCTGTGTCTCTGCCACCGTCTGCTACTTTTCACTTCAGATTTTCATGCTCACTTACTTTATAATCAAGCACAACCCTAGTGTTGAGTTTTAACTGGAAGCATGCAGTGTTGTGCCAGCAGATGCACCTTGACAATTTAGGATTTGCAGGCACAGTGCTTATGTTGGATTATATCGGGTTAGAGGGGGGGAAAGAAAAACATCTGGTAGGAAATTGTACAAAATAAGCGGTAACAAAGAGCAGCACTTCCTTGTCACCACTTGGCCCAATAAGAAAAAGTCTGTTGAGTTTAATACTTCTTACAGTCAGCGAAGCCAATAAAATGCCAAAGCCAACAATGAAATCATCCTACTAACAAGTACTGTTTGTATAGCCAAAGCTTGATTATTCATAATCCTGAGCTCAATACAGAACAGTTCATCCAAGAACTCCTACTAAAAACCAACAATAAGCCACAGCGTTGCACTACATGTCCCCATGTTATGACAAACAGACACTGTACTTTATTTTTAGTCCATTCTGTCTTTGTCAATAATCCCCACCAACAAAATATATATATACTTCTTTTACTGAATACAGTCATCTACAAACACACAATTTACTTCTCTTTGACTTCTGTTTGCTAAAACAAACAGCCTGGTTGTTTAAGGAATAGACTATGCTTTATGTAGAAACACACAGCTCTGTTATCATTTCTGTGAGGCTATTCCTGTACAAGTGTGTTGAGTTTAATGCTAACATCAGCATACAAGAAATAGACTGGATACATTGACATGTCGCTGTTAACCAGGTATAATGTCACCATTTAAGTTTAGCATACATGAATGCTAAGATATGCTAATTAAGAAATACCAAATGCAGCAGAGGCTGAGAATTGTTACCTGTGGAAGTCTTTTTTACAAACACACTTGGTTGTAAAAGAGATTGAAATAAATGCTAATGCCTTCACATGACCTACAAAAGCAGAAGAGACCACGAGCCAGCAGATTCATTATTTTGATATAATATATTTCAAAACTATGACTGTATATAACTATGATTTGCTGTTTGCTTTGTCAGAGGTGGGGTTTCTGTTAAAAATCTATAATTTGGGATGAGTTAAAAGGCTGACAGTAGATTTCTTTATTAGTGCCCTCAAATGTGACTTTGAAAGAACATCTTTTGTAAGTCCTTAAAGAATTAAGCTTAGACGATTTATGCCACTTGGTCATGTTTTTTTTCTTTAAGTCAAAAGGAATATAACAACTGTTTAATACTTTAATGAAAGTAGGTTGTGAAGACAGAAAGGGTAAATGTTATTTTTTTGTAAATGCACTGGCCACCCCTGCCTATGTGAGAGCCTCAGTTGGGCCATCCCGGTCAAAAAGTTCTGGACACGCCCCTTGGGGTAGGGGTGGTCTTCTCAAACAGAAGTCTGTTAGCTACTTGATGCACCTTTGACCAGCTACAATGTTACACACCTCAAGAGGCAGGTAGGTATGCTTCTGCTCCTGGCCCACCTGAAGACAGGGCAAGTGTGGGTACTTAAGCTGCAGGTTGTACTTCTCCCTGAAGTAGTGGGATACAGTGCGCTCTACAGTCTGACCATTTTCCAGCTGTAGAGAAGTTTAAGTGTCCTTTGGCAAGACACTTAATCAAAACTGTCCCTGGTGGCTGTGTCAGTGTGTGTGAATGGTATTGGTTGATACTGATGGCAGCTTTACATAACTACCTCTGCCATCAGTGTGTGAATGTGGTGTGAATGGGTGAATGTGACGTAATGTAAAAATGCTTTCAGTGGTCAGAAGAGTGAAAAAAAGTACTTTATGAATACAGGCCATTTACCATTGACCACTTACATAGCCATACCATACACAGAAGTGATCTGGTGGGTGGAACCACCAGATTGACATCACGCTTACCACAACATACTTTTAACTCAATGATAACACGTCAAAGATCCTTTGAGGCTGGTACGGTCCACAGCTGGACATAGTCTTATGTTGATTTGAGGTAGACACACAATTATTGAAGTTCAAAGATTCTTGTGTTGATGTTTGTTTCTCTCTTGGTTTCTTCTCCACTCTGCTAATTTATAAAAACAAAAAAAGCCCACATTTGTCAACAGAGCTGTCAACAACTTCACATTCCTTATTTTTTATTATCAAACAGCTGATAAAAATTAACATCTGTCTTTATGATGAACACGTGTACAAAGGCTTAATCAGAATGATTAGAAGTACTTATAACGTCAGCTGTGCCATTCATCTTTTTGTACAGTCTTTGCTGAAAACACTCCAGCAGGCAGGTGTCAGCTTTTTCTTTTTTTTTACATCCTCCACTGCAAAGATTCATGGTGGGTGATAAATATGCCATTTAAAAGACATCAGGATAAGATTGTCAATCAGAAAACAGAACTTTGGCGTGTTCAAAACAAAGATAAGGACCAATATGGTGATCACAACAAGTTCTGTCCATACACAAGTCCCTGAAATCCCTGAAATAGATGATTAGGCATTTTACTCAAAACCTCAGATCCAAACCTTATGGAGCAGCATGAGGTTAACAGGAAACAGGGGCCCCTTGCGTCAAATTACTATCAGCTGTGAATTAAAATATAGTGAGCCATTAAAGAGACTAATATCTTTGCCAG
Source organism: Notolabrus celidotus (assembly GCF_009762535.1). NCBI lineage: Eukaryota > Metazoa > Chordata > Actinopteri > Labriformes > Labridae > Notolabrus > Notolabrus celidotus. The sequence continues at coordinate 25,281,705 of NC_048286.1, forward strand.
GAACTTGGTTGGAAACTGTGAACTTTAAGTGTCAAAACATAGGTCAGCAAGTCTGAAATTCTTAGCTAACATCTTGCTGGTTTGTTCTTGGTCTTTATTATAGGATCCTTATGAGATATATGTGTATGAGATACAGCCAACCCTAAACACTTCCACTTGCTCTTTTCTTTTGACAGATCTTGTTCACTGTAGAAGAGAGGAGGAACCATGGGACCTGGAACATGGAGTATACTTTTTCTGTTGTGTCTGTCTCTCTGGAGCAGCAGCCAAGCCCTCGCCAAGCACCCCATTCTCTCTCGGATACGAAGAGCCCCAGAGGCCGGTGGAGACAACAAGAAGTGCTCCTACACCTTCCTGGTCCCTGAACAAAAGATCACAGGACCCATCTGTGCCGCCCGCGGTTACTCAACCGACAAGGACCGAGTGACACGTCTAGACGTGGCAGGTGTGCGAGATCTCCTGTCAAAGCAGCGTCGGGAAATGGAGACCTTGAAGCTGGTGGTGGATGTAGATGGCAATTTGGTGAATGAGATGAAGCTGTTGAGGAAGGAAAGCAGGAACATGAACTCTAGAGTGACTCAGCTCTACATGCAGCTGCTGCATGAGATCATCAGGAAGAGGGACAACTCTCTAGAGCTGGCACAGCTGGAGACACGCGTCCTAAATGCTACGACTGAGTCACTACGCTTGGCCTCCAGGTACAGGGAACTGGAGGCCAAATATGCAGCCCTATCTGCAATAGTGAACAACCAGTCTGTGCTGATTGGTGCATTAGAGGAGCGATGTATGCAGGTGTACAGTCGTAGGCATGAGCAGCCACCAGTGGGTCCTCCACTTGTGCAGGTGGTACCAGAAAACATTCCTGTTAATGTGCCTCGTTTCACCAATGAGATCCAGAGGGACAATGCACGAGGGTTTGCCCGAGAGAGAGGCTCTCGCTCTGGGCCGTCACCAACAAGTGGCACCCTGGAAGTCCAGAAACCACCACAGAGGAACTTCAGTACTGAAGGTGAGTAAGTTGGTGGATGATCCATTCATCCTTCCACCTGCTTATTTATTTCCATTCATCATTTGATTAATTCAGCCACAAAATTCTGAAACATTCATGGTCAAATATTTAGTGGACATTGGTTTCAGGCTAACCGCAACCAAATAATAATCAGAGTTAGACAGATGTTAGTCAGTGGCCTTATTTTCAAAGGTTAGAGATTTGCAAACTCAGCTAGAGCTCAGTTCACTGCTCAACATAAAGAACACAAACCCAGATGGAAATAAAAATGTTGTAATGTCTGAAGTAAGGAATGGGACTTAAAGCAAAGCAAAGAAAGACCTAAACAGTGTGATTTTGCTCATCAACAGAAATACCTGACACATTAAGATTGCCCTCGCCCAAAAATAATAAAGTGTGTAGCTTTAGTTTCAGTGCAGCTAAGTATGAAAATGATCCTTTTCTAGACTTTTCCATTACATGTGAGACGCAACCAGGCTGCCATGATAGACTGCTAACCACAAAGTTAAAGCACTTCTGGCATACTTCATGAACTGAATGGGCTTCCTTTACATTATTATTATTATTAACCTGGAGGGGGTACTCCACCTTTAAACAAACACACAGCTACATGTGGTTTTAATTGAAAATCTTGTAATGAGAATGTTGAAATACTTTGAGAAAAAGCAGATGTGGTTCACCTATAGGGTGGGTTAACCATTTTGTTTTTACCACAAATGAAAGCAAGTAATTTTGTGTTAGAATGACGTAATTTTCTCCATTCTCTGCTGCTGTTCTTGGACAACATAGTAAACATCTTTGTTTAAAATGTGTTCTCTATTATTCTGTCTGCTTGTGTGATTTTTGTTCTTGTTTACTGTTTTTTCCTACTCAGCCCTCAGACTGTGACTACAAAGTCTTTCATGTAAATTCATGACAGTCATGTTGTTCTCTACTAAAAGTGGCTAAAACTACCCTATAAAGCAAAAACACAGTGACTACATGCTAAGTCAACCTTGAGCTTAAGATTTAGACTTACTGACTTAAGTTTAACTGCATACATTTTTTTGGCCATACACATTTTTAAAAAGGGGGCAAACAGGGAGAACAATAGCTAGGCTAGCATAACGGCAACCGGAGCTTCCCTGAGCTATGTTGGTTAGCTGTCTTTTTCCAAACTCTATCACTGACTTAAAAAATATGTCATATTCAAACATATTAGACATTAATAGAACTCTCTGACATACAGCAACATCATCATATAAATGAACAGCCAATCATATTGTGTCCACGTTTAAATAGCTAATTTCTCTATCTGCACTCAATGTATGATTTTTAGGTGATAGATAGATAGATAGATAGATAGATAGATAAATAGATAGATAGATAGATAGATAGATAGATAGATAGATAGATAGATAGATAGATAGATAGATAGATAGATAGATAGATAGACTGATTGATTGATTGATTGATTGATTGATTGATTGATTGATTGATTGATTGATTGATATTTGTCCTTAATAAGGAAATTTGTTGTCACCGTCTGTACCAAGAATACATGTATAAAACACAAATAAACAATAAACATCCACCCAGCCTCACAACAATGAAGCACATCATCCCACATATATACACACCGGACACATATGAACACACCGGACACATTACATGGGCATTTTGTTTAGCAGTGCTATGGCCAACGGGACAAAGCTTCTACCAAAGTGGACTCGCCTACACTAAAGGGATCTGTATCTGCAACAAGATAGACAGTAGCTATTAGCCGGGAGGATGGCAGCCCGCCTCACCTCCCCTTCTTTGCCTCATAATTTGACCGGAAGTTAGATTGAGTCAGCATTTCCAATATGGTGGCCGCCGTTGATAGGCTTCTAAATTCTGCATCAGAAACCAATGGGTAATACCATGCAGACCACATCAATGTTATTGAGTTTGTTTAATGGTAATGGTAATCATCCAAAAATAATCTCAATAATGGGATATTCTTAAAATCTAAAGAAAATGCGAATAAAGTTGGTATTTTGTTATTTTACCTTAAATGAAGGTAATGAAGGTCATATATGGTATTTAAGTACTGTCTTGCCACAGTGAGGGAATTGGCTCCTTACTCTGCTGCTGTGAGTGTTCTGAGAGGACATCTTGTCTTAGAGAAATGTGTTTTCTATTACTATGTCTGCTTGTGTGATGTTTGTCCCTGTTTATTCGTTGGTTCTACTTAGTTTGCTCTCAGACAGTGACTACATCATCTCTCATGTAATCTGTTTCCAAAATTGTCTAAAACTGCTCCACAAAGCAAAAACACTGTGACTCCATGCCCAGTCAAATTTTGGTTTCCACCACATTCAGTCTTTTAGACAAAGTTTAAATGAAAGCACCTTTAAGCATTGGAAAACAAGAATATAAGGGAATAAACAGCACAGCCTATTAATGCTAGCCTAAGAGTTACAGCTTGCTTTAGCTAAAGTATGCTGGCATGGAAAGCTGGAGAGAAACAGGAAATGTGAGGTATAGGGAATGGGGAAGACATGCAGCAAATGGTAGAGGCTTGGAATTGCGCCTGCAACCGATGCGACGAGGACTAGCCTCTGTATATGGGGTGCACGCTTAGACCACTAGGCCAATGGCACCCCAATTTAGCTATTTTGACAATGTGTAAATGAAGCTGTCACTAAAAATGTAAGTAAACAGGAGAAAAACACCCCAGAACAAGTAGTTCTACAATATTAAACTAGGAAAGTTACCCTGTTCAAAAGTTCAAACACTGACTGTCTAGTTCAACACTTTCCACAGTCTCACTTCCAGCATGTCCCCGTCTATCTTACCAACTACTGACCTCTCTTGTTTGTCTTTCCTTTAGGCCCATTCAGAGACTGTCTCGATGCACAGGAAGCTGGCCACAGCACCAGCGGTATGTATCTGATCAAACCAGACGAAGCAGAGAGACCAGTACAGGCCTGGTGTGAACAGGATATCGACAATGGGGGCTGGACTGTCATCCAGAGCAGGAGAGATGGATCTGTTAACTTCTTTAGAAACTGGGACAACTACAAGGTGATGACACAGACACTTTCTCTGCCAATTTTTCTCTCTCCTCTCCGGAGTCAACTATTTTAGTCATACAGGGTCAGTAGGGGTGCTGTTATATGACCCAACTGGGCAAACCATCTGGGGTCTATGGGACTATTTCCCTGTCTGGAATCCTTGTGTTTTCATTTACAATAAAATATAATGCCCTGTCAGCAGCGCCTTTCGTGAAGGTCATTTGGTTTGAGATTCCCATTATGAAACAGTAGATGCCCCACTAGGAAGGTATGTTCCACAGCTCAATCTGCAGATGTTTCTTTCCAAAACCGCTACTACTGTGGTGCCTTCCTGGATGAATGGCTGGTTGGCTTACTACGCCACACCATATAGGCCCTCTCATCAAAGCTCTGTGAGAATGAGACGGAGTATATATCACTGCTGGCAGCCGCTACAATCCAGGTTTCCATTCAGCCACGCCAGGCTTGTGCATGTGTAACTAGAAGCTAAATTGCTCTCTTCAACATTGATTTGCCTCTGCGCTCTCCCACAAAGCCACCACATGTACGCACACACGGCAACAGAGACAAGGCCACGACTGAAACCCTACATCGTTCATCATCTGTTGGCTCATACTACTAATCCACAATCACAAACCTCAACTTTCTCTACCAAGTGAAGTGTTCTGGATACACACGCCAGGCGTAGATTGCTCGTGGTTATTCAACACTAAGGGAGCTGGCCAGTTTCGCCATTAGCTGTGATCCAAGAGATCTGTGAGGTTTGAGTGAGAAACCAGAATCTGGAGATGGATGCTTATTTTCCTGCAGAAACTAAACAACATGTCACTGTTAGTCATTTCAAAGACAGTGAGGCATTCTTTCGCCACAGTCTCTTTTGAAGTCCTGTAGTTTATCTTATCCATAATCCAAACGCCATCAATAGGGAAATTCTCATTTGCTCTGTCACAATCCCAAAGACTCATCCACAAGATGGGTTTATGTTCCTAAACAATTCTCATCAGGCTAAACAATTGGCATTTTTTCCCAAACTCTAAACGTAACCATCCTTTTGTTCTTCCTTTGACTCAGAGCGGCTTTGGCAACATAGACGGGGAGTACTGGCTTGGTCTGGAAGGCATCTACAAGCTGGGGAGACAGGGGGACTATAAGCTGCTGGTGGAGCTGGAGGACTGGATGGACAAGAAGGTCTATGCTCAGTACAGCAGCTTCCATCTGGAGCCTGAGAGTGAAGGTTTCCGTCTGCGTTTGGGTATCTACCAGGGCAACGCTGGGGACTCCCTCAGCAGCCACAACGGAAAACAATTCACTACTCTAGATCGAGACAAGGACGGCTTTGCAGGTACATGAACAAGGGGTCCCTTCATTCTGTTATACCAAACAGTCTCATTTTAAGCGTGTCATATTTTGTTGAAATGTAAAGACTCCTTTCTCCTGCTCTCTTGCAGTTTGTAATGCCCACTGACATCAGTCTGATTAGCTGCTCTTGTTTGCTGAGCTCGTAGGTGGTAGCTCAAACTAGAGCTGAAACTCAGACTCGCTGTTATCTTGCTATTTTCAATCATGGCAGCAACAGGAAAACGTTGCAGTGGCTTAACTACAGTGTGCAAATAACATGATTTTAAGAAATGAAGGCGACAATTTTTAACCTTAAATGCATTGCGATTACTGCTTTTATGCCGGCAGCCCTAATTTTACAATAAAAAACAGACTCTCATACTGTAGTTCTAACATATTTTGAAACAAGGTTTACTCAAGCTGGTGGATGGTGCACAGACTTTTATATGAAGGGTAATTGAATGTGGCCCCAGTCCATAGACTGTATAAAATATGGACGTCACCCATCTGTTTCTGAAGCACTGTTTTGAGGCCAGTCGTTGGCGGGAGCCATATTGCTGCTGTCGAGCGATTGTGACGTAAAGAGGCAGGCTTTGGGCTTCCTAGCCAACAGCTACAGTGTTCCCACCTGTCAATCAAGTCAGCTGTGCCTCTCATTGGAAGACTCGTAATCCCAATATATTCGAAATTGGCGCATTAGAAAAAACAGTGTGTGCTGATCGAGAGATGAGCTATCCAGACTACACTCGTCCTTTGTACCAGGCTGTAAACATGTTTATTTCTGCTGTAAAGATTGGCTTTTTTGAATTTTGTGTTAATGTAGTTTCCGGTACTTCCGGAGCCAGCCTCAAGCGGATCTTCGATGAACTGCAGTTTTTAGCACTTCCGCATTGGACTCATATTGTTAGACCGGAGGTTGCCGCTTGCCCCAGTCCCTTTGTTAGGAATACAACAATGCCTCACAGAAATATTTACTCACAATCCAGAGAAGTTGGATTGAGGACATGACCTGTGTAAAATCAGCAAACCAAATAAAGATCCTTCCAGAAGAAAACATTTTATTTATCAATCATTTTTTGAAACAATGTCTGACTTTTTTCCAGACTCAATCCATGTTTATTATCATATTTAGATGGCTAAAAAAAAAGATCAACTTTTCTGATTGGGGAGAAAATTATCTCCATAGTTTTCTTGAATTACTCCTTTGATTACAGTCTCAGAAACATTCACCTCGATACAACGTGACACAAATGTAAGCAGAATGTTTTATTTTTAACAACTGAAATGTCTTTCAGCTTGTCTCCTTCTTGCTTCTTAGAGTTAGTTCCTCTGTTTAAAATATTTCTTCACAAAGCTAACCATCTTTCTTCCTGTTTCTCCACTGCAGGTAACTGTGCCCATTTCCATAAAGGAGGCTGGTGGTACAACGCTTGTGGCCAAGCCAACCTGAACGGTGTCTGGTACACCGGAGGCGTCTACCGCAGCAAATTTCAAGACGGGATCTTCTGGGCCGACTACGGCGGAGGCTTCTATTCCATGAAGTCTGTTCGCATGTTAATCAGGCCCATAGACTGAGGAGATCCTGTATGCCAGGCTGGTCCAGGAGCAGCTATCGGAGGCCGGGGCAAACATGAACCTCATTGACCTCAATAGTAACTTGAACTGCCTCTTTTAACAGACATGGACTCTGTGTGAAGATTGTTGTTTTTACATCATAATATAAGCACACATAGAGGGATTTAGGGTACATTGTTATTTATCTTTGCCTTACAACTCTTAACCACCAAATACACATGATGTTGAAGGGAAGTCAAGATTAATCGTCAAAGTATTGTAGTTAAAAAATACAAGATGTCTGCCTTATAAAGAAACCGCAGTTTTCCTTATAATAAGGTCACCTGGGGAGAGTAGGCGCCACTACTGCAGAACTTCATGGGTATTCATTTCATTCATAAGCTTTAGTCTCATGGGATCTATAAGCAGCTCTGTTAACCTCGCCAAAATAAACATGGGGACGTGGACACTCATATATAGTATTTAACGTTTTTTATTGTTGCTGGAATCTAGAAAATACACTTTATATGAATTTATTTAGACATTTAGAAAACACCAACATTTTCAGATGTTTTAGGTAAAAACATCCACTTTGTGATGATCACGCAAAAACACTAAGGATCTTTCTTTTTTTTTCTTACACTTAAAATGACCTTTGAGGTGTATGTTAAAGTACTTTGTGTGAGTACAGATGGCCTGAAATGATAATTTATGTGTATAATTAACTTATCATAACATTAAAAAGGGCCAGGTGTCCTGAGGGAGCAGTAATTGATCCTACAGAAAAATAGAGCTAATTTCCTCCACTGTATATGTGACAATCATTCTCCAAGTGTGCCTGCACGGATGGAAATTGCTGTTAAATGTTTTTCTCATTTGGCTGTTGATTAAATTTCAGTACGATTCTGAGAAAAACGAGCATTGTTGAGTTGGAAAAAAAAGATGTTTTGGTTGGTTTTTGAGCACGAGAAATATGCTGACCCAAGCGGGTTGAGAGTTATAGGCGATGGACTGACAACGAGAAACACATTGCTGGAAGTCAGACAGGATGAAGAAAGAAGAGGGGAGGGCAAGGGATGAACTGGGGTGGAACTCGTCCAAATTTCCATCTTATTTCCCCTCCTCTTCCTTTTAAATACATAGAAATTTACATTCTTTCCACACAAAAGTGCTTTGACTGTATGTTTTTATAAAAACACTTTCATTGAAAAAGTCATGGGGGCTTGCACTCTTTAATCACCAGGATGGAAAGAAAGCAGCATCTTTGTGGGGGAACCATCCCAGAGGAGAGGGGAGCAGGGGGTTGTGGTGGTGGGTCTGCTTTGAACAACAACGCTACATCCAGCAGGCTTTAGTGTCTGAGACGAAAATAGACTCTCGTACTGTTTTTACTTTCTGACCACATCGGCCCTCACACCCATCTCCTTTATAAAGCCTCACACAAACTTTTATAAGGCTACTAAACACTAAACCAGGATATCGGTCAAACCCAGCTGGACATGAAAACATGTTTATGAACATGTAAAAAAAGCTGGGTCTAATAAAAACAGCGCTGGAATGTAAAAGAAAAAACAGCAATAAAAGTTGAAACTACTGAGTCTCAATACTTGGCAGAACAATATTACACAACAGACAGTTAATAAATGAGAACATTTAAGGTCACATCAGGGGATGTTCTTGTTTATTCAAATTCAAAGGAGTCCTCTACTGTTTACCAAGTCATAGTTAGTGCATGACTTCAGTCTTTGATTACATTCCAAAATGATTCTGTGGAAGTGAGTCTTGAAAGACTTCCTTTTCTCCTGGAGTTATGAAGTAGTTCAGTAGTCGCTGGAATACAGATGAATATATTACAGAGGCATCCTGTTTCTTGTGGTGACACATTTCTGTGGTAGACTCAGTAAGAGCTAGTCATCAATTTAAGTCTCATCACAACCTCAACTACTTTTCCGCTGTCTGGTCTTTTTGTTTCACTGTCTAACAAAGCATGATTAAACATTTTTGACCTTAAAGCTCCTGTAAGGAACTTTAAGGTCAAAGTTGTTAGTGTCAACTTTGGCACCCCCTGTGGACAAAATAGTACACCTTCTCTCTTTGTTGATATTTTCCTATACAGTACATTTTGTAAGTAGTTCTGCCTCCTTTTTACAATCAAACAAATCACTCTATGAGAATCTTTGCCGTAGAAAATGTGAAAACAGGCTGTTGTGTCAGGGTGCTGTTGGTCACCTCATCTGAGACTTACTCCTACCCTCTGACAGCATTTATAGGGATGACAATACGTTGATAGAAATACTTAATCTTCTTAATGATTGTCTCTTTTGCTTAGGTCATATAGAGGCATCAATAAGAATTTAGGTCTGTTTTAAAAACAACCAAAAACTCCTCACAGAAGATTTCAACTTGTCTAGGTTTATCCATCTGTTGGCGAGGGTGGCACCTTCATTAGTTTGTGCAAACATGCTGCTGTTGGTTACTGTGTAAAATAATTAGTTTGTAATATTTTTTATCTTTAACCCTCCTGTTAAGGTTGTTTTCAGGAACAACAATAATGTTCCTGGGTCACTTTGACCCGGGGCATATTTAGTTATCCAAAAGTGTCAAAAGCCCCCAAAAATCCCAATAAACGTTTTTTCAATCTCATTATTAACTCCATTACTAACCATTTAAATCCATATTTAGAGCAATGGTGTTTTTTAATTCTCACAGATCATGATTCAATGAGGATAACTCACTCGTTTTTCATGAATATTCATGTTAAAACTTAGTAAAATGTTGGTAGGACTCCCTTGCAGAGAATCTTGATATATTTTGCCCCTCCCGAGTGTCCACTCAATGTTGATTGACTTTGCCCACAGGAACAGAAGAGGTGGAGTGAAATATGTCACACAGTTGCAAAGAAACAGTTAGTATTGGACACTTCTGACCCCTTTTAGCCTCCACTTTGACTGCCGGGTCAAATTGACCCAGTATCTGTGTTATATAAACATGCAGGGGGGGGGTTGCAAATATGTGAAATGAACCATTTTTATTTTGTATGTTGATTACGCTAATTGAGCCAAGCTGAAGAAGATTCATACCAAAAAAATGCTTTTAACATTTTTTTATTGTTCTTTAATTTTGAAACGGGTCAATCTGACCCAGAACGTAAAAGGAGGGTTAATCGTAACTATGGTTCTAATCAAGCCAGAGCCAATCAGCTTAGCTTAGCACAGCTCAGCACCATGCAGGGCTTGGCTTGACATTAACACCCGCCAACCCACATGAAGTCTATTGCCCTGGGCTTTAGCATTTTGACCGACGACACTGTTGACTCAACAGTGTTGAGAATGGTGGAGATGTAAACCAAAGGAGCTATGTGCCTGAACATAAACAAGGTTTTTCCTGACTATCTGCAGTTTTGGGGTCATAAAGCCCGCCTTTTCCATTGCAACAGTTGGAACATGGGCCACACTAGAAGATTAAAATATATCTTAAATAATTATTTATCTAAATTGCTTTCTGACATAGCAGTAAGTGGCAGTAGCTCAGTCCATGGGGACTTGACTTGGGAACCGAAGGGTCGCCGATTCGAGTCCCAGTGTGAACGAAGTTTGACAAGTGGACTGGTGGCTGTAGAGGTGCTGGTTCACTTGCCTGGGCACTGCCGAGGTGCCCTTGAGCAAGGCACCGAACCCCCAACTGCTTGGGCTGCGCTGGTTGATGGCAGCATCCTCACTCTGACAACTCTCCCTAAGTTGCATGTCCACTGCATGTGTGTGCATTGTATGTATATACCAAAAACCGGCGTGTAGCATGACCAAAAAATAACATGAGTTAAAAAATTTAATTTCCCCATGGGGATTCATAAAGTACGTTCTTCTTCTTCTTCTTCTTCTTCTTCTTCTTTCTCTATTATACTTATTTATGAATGAGTCTTCATTTGTTGGGAGATTGACAGCTCCGTTCAGAAATGCGACACCCACAGCAATCTTTACCTGATTAACACTCAAGGGGAGGTGCGATGAGAGAAAACGTGACAAACACTTATACAAAAGTCATTGCCCTTTCCACAACTGTGACTGTGTGACATGTTTATCAGGAATTTATAAGATGTTTTGATTAGCAGAAGTAGCGTAAATAGTCTCATGGCTCTACCAGCCCGGTTGCTTCTGCACATTCCTTGGCTCCAAAATATCAGCAGACCAGGTGTCTGGATTTTTCTGGGATTTATCTGTTTGTCCGGTAGAAAGTTTCTCACAAATATTTATAAAAAGGTAAAATGTCCCAACATTTAACAAGAAGTGGTCCTGGTTTCCAAGTTACTAAACTAATCACAGTATTACAGAGTTTAAGCAAATACATTAACATTTATCAAACATTAACTTTTGCGTTGAACACTGATCTTGTAGGTGTAAATCAATCAAGAACACAGGGCTGTTACTTGCTTTAAAGTCATTAGCTCAGGGAGGCTCACATTTCTTAATTAGAAATTAAACAAATTTTTGGGTTCATTGCATTAGCTGTGTTTATTGTGCCCCCCGTGGGTGTGCTAGACAGAAATGATCTTCTCCCATCATGATGATATGCCTATATTGCATGCAAAACTCCTTACATGACATCAACATGTACTAAGGCTGATTTGGGGGAATGAAAATTTGCTCATCCTATGAAAAGGTCAAGTTTCATTGAAATGATACCCCACTGAGCAAACATATTCTTTAACCAGACAGAACCACCTTCCTGTCACAAGCCTGCCTCTCAAACATGGAGCCTTAACACGCCACAGAGTGCCAGTGTGGGATGCTCCGTTCCCACAGACGCTGTGACCCAAGTCTTCCAACTACCCTGCGCACCACACACTGAACCCTTACATTTTAAACAGCCTCATGGGGCGATGGAAATGCATGTTCAACCCACAAAAACCAAACTTTTGCACAGTCAGATGTTGGAACAGAGAAGGTGACATCTTTGGCTCCAGTAAGGGGACCACACTCAGGCCTGTACAACTTCGAATACCTGTCTACCAACAGACTGGTAAGGGTTGATGGCTGTTGCAGTGTGGTCCTCAGAGAACCACTGCAGGTTGAAGAGGTGAAAGCTCTTTTTGTCACCATGTTAGACTCCTCTGTCTATGAGTTGTACCACCAAAATGGCAAGAGGCTCGGCTGATTTCCTGAAGAAGAAGCTGGCTGTACGGCTGTTTGCTGAAAGACATCTGCAGTTGGCAGAGGGTCCGTGAGAGTGACTCATTAGCCCTCAAAAGCTCTGTTAGTGTCAACCAGCAAATCAGTGGACAGGATGTGAAGCTGTTTTCTTTGAAAATAAGCACCATGACCAATTTTTGCCTCAACCGGGACAGTTAAACAACCCCATAACTAAGTCCATTCCTAAGTGCCCTTTTGATTTAAAGCTTAGCAGACACTTGTTTAAGATGGAAGATCATTTGGAGGGATCTGGGAAGGCTCACTAAGCTGCAGACAGCAGCAGTTTCCACTCTCCCTTATTAGTCTAAAACATACAGTGGAGAGATATTTCGTTTAGCTGGGAAGCACACAGGAGAGTGCTGAGATTGTGAAAATCAGATTTATTTTAATGAGTTTTTTTTTTTTATTCTGACAGAAAGAGGTCAACTTAAGCAGTGATTGTAACCCAAAAATATCAAACAAAGGAACATTTGAGGCATTCGAAGAGTGCTCCTTGACATGATATAAATACGGTTAAATACATACTGTATATTAGTGACCACATATTCAGATGGTTATCATTGTCCATATGGCTGGCAGGAAAAGTTTGTTTGTTCTAGACTCAAACCTTGAAACCTCTTTATCAAATGGATCTACTTGGAGGAGATGTATGACCTCAAAACACTGTGGAGTCAGCATTAGTCACTGAGCTGGAGGTCTCACTAATAGTCTACAGTATGATGGTTAACTGTATGTATTCTGGATATAAGGTTTCACTTATTGTGATGAATGGTTTGAGTCATGGAGGTCTGTTTAAGGCTTCACGATCGCCTGGGGAGACAAAGCCAAAGGAGTGATCGCTCTGACTACTCAACTGTTTCCTCACTGTATAAAACAGTGAATAACAAAAGAGCCTTCCAGTCTAAACCTGCTCAAGAGAGGCAGAAGCCAAGGGGCCACAAAGGGCAATAGAAGGAACCACAGACATATTTTACATTCAGTCCAGTGGAAGAATTAATTAAAATAAATATTTTATTATTACTATTTCTGCCCTGCAAGGTCCAAAACTGAAAAAAACAACACTCACTTGTTTCTCATAAAAATGACATTGGAGCCAGATAGATATTGTTTATGGTAGCAAAAAGGACGAACAAACAAGAAAGCCTTGTTTCATCCTAAGTTTATCATCCTACTAACACCTATTAAAGTCCTCTTGTTTTGTTCAATCTAATCTGTTTTTTCAGTACAGGAAACAAAATGGAAATTTGAAAAGTCATGAGCAAACAGGCAGTCAGCCTTCACACTAACAAAACTTACAAACCCATAGAACTATAACTTGTTTGGTTGATATTGCGTTTTTTTTGCCGATATCCGATATGCCGATATTTTACAACTCATTTAGCTGATTACCGATATTTTTTTCCACACACCTAATTGCAGCGATCATCAATTCTCTTCTGTATTGGAATTAGTGTACAGTATTATGGTGATACTCTTATCATATTTGTTATGTAATATTCATTTCTTGTGCATAATAAGAAAAATACTTAATACTTAAAACTGCATATTTATTTATGACAATTGCTTTAAAACAATTCATACAAAAAGGTACATCCTACTTAAAACTTGGATGATGCTCTCCCTGAGACAATCATAACAAAACCCACAACCAGGGCAAATTTGACCACTTTCACATTTGACAGTAAGTAAACCTAACCTCTGTTCACAGGGAACATGTGAAAAGTGCAACTGTACAGCAATTAAACCCAAATTAAATAAATGGTTTACTCTTTGACAGTAAATGTGCCTAAATTAGTCAGCTACATGTACCTTACAGACTGCTGATTAAATTCAAATGTAACTTAAAACATGAGCCCAACATGTGAGCAGCAGCCCATTATTATATCGGTTAATTATATCAGTGGTATCGGCATGTTGGCCGATAGTTCATTTTTAAGCCAATATCGGTCGATACGGATAACGCGCCGATAATATTGTGCATCCCTACTTGTTGGTTGTCTTGTTAGGTTTTCAAGCTTAAAGCAAAGCAAATGACCTGTTTTTAGCCTGCTAGCTCTAACTCAATTATGTATCTGTCAGTTCATCTTTTATACTAAAAGAAGATATTAAGTGTTAATTTGTAAGGTTTTCAAACTCTTGCCAATACAAAGTTATGTATTTACCTGTTTTTAGCCTTTATGCTAACATTATAAGCTATAGGCCTGCTAGCTCTAGCTTAATTTTTTAGCTGCTAACTCAGTTTTTGTATAGTAATAAGATATGAAGTGTTAATATGTGGTTGTTGGTACTTGCCTCTGGCAATGGGCAAAGCAGGGCTAGCTGTTAATTTTCAGTGTTAAGGGAAACTCAAGACAGCATCAGTTAGCTTTTTAGTGTAAAGAGATGAGAGTGGATCTTTTCATCAGCAAAAATACTGTAGCTCAATTTGCCCAAAGGAAAAAAATATATTGGAGGGGCGCTGGTGGCCAAGCGGTCTCAGCGCCCCTCATACAGAGGCTACAGTCTTCGTCGCAGGGGTCGTCGGTTCGATTCCCAGCCATTTCCTGCATGTCTTCCCCCACTCTAAGCTCCCTACATTTCCTGTCTCTCTTCAACTGTCCTATTGAATAAAGATGAAAAGCCCCCAAAAATATAACTAAAAAGAAAGATAATATAATATTGGAGACTTTAAACAGAGTACAGTAAGAAGTAATAGCAAGAAAATCATACAAACACTAGTAAGACTGAAAATCTTGACACAAGTTTAAGATTATGATGAATATGGAACAAAATGTGGGACTTGATGTCTCAAGTTAAACTGAGCAACTACATGGATAGAAAACTTAAATTAAAGTCCTGCTTAATCCAGCTTTTAATGTGCTTCAAATATGATTGGTAGATTTTTTTCCTTGTACCTCTTAATGATCGTACAGGAAATACGCTGTCTGAACTTTTCATTCAGTTAAAGTTCACATTTTAGCTGTTGTACTCCGACTCCTGTACTGCAAAGTAGCTGCAGCTGTGACCGACTTCTGAATGGAGAAGGAATTTTAGTGGTTAGTATGGGACGCGATTCAACTTTGTTCTTAATGACAGCTTTTTCCAATTTCATTAAAATGATTCTGGCACCCGCTTTTGTGTTGGAGGAGGCTGAGATTGTAAAAAGTGGGATTTCTTGAGAAATAAGTAGACATGAAAAAAAAACAAACTTCATGTGAGCTGAGCAGTAAAAAGTTTGGCAATTACTAAAGATCAACATTATGTTGCAACTTCATCCTTTTTCTCTGTTTACATTCTTGGCATTGATCAGAATTACACACATCGACTGGACAGCCAGACTTTATTAGCCCAGGCTGCTGTTAGATTATAGTAGCCTACTAGGAAAGTTTGAAATGTGTTTTCAGAGGAAATAAAACTAATTTGAAAAAAAGCAATAAGAATGAAATCTGGTGGTTTGACAGTGAAAACATGTGCTGATTTAAAGAGAAACGCGTTAATGTGTTAGATTTTATGATTGAAAATGAGTCATGACCTGACGTGTGTTGCCATTTAAATAAAGCATGGATAACTTCCAGTGGTTCAAATCCTATTTTTTCTGTGCTACTTTGCACTGAGATAGCATGTAAGTGGACTGAGCTTTGCAGAATTGTACTAAAGCTACGATAGCCTACCATCTAGTGGTGGGACAATTTTACTACAAGCTGATAGGAAATGTCAAGACAGGAGAGGTGAGAAATGTTTCTGAGTTGTTTTTCATTGCTGAAAAATACATCAATTAATGCATCAATCCAATTGTTTTTATCAGGTTTTTTTTCTACAAAAATGTGACACAATGCTCTATATGATGATGTGTAATGAGGGAACACAGGAGGTGGGATAAGATGTAAAAAAATTAAAAAAATTAAAGAGAGCATAATAAGACAATTACACAATGGAGGGGGAAAAGAGAGGCAATAGAACAGTTAGAATAATCCAAAATAGCATAAAATGGAAAGAAATTATTTATTATTCAAAAAAGAAACAAAAAATGAATTGCCTTTAAAAATGCATTTCTACATTTTTGGGGTAAAGACTGTTCTTCCCTAAATTATCTAAAACCATTTATGTAGTTGTTCAGCTGTAACAACTCTTAAGCTCTAATTTGATGTGCCCTTTGTCCATTTTGTTTTTGGTATTGATGACAATAAATAACTACGACAGCTTCAATGTTTATTAGTCTAAGTATATTATTTGGACGAGTGTGATAAGATCTCACCCTGAAAATCTTCAGAAGCTCTTTTGACTCAGCTCCCAAAGAAGAGCTGGCTCTTTCGACTCCCGAACAGCTCTTAATTTAGGATCTTTTGAAGCCGTATATTTTACCTTAACTGTTCAAAAACTATTGGTTTGAAATCCCTTTTACGTATACAGTTTTTTATGAGAAGCCTTGTAACTGCCCAATTTTGTGCATTTATTCTGTTACAAAACCATTCTTACTTTTGTTTAGTATTTTAATCAGACTTTTTTATTGTACAAATTGACAAAAAACTACAAACAATATCCACAGAACAGAACCAGAACCAAAGTCAAGCAAACAGAACCAGAACCAAACTCAACCAGAACCAACTCAAGCAACCAGAACCAACTCAATCAAACAGAACCAGAGCCAAAGTCAAGCAAACAGAACCAGAACCAAACTCAACCAGAACCAACTCAAGCAACCAGAACCAACTCAGTCAAACAGAACCAGAGCCAAACTCAAGCAAACAGAACCAGAACCAAACTCAAGCAAATATTATTAATGTCATCAATGCAGGTTGGCATTGAGAAAAATCTGATGCCTCAGCTTGGATGGTCTGATCCGATTTCTCCTCTCAGTGAGTATTTGCCCTGTCTTTGAGAAGACTCTCTTTTGGAAGGAACAGATGAAGCCACGATACATAGCCTCCCCTCCATCACCTGTATCCTATATCCTCACATGTGGTTGGCCGCATGGCCGCCATGCTGACCAATCAATCAAAACAAATTTCTGCTGTGAGAAGAGCACCGGGTCTCAGAGCCGCAGCTTTTGATCATGACACATCACTAGAGTACTGTACTTAAGTACATTTTTTGAGTATCTGTACTTTACTTGAGAATTATTTTTTGGGGATACTTATTATTTTTACTCTACTACATTCAAAAGACAATGATTGTAGATTTTACTCCACTACATTTCTATCAATGCTCAAGACAGCAAAATGTGTTTGTGTAGTTCTGGTTGTCTCAGTGGTTTAGTCATACCTGTATATTATGCTTCTCCACGGTTGAACGTGGAGCAAACACAGAGCAAATTTCACTCAGATCAGACAGTTAATTTAGAGGTGGTAATGATGGCTATAATTCTGCACCTGAGCACCCATGGCCATATCTTCAGCCCGTGTTAGAGGTTTTTGAAATGATGAATGATACGTATCGTTTGAAATGTTCACCCTGTTTCCCACTCCGCCCAAACATTCACTGACCAATCTGAGAAAGCGTGTTGAGCTACGTAACGTTTGTGTAATTCTAGATGAAATATTTAAAACTAAGCTGTGTATGCCCAAACTAAGTACATATTGTCTGTTCAAAACAATGTATCAGCCAGAGATTTATGTCACTCTTAACCTAACCAGAGCTCAGAGGTCTGTCTGTGCTCAGCTGAGATGTGGTATCCTTCCTCTGGCATTAGAGACAGGTCGCTTCAACTCTGTTCCAGAGGATGAGAGAAAGTGTTCCTTGTGTGATCTGGAGGAAGTTGAAAATGAAATGCACCTTTTATTCTACTGTCCATCATATCATGATCTCAGGTGCCTCCTTTTCAAGAAAATATCAGAAAACTGTCCTGATATGTTTTCCATGTCTGATGAAGATAGACTTCAGTACCTGTTTACTCACAAAGTGTTTCAGTTTGCTCAGTTTGTGTTAAATGCTGTTCAGCTGCATAGGAGCACACTCTGGACCCTGTGGAGGTGGTGGCTGACATGAGGATTATGGCCAAGCTGTCGTCTCTGATGAACATTTCTTTTTTAGATATACATTCTGATAGATTAGATATATATTGACATAGAGTGGTCTAGACCTCCTATGTTTGTAAAAGCGTCTTGAGATAACGTTCGTTGTGATTTGGCGCTATACAAATAAAGATTGATTGATTGATTGATTGACTCTATGTCTGATTTAGTTGTTGTCACTGTCAAATGTCTGAAGTGTACCACTGTGCTTTTGAATTACTTTAGGTCATTGTTGGACATGTACAGTATTGTAACTGCTCTTCTTTCTTCTTTTTTCTTTTTCTTCTTGTGTTGTTGCTCCTATTTTGTTTTGTTTTTGTAGTGTCTTGTGAGTCCATATGGGCTGGGCAACTTTATGGTGCACGACCATAGACTGTATGTGCACGACACGATGAATGATAAATAAACTAAAAAATAAAACACTGTATTGGAGTAATATTTGACCTGTATCTATACTTTAACTTAAGTAATGGAGCTGTGTACTTTGTCCACCACTGCATGTAACCTGGTTCTTTTATAAAGTAATGAAGTTGTCATTCTGTTAATGAAACCCATTTTGTTTTAATAAAGTTTAAAGCAGGCAAAAAAAAACTTCCTTGGTGTCGCAGAGTGATGACGTTTCTGTAGCGCTCCATGAACGCAATGGCTGCGCATGCTAGCGAGCTTGAGATTGCAAAGAAGAATTTAACTGATGCAATTGGCGATAATGTCAAACAGTGAGTAAAGTGATATTATTTCGGGTGTCCTGTTTGTGGTGATGGTTTATTTTGTCTGTTTCTTACTGCCTGCCTCTATGTAAGCTAGCTATGTGCAGATTAGCAGCTTGCTCGCACCTGCTAATGTTTGCAGCATTTCTCCTGATCAACAGTTCACTATCAATGAGACAATGTTTGTGCTTTACTGAATAAATGACGTGCTCATATAGGAGAAAGAGATGCATAGAACAACCTTGAAGAATAACGTTTTTGTTAAAACAATGCAGTGAATGAGCTCTTACTTCTGGAGTGAAGTTTCTCATCATCTCTCTGTCCTGTCTCTCTGCTCACAGCTACTGGGCAAACCTAAAGCTCTGGTTTAAACAGAAGATCAGTAAGGAGGAGTTTGACGTCGAGGCACGTCGTCTTCTAGCACAGGAGAATGGTAAGTGAGGAGGAAGATGTACTACATATAAGATGGTGCTACCTGAAGAGCATTTACTCATTATGAATTCCCTTTCTGCAGTCCATGTGCACAATGATTTTCTCCTGGCCATTCTCACGCGCTGCCAGATCATCGTCTCCACACCAGGTACACATTAAAATATCCTGAACTTTTTTTTCTATTGAAGTGTTTTATTCAAACTAATAAACAAAAGTATGTGGTTACTTAACTAGTTGTTTCCCTTACTGATTATGTGGTGTGGTTGTTTTTATTTTTATTTATTTTTATAAATATTTTTATTGAGAAATATGACAAATTTACAGTGACAGATCAAGATGGGAGTCACAAAAGTGAAGACATGTATAGTGAGTGACTATTACAACAGAATACTGTGCATCCCAAGTATTGAAGTACAAAAATAATATACAACAAGCCATAATTTCCTTTTTCAATTTTTCAGTAGAAAAAACCCCCCCAAAAACATGACATATGTGCCCAAAAATATCTATATAGTAATAATGTTAACAACAGTTATAATAGTAGGTCTGCTTATTGACCCAAGAGTTAGGACTAAACGTGGAGGGGGATCCTTCAGTTTTTATGCACCAAATATCTGGAACAAACTACCAGAGAACTGCAGGTCCGCTGCAACTCTCAGCTCCTTTAAGTCAAAGCTGAAGACTTTTCTGTTTGCTGCTGCTTTTAATTAAATCAAATAATTATTTATTTCTTAAACTGTAACTTTTTATTCTTGACAATCTAATATGATTTTATGATTTTTAATGAATCTTTTTAATTTAATTTAAATGTCTTTCAATGTTCAACTGATTTTGAACTGTATTGATCATTTTATGTAAAGCACTTTGAATTGCCTTGTTGCTGAAATGCGCTTTATAAATAAATTTGCCTTGCCTTACCTAGTAATATATTAATACAGATAAATCCAATGAAATGATCAAGAATCAAAAATAAATTTAAATTTGTTAAAATATAAATACAAATATTTAAAAAAGTAAGCGGGAGACAATCAGACAAACAGACATGGGGGGATCATTAATCAGGAGGCAAAAACTTCAGAGTGTTGAAGAAGGATAAAAAGGATTGCCACCTGTCATAACATTGTTTTTATTTAAGGTGAGAACATCCAGGAGTTATAGACTCTTTACTATTGTTGAAAAGTTAGTTATTGTAGGTAGAGATTTTAGGGGTTTATTTGATTAAAAAAAGCAATTTGCTGTGTTCAGAGACTGACAACCCCTAAATAGCATATATGCAATTATTAGTTAATCATTTCTGTACAGCCAGCAAGAGCCTATTATTTTGGAAACTTGGTTAACTGAAATAAAACTATGTTTGAGATAACATCTTCATCTTTGCTTCTTTTAAACATCTTGTGTTGTGTTCTTTTGCTTTCCTGGAGAGGGTGCAGGGCCGTTACAGTGGCAAGGAGGCACTGCTTCAAAGCCCGGCAAACCAAAAGGGAAGAAGAAATGTTCCTCCAGACAGAAATTTGATGTAAGTACCTTCTTTAAAAATGCTTTCTTTGTACGGATTAACAGCAGCTCAGCAGACATTTTTGAAAAACAAACTTTCCCAATTAAATGCAGGATGCACGTTGATTTTTAAGTTAATTCGAATTCAGTAAAACCCAGAAGTAGCTTGGAGTAAAGTCGTTGCTCCTTCGCATCGAAAGGAGTCAGTTAAGGTGGTTTGGGTCTTTGATAAGGAGGCCTCCTTTTAGAGGTGTTCGGGTCACGTCCAACTGGGAGTAGGCCCAGAGCTCGCAGGAGGGATTATATATCCCACCTGGCCTGGGAACGCCTCCGGCTCTCCCAGGAGGTGCTGGAAAAAGTTGCTAGGGGGGGAAATGTCGGGGTCAGTTTGCCTAGACTGCTCTCTCTGTGACCTAACCCTAGATAAATGTAAGAAGATGGATGGATGAATTCATTAAGTCAGTTGTGTTAACATCTTGTTTGGCCCTCAGCACCGTTTCCAGCCTCAGAACCCTCTCAGCGCCGCCCAGCCTTTCAGCCCTCGAGAAATAGGTGCAGGAGGAGTGGGAGGAGGTGAGGAGGAGGAGCTGCGTCTCAGTGCCCACACTCTCTTGCTGCCCACGCGTGGTCAGCTGGAAGCTCGCATGATGGTGACGGCCTTTGAGCTGGGTCTGGATAACATCACAGATGATTCTGTCAACACCATGATCCATGCTGTTGAGGTTTGTATCCACTGTCCAACCTCAGCAAGGTGTATTCAAGTTTATCCTGGGTTTTTCTTTACTATCTCATGTTGCTTTCTCCGACTTTCAAAATGCACCTTGCTGTTTTTTTCTCCAGATTCAAATATAAATGAGAGCTGTTTACTCAGGAGATCAAGTAGAAAATCTTAACTCGCTGCTGCTCTAATTTATTTCAGCACCACCTAAAAGACGTCCTGACGGCTGTTATCACAAGGAGGAAGGCCTATCGCTTACGGGACGGTCATTTCCCATATGCCTTTGGCAGTGATGTCACGCCGCAGCCTTATCTGAAGAACAGCCTTGCTGCTTATCACAGTGTCACTGAATGGTAGGGACAACTCTGTTACAGTGTGTTACATTACTGTGTTTGAGAAGGTTTAAAACATCAGAAAACAGTTGATGTGTATTTTCACTGATCTTAAAGGTAAGATTCTGTCAATGTTATTCAACATACCTTGTAATAATATATACACTTTCGTCTGCTGTTAGTTACATCATGGTAATGCTGATCCCATTTTCCATTTATAGTGATTTTTAAAATTATTTTCTTTCTGTTAGTCCCCCTCCCAGTGCTTCTCTCCCTGCTGGCCCACCACCTCAGGTGTCACCTGATGAGGCCGAGCAACAAGCTGTTCACTTATTGGCTTGTTCTGCAGACATGCTCCCTGCACCCCTTCCTCCAATCAGCATGTTTGATCTGCTGGAGGCTTTACAGGTAAGAAAAATAAGTACATTTATGTCCCCATAATCCTCTATAATATTAGCCTATGACAAACAGCCTATGATAAACCAAGAGGGGTCAGATTAATTTGATCAATGAGTGCATTATTCTGCTTATTTGACTAAACTTGTATCCATAACAAGTTAAGTGATATACCAAGTTGTATATCAAGCAAAAAGCAAAGCTGCTTTTCTTAGTCTTAATCTTGAAGTAAATTGATCCTCTTTGTATCGTGTACTATTAGTTGGGCATCACAAGCTATTTAAAGAGATAACCGTCAGTTGTAGGGAATTGTAACAGGAACTCAGAACAATTTTGACACAGTCTGCGGACCTGTGGACATTTGTCATGGAAATGATCATCAGTTTAGCCCTAATGCAATATTAATCAATGGAAATAAAGAAACTACATCTATATCATAATCCTAAAAACAACACTTTCTCATAAAGAAGCTCTTTCACATCCCATTAGCATGAGCATATTGCATTCATAAGCTCAGGTTTTAGTTACCAAGTGTGCAAAGGTTATCAGGCTCTAGTTGTCTCATTATAGGGGATGACATAGCTCTTAATGACTGGTCAAAAAAGAAAACTTATCATAGACAATTCTCTATATTATACATAATGGTGAGGGAACATTATTAACACCTTTTGCCTATTTATTTATATTTATTCAAATATTCAAATAAAATAAGCATACATTTTTCTGGGTGACTTTTTAAATACAACTCTAATTCCAAAAAAGTAGGAACACTAAAATGTTGAAGAAATAGATTTTAATGGTTTGCCATTCACTAAACCCTATATTTAATTGAAAACAGTGAAAAGACAACATATCAAGGTGAAGAACAAAATTGTCCGGTGGTCTGACAAACTAAAGTCTGACATTCTTTTTGGAAATCAGGGATGCTTCAATCTCAGCCGACCACTGGACTTGTTATCAGTGCAAAGTTCAAAAGCCAGCATCTGTAATGGTTGGAGGATGCATAAGTACTCCTTGCATGGGTAGCTTACACGTCTGAGGAGGGCACCTTTAATGCTGAACAATACATACAAGTTTTAGAGCAACATAAGCTGCCATCCAGACGGTGCCTTTTTCATGGAAGACCTTACATATTTCAGCAAGACAATTCCAAACCACATTCCGCGCGTATTACAACAGTTTGCCGTCGTAGTAGAAGAGTCCAGGTACTAAACTGGCTCGCCTGTCATCCGGACTTGAACTTGACTTAAATGTCATGAAACAAAAAAATATGACCAAGGAGACCCTGAACTGTTGAGCAGCTGAAATCCAAGGTCAGGCAAAAACAATTGACTGATTCACTTTCAAAACTCCAGAAACTGGCCTCCTCGGTTCCCAGTCATCTGAAGAGTGCAATTGAAAGTAGAGGTAATGCAACACAATGGTAAACATGCTCTTCTCTCATATTTTGAAATGTGTTGCTAGCATCAAATTTAAGAGCATACTTTTTCATTAAAACTGTAAAAAATGTTAAGTTTCAACATTAGGTATGTTGTCTTTGAATTATTTAAATTACATATGGAGTTTGAATGATTTGCAAACCATCAACTTCTCTTTTTTTTAAATCAACATTTGACATAACATCCGCTATGTTTGCTATTATTACAGAATTAGTCCTCATTTCTGTCCTGTTTGTCTTTCAACTGAGGCCTAAATGGTTAAAAATCTTCCTGATACATGTGTCTGGCGTAGGTTCACCACAATGTGATGCCCTCCCACACCATGTATGCTCTGAACATGGAGCGCATCCTCACACGCCTTTGGCACCCAAGCCACGAAGAACTGGAGCAGGACCATGTTCACCGACAGCGCCTGGCTGCCAAAGAGGGCGTCCTCGTCAGCTGAGAAACACTGACGCAGGACTTATGTGAACTGTGGATATCATCAGCAAACAGACGTGAAGAAATACCCATGTGGAAAATGCTGGGTTAGAGAAACTGAGGACCTTTTATAATAAAAGGTGAAGAGTGCTTCCTTGTTACATAAAAAGATAAAAACAGGAATGGAGCAAGACCAAACAAAACATTTGGGCAGGGGACACAAAGTAGGCGGTCTGCTTCAGACAAAAGCTGGCAGATTATCTTTGTGGTTTCCACAAGCAACTTTAGTGGATAACTAGTCTTCATTCAGAGCGTCATTTCAAATATTTCTAGTGTTTGAAGTGAGGATGTGTCGGCAGCTACAAGCACAAGCGTGTGAATATGTGGTTTTAAAAAGAATAAACTGTGGTTCATGCTGTTAGATCTACACCACATAAACATGAAGCGTCCCACCCTGAACTATCGAGTACATGAGCCACAACATATTTCATGAAAGGAAGCGCAAGATGTGACTCACAGGTGTGTTCACTTATCTGGACTGGTCGGGTCCTCCACGTGTCAAAATCCAATTCTTTGTCTTCAGTGCAGCTGCCCTGACTAAGATTTCTGCATTCCCTTTGCTCCAGTACTTCATCCTGACACTGTGCCTTGAGCTTTGACTGTCTCGCTCATACATCTGTTTCACTCCACAGCACAAGATGTAAACATTTTTGAAAAAAGGTATGAATTGGAGACGGTGTATTATTCACAACATGACTGCATTGCTGTTATTTTTCTTTGCATAGATCTGTTATTTTTGAATAGTTTTCTATTGTCTGTGCAGTCTCACCAGCTCGATAGGAGCATTGTCAGTCCCAGTCTGTGCAGAGGATTGTTTGTCAGAATACCCCCCCCCCCCCCCCCCCCCCAAAAAAAAAAAAGCATTCAAGCTTATATAATGAAAATTGAATTGTCATGTAGTAGGATGTCCTTGGATTTCTCACAAAGTTTATTTGGACATATTACATTTCTTTGAGATGTATTTACTATTATGGAAGTGTAGATATTTGCAGCCCTATTTTCAGCTTTTGAGCTAACATACACAATTGTTATATACTCAGCTCACTCACTATATACAAATATAGTTGACAAAACCAGAAACTATCCTGCCTTCACAGGTGAAACAGGAATTTCAATCAAACTTCTGTCTATGCAGGATCCCCAATACAAAGGTCTAATCAAGCAGTAAGTGAAGACACGTGTGGGTTTACTGTGGGTGTGTAGGCTCTTTAAAATCTGCTGGACAGCTGCCTTCTGTGTCATCCCGCCCCTCATGAGCATACCATTGCAGAGATATTCCTTAAAACTGTATAGGTGTCTGGTTTAAAGCCAGTGAGCATCCATCAGTGTTAGTGGTCCAAAATGTGTGTACAGAGAGATTTTTTTATTGCTCTGCTCTGATAATTTCTGTTTGCCATGTTGTTGGTCCACAGAATCCAGTTTAGGTTCAAATGTGTAAATGTGTTCTGTATTTTTATACACCAGGCTTGTTTGTAATTTATATTAGTTCCAAAAATAAAGTTTTTTCTACATGTTCATTGGTAAATTACAAATGCCCTCTCAATTAAAATACACTACTAAATAAAATTTAAGGAACAGGTTTATTATTTTGTTGCATTTCCTAGCTAAATAATGTAATCTGCAGCATTTGATATAATACAAGATACAATAAGCAATTTCAGGTGATATTGTAAGCTTAATTTAACTTAACTAACTAATAATAACAATAAAAAAACAATTAAGGTCAAATTTTGTTTTAATTCTTTTTTATGACTTTCAATTTTATTTTACAAAAACAAAACAGCGGTAATATATGACACACATCTGTTTGTTACAAATAATCCCACCCCCACCCACACACAAAACCTTAACCAAGAGGGTTCAGCAGGTGCTATCTTCTACAGTGGCTTAGCATATAAAGGAACATACAAATAATAAGATCCAATTGACATACAAAAAATAAAAAAAACACTATAATACCATTTCTAATTTTCACACTTGATCTTCATTCTGGCCTGTTAATCCCATCAAGATACATGCCCCACTTTGTTATTATTCTGAGAAAAAAGTCAGAATTCTGAGATTAAATTCAGAATTCTGACTTTAGTCAAAATGACTTTAGTATCAGAATTCTGACTTTTTTCTCAGAATAATAATAATGATAATAATAATGATAATAATAAAACAATTTGACCTTCATTTTTTTTTCCAGTGGCCCTAATCCTCTTCCATACATCTGGTACACAGAAATGCTTACCATTAATATTTCTCATAATGTGTTTCTATTGTTTCTTCAACAAACACAGACCTGCTTATGCCTCACATTTCTTAAGAGTCACCAGCTGTAGTGGAAGGACGGTGATTCACTCTCACCCGTCCCAGTGCGCACTTAAGACCTCTTTCCATATATGGCAGTCTGCGGCTCACTTCCGAGACCACGTCGACCAATCAGCGGCCACGCAGAGTCACCAGCTCCTCCAGGCGTCCCACGCCGCACTGGTGACTCAATATCCCGTCCGCCCCAGTTCCTTTGATAACAAACACTTTATGTACAGCACAGGGAGGTTGTATTGGGTAATTACAGAAACACACACACTTCAACGCGTGTCAAACATTTTATTTCGTCATATTTACAGTTCTGAAGTGCTCAAAATACAGCGTACAAATATTATTACAAAGTGTTATTTCGGGTCTAACATTAGTTACACCTTTATCACAAACTCGTATCAACAAAAAAGGGTTAAGAAAGTAAGGCAGGGTTTTGTCAGTAAACGCTACACACACACCTATAGGAGTCCTTGCAGAAAAAAGGTGTGAAACATGTTTTTTTTTTATTGTTAGTGTTACTCTGTACAAACTGTAAAGAAGCTGGTGGGACTCAGTGCTCCACTCAAGTATATGCAGCTTGAAATAGAGGGCTTCGTTCACACTATGTTTCTGTCTGATGCAAGGTGATCCCATGAAGTGACTGTCTGACAGGACTGCATGAGATCCAATCTGTTTACAATACGTTTGAATTGTGGGAGACTGACATACTACTGCTTCTTATTTAATACACATTGAATGAAAAGTGTCAAAAATGCCAGAAATACCAAAATTGTACACTAGAGGAAGCACATGTTTACTGTGAGCTGAGTGCGTCCCTGCACTGAGTTTGGTGGTGTCAGACCATCATACTGACCAATTACACAGTCACTCTCCATCGGTGCATTTTTTTTCCTGCAGAAACTTACTGGAAACAGCCTACGAGGATATTTTGTCTGAAATCTTGAAATGATATGGCTGAACAGTCCCACTTTAAGCTGCATTTGGTCCCAAGAAACGTCCCTTGGTTCTCCCCCCCTCCCTCCCTCCCTCCCTTTCAGTCTAGAAAGCTTGGAGCTGCTGCGTCAAAATGAGCTGGCAGCCGCTATTAACGTGGTCCATGACCTTTTGCTTGAGCAGAGCCAGCTCGTCCCGCAGCACGTTGGCTGAGGAAACCAGCTCCGTGTTTTGGCTCTTTAGGTTTTTGACCCTGTCCTCTAGCCGGGAGATCCTCTCCAGCTTCCTTTTCCGGCATTTGGACGCGGCCACCCTGTTCCTCATGCGCTTTCTCTCTGCTTTGATGCGCTCCTGGTTCTCCATATCGATGGGGGAGAGCGGCGGGGTGTCTCCGGACATCTCGGGGACAGTCTGCGGCTCCTCTTTGAGCGAATGGAGCCGCTGGTGCTGCGCAGCCGCATGCTGGTGGTCCATGTGGCTGTGAGACTGCTGTGGGGCGGCGGGGTAGCTTATAGGTGGGTGTCTCTCACTGGCAGGTGCCGATGCAGACCCCATTTGCCGGTTGAAGGTGCCCAAGTTTGTGTACTCGGGTGGGTCTGTGCGCACTGTGCAGCTGTAGGGGATCCCGCCGCTTTCGGACACAGCAGCGCCGGATGCCATGCTGCTGCTGCTCGCCCCGATCTGTGCGTCAGGGTGCACGGCAGGAGGGGTCTGCTGGTAGTGGAGCTCAGCAAGAGCTTTGGCAAACCCTTCCGCGAACCCCTCCTGCTCGTCCGTGATGTTCTTGGGACAGACGAACTGCGTCGGGGTGGGGGTCGTGAGCCCCGTGCAAGACTGGATGATGAGCCTCTCCAGCTCCGGGGAGGCTAGCTTCAGCAGTCCCACATCAGGGGACGTAAGGATGTCCAGGGCCTTAGCGCTCAGTTGTGGCTTGAAGTTCTTCGGGTCATTTAGGTTCAGAGTCATGGTCTGTTTGAGGGTTTTGGGGTTGAAGCCGTACACCGCTGCCGTCCCGTCATGCTGAGAGTTCGAGGCGTTCACGGCTTCGTCGTAGAACGTCGCTTCCATTTTCTTGTACATAAAGTTTTTACCTTATTTCATGAAACAAAAGTGTCCCCGATGGCGCGTTTACATTCGTCCTGTGACACTTTATCTCTGAAATGTCTTGTGATCGAGTCCGCCTATTGTTGAAGTTCAACTCACTTGACAACTTCGCGTCCTGAGAAAACTTTCCTCTTCTTCTTGATCCGATCATAAACAAACACCGCAGTTCCTTCTGCCGCCAAACCCTCACTGCTTCCACATCTGAAGAATCCTCTTTGATTTCCTCTCCTCCGTGAAAAACTACAAACACAGCCTGAAACGGGATAATACTTTCTATCACTTCCAACGTGGAGACGAACTTTATCCACCTCTAAGCTGCTGCTCCACTGAAAATAACAATGATGTCATTTCTACGGCCTCTGATTGGCTGGAGATGGTCTGGTGGGCGGGGGTTGTCTAATGACATGCAGGTTGCTCTGACAACTAGCCATATCCCCGCCCCCCCGCGATGGCTTATGGGATTAGGTAATGCAGACAGTGGAGCAATGTACTCTGGGATTACGTAGTGTTTTTGAATATTTAGTTACCCGCTCAATTATTAGTTACCCATCCTTAAAGACAGCCTGACCCACATTAGACTCGTTGGCTTTGACTAACACACAACCAATAATCATTATTCTTAACCGTCCTGTTATGTTGCGGGTCAAATTGACCCTTTTAAAGTCTATTTTAGGTGATATATGCCCTCAAAACCAGCTAAATGCAGTATAAAAAATCTGGGCAGCATGTGACAGAAGAGGTGTCGTGTTAATTTATCAACATTACTTCATAAAAAAAAAAAAAAAAAAAAGTAAAATAAAATTAAAAATATCAATGTCATGTAAAACTATTACTATATATTTATATTCAGAACTTTCCAATGTACATTAAAATAAGTGTAACATTAGTTTAAATGAAAAACGAGTGAGTTATCCTCATTGAATCATGATCTGAGAATTAAAGAACACCAGTGGACTAAATCTTGATTTAATTGTTAGTAATTGAGTTAAAAAATTAGATTAAAAAAATGTGTATTGGGATTTTTTGGGGGTATTATTATCCACTTTTGGATAATTGAATATGCCCCGGGTCAAATTGACCCAGGAACATTATTGTTTTTCCAGAGAAACGAACATAACAGGAGGGTTAATTCAAATATCAAAATACACATTAAATAAAAGTGTAGTGAACAAGATGCCACTGTCTGTACAGACCCATCATTTTTTTTTTTTGTATATAATTCACCAATTAGTGTGTAAACATGTAATTGATACAGACATACTAACAAGTACAAACTTTACAAAACATACAAGGACACATTTAAACACTTGTGAAGAGAGAGAAAACAGAGGAGAAGAGAGGGAGAAAAAAGGAACCCAAAACAAAACAGAAACAAGAAAAAATAAAATAGATACAGGTACAGACCCATAATAACATTATGGGATGTGCTGTTTGATGGTCAAAGGGTGAAAGGGTTCATCTAGAATAAAGATGAAGATGTGCCAAAAGTTCTTTAAAAATAGACATTATAATGAGGTCTTTCCATAACCAAGAATGTAAAAGTATACTTCTTAGTCCACAGCTAGGAATGTTCTGTTCTAAAAACATCTGTTAATGTTACAGATAGTGTTACTGTAATGTTTTCAGCGGGAAGTTTGCTTTGTGTTCAAAGAATGTTCACGAGTAACATTCTCTAAAAACTCTAATAAAATGTTTGGTAAACATTCATAAATGTTAAGTGATAACAGTGCTCGAATATTATGCCCTAATGTCCTTGAAACATTCCCAGCAGGAAGTTTTCTTTATGTTCACAATGTGTTCTCAGATAACGTACTCTAAAAACATTTAATAATCTGTGACTCAAAGAATGTTATCAAAAAATACTTTGAATTTTATAGATAAAACATTCTATCTTTGTTCAGATTAGATATCACCAGAGTATTTTTAAACAAAACATTTTATGATTTGAGGCATCAGAAACATCCTAAAAACATTTTTTACATGTTGCTTTGAGAATGTGGCTTCTTTGTTATTAAGTAACATTATGGGAACATTTTATAGAAAACATTCAATAATCTGTTACCTAAAGAATATTATCAAAACATTATCTGAATGTTAAAGACAACTGTTCTTCTAACATTAATAGTTAAAAAAGGAACATTTTTAAACCGATAAACATCATGAAGATGTTCTTTGAATATTAAACTCAAAACCTTGTCTGTTACCCAAAGAATATTATCAAAACATCATCTGAATGTTAAAGACAAAATGTTCTTCTTTCATTCAAAACCTTGTCATGAAACATTATCAGAACTTATAGGGAATGTAAGCCAATATGGTGAGAACATTCCCTTCTAGCTGAGTCCCTGCAGAAAGTTCAGAGGATATGTGTTTGATTTCATTGGGAAGTATGAGAAATTGAAAACAATATGTCTTACATATATTTACACACAGACATACAGTATACAGACCAAAATATAAGGTTTCACAGAGATAAGCAAGCCGTGTGTCTGTATACAGCTTTAATTTACAGAAGTGGGTATGAAAATAGACACACGTCTAAAACACAGGCTCAATAATAAATACAAATACACAGTTTGTGGGGGGAGGTAATGTTACATTTTTTGAATGAATCAATGATAAATATAACTGTGTTTTCTTATCTCAATTTAACATTGTAACGCAGTGTTTAATCGGCACAGAATAAAACAAATGTCCAAAGTCTTGAGTTAGTTTCATCTGTTACAAAGTAAAACACAAAAGCTCAGCCAACACATGAAAGTGAATGTCATGCTTTGTTAGATTAGCATACATGTAAATATGCTCTATAGATTCTAGTCCAAAGACTCCTAGGCCAGTCTGGCTCCTTATTTGGCCACTTGCTATGTGGTTATGATCTACTTCCTGGTTTGATAGAAGTAGAATGTATCTAGTTCATACCGTGGTCCACTCTAACAGGCCTCAAAGGTAAATATGAAGTTACACAAATGACTGAAGGCTCTGTACAGCTGCAGTCCAGCCTATCTGGCCTCCTCCATTGTATTATTCAACATGTTCTCCTGAAGCCAACTATAAATAAGTTAACAGCCCCAGACAGCCTGGGAGAACCAGAGCTGCTTGAGGTCAACACTCTTGAGATGAAATGTTGTCCTCCCAACACGCCGTACAACACCCATTTGGAAGTATTTGACACCCTGTAGTGAAAATCCATCACTGCAAATGCCTCAGAAACTATGGTGTCTAATACCACAGGAGCAATGAAGACAAACAAGGCCTCAGTTTTTATTTTCTTATTTTTTCTTCTGTTAGTATTTCAGAGCAGCTGTTAATGAAACAGTCACTTTATGAACTCTCTGTACACCTGTGTGAAACACCACTGAGGTGTATTTTCCTTTCAAACTGCTGCTGTGCCCTGGCGATGCTTCCTGTTTCTCTGTCAGCTTTTCCCCTCTGCTGGCCTGACGGGGTCGCTTTTAGATAACAGTGCTTTCCTCCTCCCTGCACGGGCCAGCTGTTTCCAGCGTGAAGTTTTCTAATCAGGAGCTCGTCCTGACTGCTTCCCAACACGCCTGCTTTTGTTGTGCAGAGGTTGGACTGCCTCACTTTTCTTAAGAGCAAGGCTATATACGCATGTGTGTATGTATCAACAGGGCAAAGTTGTGATTAGCTTCAGGGGTGGAAACACATATAGACACACCCACAGACACGGACAAAGATACACCGAGCAGTGAGAGAGACAGATGAGATTTCAAACACTGTCCGTTCAGTGTTTGTTAAAGACCATCTGTTTCTTCCTGTCCTGCTGCTTGGGTTTTCTCTGTTCTCCATCTCTGCTGATCATTCCTGATCCAAACACACTCATCACAGCCAGCAGCACTTCCTTTAGACAGCTGCTGAGCTCCTCTAAGAAAAGAACACAATAAAGAGAGTCGAGGCAGGATACAGAGCACATAGTGTGACTTTTCAAATCTGTTAGTCATTAAAATATAATGCAGTAAGTTATGTCAGTGATTTATGTTGAATTCTTCTGCATGTAGTGACATGTACCATTTTTTTCTCTCTCTGGTATGTTATAGCAAATAAAGCAAAGATGTACCTAATAACATTAAGCATGACTGCACTCTATTTAGTAGAGCCTGTTCTGTTCTGGATGACTGAATAGCATGACTTATTGTAGCTCTTCAACGGGACAGAGACTTGTATTTAGACATATTTGTGATTTCCCTTCAATGATAAGCAAAAATGTTGCTGCACATTTTTCTTTTGATCAATTAATGGACATTTATGTGCAAGTGTCCCAAATGTCCTTCTGTTAACAGCAACAACAGTCACATCTTAAACTGGACAAACCACAAACTGTCTATTCCAACTGGCTTCAGGGCATCAAAGAGCTGTAAAGCCTCAGGTAAGTATGTACAATGTGTGCAATAATTTGATCAGTTACATGCTTTTTTTAGAGTATTAACTGAATTGAAATTAGTTTTGTATTAATCATGAATCCTGACCGACCCTTGTATTGTGAATTGTTTATGTTTCTACTGCATTTACATGATACATCATCCAGAATTATTTTTGTTTTACTGCAAAAAGACAAGATATATATGGGGTATGGTTGTGTTGATTATCATAAGACAGTTCTTATAATATTCAGTCTACAAAAGTCTGTACGTAAGTATTTGAATCACCCTTTAAATCATACAAAGGATGACTTTAGAGTCCTGTCATGGCAAATTCTGTGGACATTAAGTGTGGGCTTTCAGTAATTTGGTTAAAAACAGCTTCATTTTGGAATTTGTGTCATGACAGAGTATAAGCTGAACATGATAAAGCTAGAATACAAGACAGACTACAATATGATTCAATAAAGGATGCAGAAAAGGTCTCAGCTGGTTTTATGCCTTTGTGTTTAATTTCCTTGAAAACAAAATCAAATTGTGAGATATGTACATCTTTATGTAGAGCCTTTATTTCACCAGAGGACCCTTTGATCAGGCCATGCATATTTCTTTAAACAGTCCCATGACTGAGGGAGAAAACAGTGAATACATTTTTGTGCTAGGTTTAGGATCTCGGGGATATTCACTGTAAATGCCATTATTGTCTCCCATAGTTACCAGTCATGATATGTGTAAGAGGATGTCGCCTGTAGCCTGATATTTATGTTTAAGATTCAAGTTTCAAGAAAGCTTTATTGCCAAGTGAGCTTGCACGCACAAGGAATTTGACATGGGAAATGGAACACTAGTACTTAACAACAAGACAGTAAGGACAATAAATATATAAACCTAAACACAAATCCAAAAATTCTAAATAAAAATAGAAATACTTTCTGTACAAAGAAGATATAAAAGTACTTAAATAAGCATTAAATAAGTTAAATTAGCCTAAGCGAGAGTGCACATGTAGTAGATGTATATTACAATAAGATATGTTATGGAATAAATTACAATATTGCACATGGTTATGAGGTATTGCACCAGAAATCAAAGTATTGTGTGTATTATGTGGTGCAGGAATTGTATCACTTTAAAGAAAAACATATGCACTACTGGTCAAAAGTTTGACACATCTTCTCATTCAATGGTTGCTATTTATTTTAAGATTAAAACAGAAGACATCAAAACTATGAAATAATCTGGTTTTGCCATAATCTGGATTACAACAGTAGTCATATAGGGCTATCCATTGAGTACCAACCCTACCTCTGAACAACACAACTGATGGTCTCAAACACATTAAGAAGGCAAGTCATTCTACAAATGAACTCTTGACAAAGCTCATGTTAATTAGAAACCATTCCAGGAGACCACTTCATGAAGCAGACTGAGAGAATACGAAGAGTGTGCAAAGCTGTCATGAAGGTAAAAGGGGGCTACTTTACAGAATCTAAAATCTAAAACATATTCTTGTTTGTTTAACACTTTTTTGTTAATTAAATAATTCCATATATGTTCTTTCATAGTTTTGATGTCTTTGGTATTAATCTACAGTGTTTTAAATAATTAAAATAAATACAAACCCTTAAATGAGAAGGTGTTTCCAATCTTTTGACTGGTAGTGTATATTACACAATATAAATATACATTTTTAAATAGACCAGTCATTAGTGCACAGCTCGCCTTTCTTGCCTTGGACCCTTTGGACATATACTAGTAAGTTTTTAAAAAGTCGACTTTGTCCTTTTTGTCCGCCTTCGACTTCCGTAGTTCTGACCAATCTGCAGCACAAAGTCTGCTGATCATAAACTCTAGAGATGTTTTAAGCACTGAAATAAGATTTCTACCCGCTGGTAAGTTCCAAGATTGCCCTCTAGTAGTGACAGAGATGTTTTGTATGTTTTACATATATGTTACGTGTACGTAGAAATGTTATTCGATGCGATTTATTGCCGAAAAACTCCCATCTGTATGACGTGGATTCACTTTTGTGTTATCTTCAGTTTAAGACGATTTCAGTGACTGATTAACTGAACCATCAATCAAAAGGATAAACACTATGTAAAATGTGGTTTTACTTTCACCTATTTCAGAACAGACCGCAAAATACAGACTGTTAATGTGCAACATGGTTAACAATCGACCCCTGCTCCCTCTCTGCCCCCCCCCTCCTCTTCATCAGCTCGTCTCCTCATGGCAGAGGTCTATTATGTTGGAGTGGATGTGGGCACTGCCAGTGTGAGGGCAGCTCTGGTGACCAGAACAGGCCAGCTGAGGAGCACTGCAGAGGAGCCCATCAGCATCTGGGAGCCGCAGGCTGACCACTATGTCCAGTCCTCCACTGAGATCTGGGACAAATGCTGCACTGTTGTCAAGGTAAGCTGATCTCAGACCAGTGTCAGGTAAACTAAAGGACCCCATCATAAACTCCATGCTGTTCCAAAAGTGTACCTTTCAAATGATACCTTTCCTGAAGTGGCCCTGAAGTGCAAATCACAACAGCAATTCAGAAAACACTATGGCAATTCAGAAAACACTACTACCTACTCAAAGGATAGACCAGTCCACTCAGCGAAGAGTCATGTACCCCTAGGGTACCTACTTCTTCCGGTTTGGTTAATGTTGTGGTGTTTTCTGATTTCCCGTTGTGTTTTTTGATTTGCCGTAGTGTTTTCTGATTTGCTGCTGTGTTTTCTGATTTGACGTTGTGATTTGCACTTCAGGGCCACCGTACTTTCCTGTTGGTGTCAAGTTTTTATTCCTCTTCCTTACCGCCAATAATTGAGAATAAGCTATGTACTTTAAACAGCAATCTATTATTCATCTACAGTTGTCCATTTAGAGGGATTATCCATTACTGAAATGCTTCATCAATTACCCTATAACTTTTAACTGCAAATGTGTCCTTTACCTCACTAATACAAAAAAATATTCCTTATGTTAAACTTATTGAGCCAACCATTCCATTGCTCTATTCTGTTCACAGTGTTCATACAGCCTCTTGCAACAACTCTAAAGACCCCAACCATGTTAAAATGCATTAATCTAATGTGATTTTTCTTACTGTATTTTGGATATTTGTTCCAGAGAGTAACACTTAATGTGGAGAAGACTCAGGTACGAGGGATTGGCTTTGACGCCACCTGCTCTCTTGTGGTTTTGGACCAAAGCTTCCAGCCTGTTACAGTCAATCAGGATGGTATGTAAAATGTGTCTTTACTCTGTAGCTTGAATCATCTCCCTTACGTATCTGTTTTATTATTTATTTATTTATTTATTTATTTATCTATTATTCAGGAAAGGTTTGTAAGACAACTTTTATATACACTGAAGTATAAAAAATGAAAGGCTTTTGTATGTTGTTTTTTTTTACAATAATGGCCCTCTTGGAACGTTTCAGCATGATGACTTTCAGTTGTTGTTGGGCTTTACTTGGTGATTTACTGCGGTCTAATGTAATAGGATACTTTACTGATCTCCTAGAGTAAAGTCCCCTCCTCCACTGTGAGGTCAGAGGTCAGGGTCAGCTACAGAGCAGATGTTTTTTTCAGTGAAGTGAAGTGAGCGCAGGGTCAGGAGCAAAATTCTCAGGTTAAATGACAGACAGTATGCTGCCTGGAACTCCATATATTTACATTTTATCCTTTCCAAACCCTTGCCAAGTTGAAGCTTACAAATACAACACCCAAACTCTTCACCTGCTGAACTGACCACTTGGTACATTTTTGTTTACAGTATTCAAAAACAACAGCTGATCTTTCTATTACTCTGTCATACCTCCCCCCCTGGCTTCCCCAGGTGACACACAAAGGAACGTGGTGATGTGGATGGATCATCGTGCAGAAGAGCAAGCTGCACGAATCACAAACACTGGCCACAGGGTCCTGAGCAGAGTTGGAGGGGTCATGTCACCAGAGATGCAGCCCCCTAAGCTGCTGTGGCTGAAAGAGGTGAGAGGTGAGCAAGGTCACTGCAGGACTGCTGATCTCTGTGTGTTTAATTTCACTCTCTGTATTGACTGCTCAGCATGTGTCTGCTTTGCACACCTTTTCCTCAGTGGGAAGTCTTATAGATGGAAACTCCTGAATATATTCTCTGATCTATGTGCGTCAACTCAGTTTTTTTAAGTATTCTCAGAGATCAGGGGTTCATAAAAACTCACGTGTCTTTTTCTTTCCTTCAGAATCTAAGGGAAAGTTGCTGGAACAAAGCTGCTCACTTTTTCGATCTTCCTGACTTTCTGTCATGGAAGGCGACAGGCTCTTTAACACGGTAAGACCCTGTGAATGAAGATCTCTGTGCTCGTGTGATAAGTCGTCTTAATAAAATGTCTGTTTTAAGAACATGGTTATCCCTCACCAAGGTGTAACATCAATAACTGCATTGTTTATTAATCTGTTTTTGCTCATGTGGTCTTCAACAGAGACATATTCTGAGACATGTGACTGTACCATTTTTGCTATGTTTAACAGGTCTTTATGTACTCTTGTGTGTAAATGGACATATTGTCCTCCAGAGGGATGGGATGCAAGTTTCTGGAGCAGTATTGGAGTGGAGGATCTGCTGGAAAATAACTGTTCCAGAATAGGTATGAAAATAATACTTAATAAAACTGCACTTTAATCACTTTAAATCTGATCTCATATTTGACCTATTATGCATAATTTGTTGTTTTCTGTGCATCAGTGTGTTCTTTATGTATTTATGGACAAGCTGCTTCAAACCATTATACAGTTGTTTGAATTGAATTGAAAGTAATGAGACTGAATTAAATAAGGACAGCTGTTTTCTGTTATCCAGGCAGTGTGACATGTCCTCCAGGGAGCCCGCTGGGAGACGGCCTCACCCAGGAGGCGGCAACAGATTTGGGTTTGGAACCAGGAACTGCTGTTGGTGCTTCCCTCATCGATGCTCATGCAGGAGGCCTTGGTATTAAACCCTCAACATGTGCATTTTTTTCTAAGATGCATTAGCAATCATTAGCAATCCATTTGCAAACCAAAATAAAACCCATGGGGTGTCAAAAGTAACACTGTTCATCAACTAGAATATATGAATGCACCCAAAAATGTTGAGTCAGATGAATTCTTTTAGCATATATGTGGTGCTAGAGGAGGCCAGGGTCTTACCAAACAATGGTTTTCTATCTCAGGGGAATGTCAATACCAACAGGAAGTTCAGAGTGTTCCAGCCAATGGTTTAAAGTACGCTGTGTACAAATGTGAAAATTTTGACCTGAGGAGGCAGGGAACTGATGTTTTTTTATCTTTATTCAGACAGTTAATCTAATGCAGCAGGTCATCGTCAAACATTTAACATCAGCAAACACGTGGACTGATATTGTTTCTGTTACGGACTCCTCCTTCCCCTGCGCATGTATTTTGACTTGTGAGAGTACACCAAACACAGGTCATCCCTCGATGTGAGGTACAAGTCCCTGAAAGCATCGGGGCCAGAATGTTTGGAAAGAAAATGTCAGGAGTCAATGTGTACAAGGGGCTGTCGTAGTTTGAAATCATGCCACTCTGAGATGGCCATCCTAAAAGTTGACAGTTGTTGCTGATCTGTACTGTATCTACCTTCTTCAGTGCAGCAGGACGCCATCCCTCTGGTTCAGAAATCCAAACCATCTGGTTTTGTTCTGTGAGATAAACTGCTCATGAACTCTGCCCTCTGACCCCTGGCTGTGACCTCTGCCGATCACATATTGTTGTATCAGTCAGGGGTTAAAACACTCTGCACTTTTATCCGCTGCGTGTGTCACCGTGATGTACGCCCCCTGTCCCTGAACCCTCCACCTTAAACTCAAACCAGCTTGACAAACATTATCCCAGCAGTTAGTGTCACTGCTGAATCACATGTGAAGGTTAGAGAAGCACTTCAAAAGGATTTCAAGTTTTGGATGTGCAGTTCATAGTGATTTGTCCCTGACTGGGAAATATTCATGTGATTTTTGTCCCTGAAAAATGTGGATGTGGATTATCATCTTAAGATTAAAACATGTATTTCTTTCTCTGTCCAGGGGTGATTGGTGCAGACGTAAAAGGCTTTCACTTACCTTGTGAGGACCAGCCAATCACATGCCGTATGGCAATGATCTGTGGAACATCAACCTGTCACATGGCAGTGAGTGGTTTCAAGCCATCTTTGGGCATTTTCACCTTCTGTCTGTGTGATGCTCTTTAAATGTTTCCTGTTAAACATATTGGTAGAAACTATGTTCAGTCTTTTCTGTCATTTATGTGCAGTTTTTAAAAACTCAGATTTAGCCTGAACTCCATGAAGGCTTGTATGACATTTTCATAGTTTCCCAAGAATGTCAAAGCATGACTAACACACATCCTACCACTGTGAATAACACACTCACAGCCTCTGAGGTGTTAAAAAACTCTGAGATGATGTAAAACCTATCTTACATTGATACACACACTTTTGAATACTTCTGTGGGGACTGCTCTGACTTCCTTACTCTCTAATGTTATTATTACACATCATATTTTCTTAGTTTTTTTCATTGTATATTAACTTAAGGAGTCTTTCTTCACAGGCCACTAGCAGTAACCATGTGAAGCAAACTGTTGACACTCAATCTGTTGTGTAATGCATGTGGTTTCACATATTACCACTCTCTCTCCACACAGTCTCTCTTTTTCTAAATGTGAAACCATTTTTATTCTCATGTTCAGTCTAAATTTTATATAAACTCAACGTTTCACCTTTGTCTGTATCAGATCAGTGAGAAGCCCCTGTTTGTGCCCGGTGTGTGGGGGCCCTGCCTGTCTGCCATGGTACCTGACATGTGGCTCAACGAGGGAGGACAGAGTGCTACAGGAAGGCTGGTCAGTCTATGTACAAGCTATGATCCTGATTTTACAGACCTGCTTTAATGCAAAGGAAAGTAAAGATTAGATGTTTGTAGTCCTTGTATAAATGCATTCAGATGAAATCGCCACCCAAAACAACAGCTTTACAAAGCAGTCTGTTACAGACACACAAGGAGGTGATTCATGTCTTTATAAGAAAATATTGTTGGGTTGGTTGTAACAAAATAAGATCTGATTTGTCTGCGTATAAACAAGTTATACCTTATCTGGTTTGAATATACTTAAATCAGCTGAGTCACACAGGACACACAGTGTATAACTGAATATATAAGAAGGTTCTTCAATATCAGATAAATATATTTATTGACAAAGCTCAGAAACCATTGAGTAGGTAAGCACAAAATCTGGAATTTAGATTGTTTTGACAAATATTGATGAGGCTGTTAGTTATAAGTGGGAAAAATAACACAAATATTAATCTATATTAATAAAAAATATATAATTACAAATAAAAATAGATAAATTAATGAATTAATTAACAATACTTAATTAATTAACAATAAGAATAATAAACATATGTATCTATATTAATCTTAAAATTTGTAATAACCAATAAAACAAACATTTTTTAAATAATAAATAAATTAAAAAATATTACTAATAAAAATAACTATTCCATGACATTCGTTTGGCTCTGAACTAAACAATCATCTTTATTTAATATAAAGAAAAAGAGTTGTAGGACAGGGCATCTCTGCACCACAGTACTCCATTTGAAGCTCTGTTTTTATACATTTCCTCTTTATCAAAGTATGACAATTATGAAGTAGCTAGATGATAAAAAGTTATCAAAAGAGCACATTACAAGTGCACACTAGATATATTTCCTTTCATTCTGGCTTCTCATACGTGAATATTTTGTCTTGTTATACATTAGAGTAAACCTAATAACATTTGTTTGTTTTTAGTAATATTTATATCCTCCCTTAAAGATCCAGTTACTTTCCAAAAGAGTAAATATACAATAGAGTGATATAATAAACGTAATGCATGTATCAGTTGCAGCTTCACAAGCCTTTATGTCATAAGCTGTTTCTTTTTTTTTTCTTTTGTAATCCTCTTTCCTCTCCTCTCCTCCACCAGATCGAGCACATGGTGAAGGGCCACGCCGCCTACACGCAGCTCCAGGAACAGGCACGGCAGAGGTCAGCTGATGAGTCCACGGCTGAACTTCCTAAAAAAGTTCCAGCACATCATTTTTCACCCTGATGTTTGATCATTTTCTAAAAGCTTTGTGAGGTTTAGGGACTTAGTATTGTTGTGTGTTCTTAACAATACTAGTCTGTAGTTGCTGTAAATGTAATCAGTCATTATTTAGTTGTTTGATTTTCTTCACATCAGTTTAGAAAGTTCTTGTTAACGCCTGTGCTTTTCTTGCTCTGACAGAAAAGTCTTTACGTTTTAACATATATCAAATCAAGTTCTTTGATTGTTTACTGTTGTGTTTTTTCATAGAGTTCCCTTTGCTGGTGAAAACATCTACAGTTACCTGAACAGCCACCTGAGTTTGATGGCTAACTCCGGCTCTGCTGTTGACCTGCTGGGCTCCAGTCTTCATGTGTGGCCGGACTTTCACGGGAATAGATCGCCTCTGGCTGACCCCACCCTGAAGGGCACGGTGAGGAAACATGGGTCAGAGCCTCATGTAAACAAAGATATGAAATATTATGAGTCAAAGCATGGGGTTTAAGTTTCAATAAACACAAGAGAAGGAGTGGTTGTAGGAGAGTCAAAAGTAAGCCAGACTGTTTTTACTTTTAGAAATTGATTTTATTTATTGTTTTGATTGCCTTCCTGTTTGCATTGTGAACACGGCTAAAGATTTGCCTTGGTGAGCATAGAGTCTAGAAACAGTTAGCCTAGAGAGAGATGTCAATGTCATTATCAGAATCTAAAATGAATAGTAATAGTAATAGAAATAAACTGAAAAACTGTACTTCAAAAACGTTTAAACTCTTGTTTTAAGGGTTTAACTGGTCAAAGCACCGTGATCCCGTCCAGGGTCAGTTCTGAACGAGCAACAAAATATCTAAGATGGATTTTTCTTGATTTGCAAATATTCCTTTTCATTCTTGTAAACTTCCAGTTGAAACAAATTATGTCTGCTTCTTTGAGGTTTTCACGTCTCTGTCAGTGCAAATAACTCACTGAGCCACTGAAAGGATTTTGAGCTCAGTAAACTGGTTATTGTTTCGAGGACTTATCTATAGCTCCAGGAAGCAGGAAGCCACAGAGCATAGAGCTGCTGAATGTTTTTTGACTGAATCCCTGCTGGTGTTAGAGATACCACAACCTCAGAGATATCTACTATAACAATTACATCTGTGGTGAATGCACCCCTGCTATGATGAACCTCATTATTAAAACTCTTGTGCATGAATAGGCGCTTACATACTGCCATTTCAAGGTGGGATATTTATGCCCTTGTTACGCCTCATCTGCAATGTGTAAGGCAGGTAGTAACAGAGGCGTAACAGGGGGAAGACTGTGGGTAGCATCTTAGCTGACATGGCAGAACAGTTCAGTGTGTGTGTGCATGTATGAGTGTGTGTATGTGGTGCTCTTACTTAGTTTACAAACCATGCCTCTTGTGCTTCAATGCGAAATCATACACAAATTCTTCGTCATTTCAGGGTGTAATGTGTAAGTACAAAGGCGTAGTGATGGCTGAACTTCATTCCACCCCTTCAGAACTGCAGTGTTTAATAGGCTTATGACTCACTTCTGTTTTGCAGGTGATCGGACTGTCTCTCTCCCAAACCCTTGATGACTTAGCCCTGCTCTATTTGGCGACTGTACAAGCCCTCGCTGTGAGTCACCTGTTTGATACGTCTCATAATGTAACAAACTGATAACTTAAACCAGAAAGGAATGTCATATCTTGTTGGGTTTTTTTTAAATCTGGGACATAAATCCTCTTGTGTATTCTTCTCTGGTTTCAGCTCGGTACTTTTCATATTCTGGAGGCCATGAAGGAAGCAGGACATGACATCCAAACCCTTTTCCTGTGCGGCGGGTTGAGCAAAAATGCCCTGTTTGTACAAATTAATGCCAACGCTACAGGTATGAAATACTGAGGAGGGAAGATGAAGGCTCCGATGACGTGAATTACACAATAAAGACATTGCCTTAAAATATTATCATGACTCCAAGAAAACGTACAAGTGGGTTCGCTACAATATAATTTAAACCAAAAACACTGTTATAAGTCTGTTAAAAGGAAGTTTTGCTTGTTAAATGCTGCAAAGTGCTCTGCTCATGGTAGATAAAGATGAGATCAGACTGTTTCCTGTCTATCAGATGGGACTGGATCTCATCCTGTCTTGATGTTTGTTAATCATTTAACATAGAGTACGGTCTAGACCTGCTAAGTTTGCAAAATTGTCTTGAGATAACGCTTGTTGTGATTTGGAGCTATATACAGAAAGACTGATTTATATATCTTCTGAAGCCAATTCAGTTCATCATTCTTTTCTTACAGGGTTGCCTGTTGTATTACCTGACCAG
This sequence comes from Notolabrus celidotus, assembly GCF_009762535.1. Lineage (NCBI taxonomy): Eukaryota > Metazoa > Chordata > Actinopteri > Labriformes > Labridae > Notolabrus > Notolabrus celidotus. Next base: position 25,324,968 of record NC_048286.1, read on the forward strand.
ATGGAGGCCGTGTTAATAGGAGCTGCAGTCCTGGGTGCATGTGCATCACAGGACTATAGCACTATACAGGTGGAGTGACACACACACATTCACACACAACTGTATGTTGACTTCGGCCATATAGTTAATTTAACAGGGGCTTTTCAGACTTCCTTGCACAATATATAAAATGATCTTGATGGAATTGACCCTGATAGTTATCAGTGTCTGTGTCCAGCTTTCCAACTTTCAACTGTGATGGCTCCTGCTATCCAACATGGGTCACTACTTTTAATTACACAACATTAACATGCCTGGGAAACATCTAAACAAATACACACAGATCCTCAGAAATGTTTACTTGAAATTATCTCTCTGTGTACCCCTAATCAATAAACAGTTTGGTTCCCCTTATGATTGAAAAAAAAAAAATCATGTGAAGTGTTTTTATGTGTAACAGGAAATATGTGCATGGATAAGTTCAGCAGTCACAACAAATGATAATCATTTTTTAAAAATTGGGAAAATTTTGGATTTCTTTTTATAAGTGATAGATTTGTTTTGATTGTCTAATCTCATTTCTTATGACATGTCCGAGTTTGTCCACGCGGAAACAAGACTCAGTCTTTGAAATCACCCTGTACTTGTTTATATGTTTCTTAAAAATTAAAAAATTGGGAAAATTAATTAAAATAATATCAAAACAAACAGACAAAAAAAATTGACGTATTATTTTCAGCAAAGAACCAGTGTGAAGATAAATAGTCTAATGAGGGAAAAATATCATACACATACTTTTTTCACACTATTCTATTCTATAGTATAGTAAATTTTTGTTTCATTTGGTTTGTTCATTGTCTGTTTTCTATTTTACCAGTATTGTCATTACTTGTGTGTCTCTACTTAAACCTTTGTACAAACTAATACATTTCAAATCAAACAAAAATAAATTATAATAATATCAAAAAAGATAGGTTTAAATTATTTCCAAACAATCAAATTCTGTCTTTATCAACTTTTGTTACACATACATTAGGGTTTTTATAATGGACTCCCAACTAAACAGCCTATTTTATTGGACTCTGCCCTGACAACTTATTGTAGCGACTACAAGGGCCAAAAGCTGCTGAGAGGCTGAGGTTGGGCCGAGTAAAGTGTCAGTAAAGTGTTTAAACTTTTATTAACAAAAAAGGATAATTAACTCATGATAAAGTGCACAACAGAGATAAGCAACAATAAGTGATAAAAAGCGGTCACCAAAAAGTATGGAGACCCAGCTCACCCCCTCTCTCTACATGCAAACAAAAGAAAACTGGTGGCCAAAATGAACTGAATATCCCCGCCCCTAACACATGACCCGTAAATAACCTAATTAACTGACCCCACAATAAACCATACCGTAAACAAACAACAAAAATAACACCACAAAAAGTATATAAACAATAACCTACCCTGAACCTCAAAATTAAGACACAATAAACACTTGAGTCCTTCATGGCTCCTACAACTTATTGAAATCTTGTTTGAAACCACACTTTCATTTTCTAATGCAGGTGTACGATAAATATTTTATATGTCATGACATCTTAAATATAATAATATATAATAATGAAGTCCCTTAAAAGTGTAGGGGATTTTATGAAAGTTAAACTGCACTTAATTATGTAGTGTGACACATTTTTAAAAACATCCTTTGCAGTTTTTAATGCAAACTTTTGAAAATATTTGTGTCCAATTAAAATAACCTTAAAAAGTTGCATGCAAAGCCATATGCACTGATCCTCCAACCAATGACTCAATGCCTCCATCTGCTGGGTGGAACAGTGTTACAAAGTATGCACACAGTGAGCGTATGGCTCTGCTGGCCTCACTCTCTGAGCAGATTTGCCTACAATGTGTTTAAGATGCGAAGCGATGATTAATTTTTTTTTGCTAGGTCAAGCTATCATCCGTTGGTGTCTCAGTCTCAGAGCCCATAACACAAGAGAACGACAAGCCTTTAAGCCAGATATTCTAAAAATAAGAAGTTATTGTTTGGACTAGGCTGCACCTGTCAATCCATTTTCAGCCACAAGTACGACAGGCAGTTGTTGTGTCTGATCCTCTGAGCTGCACGTAGTCCACCGGCTGGATTTTGTAGATTTAGACAGCAGAGAGGCCCTGCGCTGCATTAGTCATAAACTGAGCCACACCAAAACCAGTGCAGTTGGCTTGTGTTAATACTATAACTGGGTCAGGGCTGGCCTCAGACTGAATGTGCATAACATCATTTATTGAGGGATGTTTGTCTTCGTTATTTCTGCTTTAGGAGGCCATGAAGAAAATGGCCAAAGTGGGGAAAGTTGTTCATCCTGACTGTGAACTCCAGAGGTGAGATGAAGAGATTTTTACAGTATATATGATGCTTGTTCAATTATTCAATAATAACGCACAATATCAGCACTTTGGTGTGACACTAAGGTATCTTAGTTAAATTTTTCAATTAATTCAAGGTGAAAACAGAATTTTGAATCATCAGCTTGTCTCCTTTGAGTCATTGCCAAGTATAGAACCAAAGAAAAACTGCAAATACAGTCCTCTGCTTCCTGTTTGAGTGATTGTTGTCTGCATTTAATTGTTTTTTCAGCTTTTATGAGAGAAAGTACAAGGTGTTCCTGCAACTGTTTGCCCACCAGAGGGAGTATCAGACCCTCATGAACCAGAGATGACACTGCTGGTGGGAGGCGGCTGAGCCGGTGCTGACTCCCTCTGACGTAATGGTGATGACAAATCCACACACTGGAGACAAAAGGAGGGGTCTCAGCTGTACTTTTTCTTAAATGCAATGCCTTTATAACCTCAGAAGTTAGACAGAAGCAGCTCTCTGTGGCTGAATATCTGGGCGGGGATTTGGTTTGTTTTAAGTACAGCTGCTGGCAGATTTCCCACCACCTGGCAGATAATACTTGCAGAGACGAATTTGGAGAAAGGCTGTAGCTCCTCTTCTAACCCAAATGAAGGTGACATTCAATTTTAAACATCACGTACACTCAGCTTCAAATCTTTCTAATAAATGATTGAAACGATAAAACCGTGCTCATGATGCCTTTCCCTACTGCTCCACCCTTGTGGGTTCTGATGTATAATTCAACATGTTTCAACTCAACAGTGACACTCATTCATTTTTAAACACCCCTTCCTTTGTTCTTTTGCGACTGTGTTTTATCTGATTCTTCCGCTTCCTGTCCGTACGGCTTTCCTCTGTCCTTACACACTCCTGTCCGTTCGTCTCAGTGAGGATGCCTGCTGTCAGGATCAAGGTTGATAAGCTTTTCACTGATGCTGCTGACCTGGTGAGGGGGGGACGCCAAATCCCTGCACAGCTGAGTTAACAGACACCTTATGGTAGAAAGGTGGCAGAGAGGTATGCAAAAGTCACTTCCTTGTTTGCTTGATATCAATAGTCAGTCAGAGTCGAAGGGAAAAAGAGGAACTGATTGTTTTATTATCCCTCACAAATGAAATTCTTCTGCCAAAATATGAAACATTTGATGCTGTAAATGATGATTTTACCAGACTAAATGTATCCAAAGTTGTAGCAACACATTTTTTAAAAGTCCACAAATACTGAACGATTTAAAAAAAGAGTGACTTAATAACTGTATTGTTAATGATTAATCCTGTCGATAAAATGCAAACGAAAGCACACATGGTGTTGTTTGCACTCAGTATGTCAGCCAGTGACACCTAAAACCACTTCCTCTTGCACTGGTCCAAAAATACAAAAGCTGTGATACATGAGTAAAGCTCAAACATATAATCACAGTTTTAGCTGCCATAATGTATTCAGTTGTCTTTACATTTAAATATATCAAATATCAAATATATACATTTCATAAAAGTTGCCTTTAATGAAAAAAAAATAAACAGTGCAGGTTTATTCTAGAGCTCTGTAAAATGTCTTCATTAGAGAAACCTTCATATCACTGAAGGTTATGTTTCTAACACTCATATATCACAGGGATTCTGAGGTTTAATTATCAGAAAAGGTCTTCAGGGTCCAGGATTGAGAGAAACTGGATTTAGGTTCATTCATGTGACATACTTGTCAGTGCTGCTCTTAAGTCTGCGGTGTGTAGCGCAGGTACTTCTTTCCAGAGGGCAGATCTTTGGTGTAGACGCCCTGTGGGAACAGAGAGGATGCCTCCTCCTCAGACATGCTGGAAGGAACCATCACACAGTCTCCAGGCTGGAGGGGACACAGACACAGATAAGATGAATCTACACATCAGCAGCTCTATAGACCTGATTCTATGATATCTGGTGCCAGTCCAGCTCGCTTTGACATACCTTCCAATCAGCAGGTGTGGCCACTCGTTGACCTGCCGTGAGCTGGAGTGAGTCCACCACTCGCAGAACCTCATCAAAGTTGCGTCCTGTGGTGGAGGGGTAGAGGAGCGACAGTTTGAGCTTTTTGTCAGGGCCGATGATGAACACCTAAACTCAAAGAGAGAGAGAGAGAAGGAGATTAAGACAAGATAAACTGATATTTGTTGGCATGACCGTAAATATAAGATGTGAAGTTAAACTAGAGCTCAGAATGTGACTGTGTAGACTCACACAGCGGGCAGTGAGTGGCATGCCATCTTTGTCCTTCTCATCAGGGTCCAGCATGCCGAGGGCGACTGCCAGCTCCCGTTTACTGTCTGCAATGATGGGAAAGGGCAGAGAGCTGCATGCTGACTCCTCACAGTTGTAGGCTAGAATGTCCTAGTTGTCCAAAACATGAGGTGTTAAAAAGAAAGTCAGTGCTACATTGACTGTGCTCCATTGTGATAACAATTTGTTGCAATTTCTGTGATATTTGTGATACAATGGATCAGAATCAGAATCAGCTTTATTGGCCAGGTATGCTTGAACACAGAGGGAATTTGTCTTTGGTAAACTGTGCTCCCTTTGTACAAGGCATAACATAAAGATATAAATATAATAATAATAACAAAAATAACAATAACATCAACTATAAACACAAAATAATAACAAATAGGCATGACTAATATGTACAGGCTAAAAATAATATATGATAATAGTGCAGTGGTGAGTAGTGCTTAAACGTTTTATTAAAAAATAATGGACGAAAGGGAATAAAGGAGTCTTGACTGTAAGCATGCTCTTAAAATAAGTGGCATATGTTGCAAAAGTCAATTTGATCTTGCTTAGAAACTCAGAGGTTCTTTGTGCAACTGGTTCAGTCCAGTCTAGAAACCTGCAGACCCGGCTGTGGCTCACACCTTGGTCCAACCGTGGTGATCCTCCAGGCCGTCGATGGACAGGGCGATCATTTTGACATTGCGTTTGCTGAACTCACTGCTCAGTCTGGCAGCTCGGCCCAGCTCTGTGGTGCACACCGGGGTGTAGTCTCCGGGGTGAGAGAACAGGATCCCCCATCTGGGATAAAAAAAACTGTCAGGGGTCATGTCTGGGTCAGGACTGTGGCAACATGACTTTACAATCTGAGTAAAAACTCAAAATTTAGAGTTAGATTTGAAGATAAAGGGTCTCCTAATGTGTGAGTACTGAGGTTACTTTTGTTGCTCGTTTGGTTGCACAATACAATGATGCTGAATGATGCAGCTGACCCCAAATTGACAGGATGTGACCTCCTTGTCACTCAAACGTTTTTGTTGTATTTTCATGTGGTCAGCAGTTTGATTGTATGGTGAAGCATTGACCTCTGACCTGCCCTGACCTAATGCCATTCATTCTCACTATCTTATTGTGATCAAAACAGATATATGACGAACACACAAAAAGAAAATATGATTTTATATCACAGTGTTGTTGACTCTGAGGAACATTAATGTGTCCAGTACAGTAAAGAAATTGTTTATTTTTACTCCTTGGCTTTTAATACAGCATAAGAGTTTGTGTTGATCTCTGTCTGTTTATTATTTATTTCTACTGTTTGTATTTGTTGTGCAGCACTTTGGTAACCTTGTTTTTAAAATGTGCTAAATAAATAAAATGGATTGGATTGGATTGGATGCACAATGGAACCTGTTGATTGTAGGCATCATTTCTGATACCAACACTATCGTTTAAACTTTTAGCTGTCATAATGCAAAGGTCCAAAGCTGAAGTCAAAAAGCAGGAACTAAACACAAGCTGGTAAGCTCTTGTGATTCCAGTTCTAGATTCACAAAATTATTTAAAAAAAAAAAAAAGAAGTTATTTAACTCACGAATCTCCGAGGAACTCATGGAATTTGATTTTCCCAGTGGTAGCCTCTGCCTCGAAATCAGGAAAAACATCTCCGAGCAGCAGTCCCGGCATGATTAGTGTGCGCGTGGAGGTGTTCCGGTTGTGCAGCAGCAGCAGCAGCAGCAGCATGTGATGACTGACAGCTTGAGGAAAAAGGGGGCTGGACCTTCCGCTAACTCAGGCTGCTCTATTAACCTATATTATACAGAACAGCAGACAATCATTGAGATACTGGCTCAATGCTCATAGAGTGCATTCAGATCAGTATGCTAAATTCGCACTTTAAAGGTGTCTTAATGACTCATTATCACATGTTTCTTGCCTGATTGATTTCCCACCAAGGACGATTTAAGTAAGGAACTTAACTCAACTTTATTTATATAGCACATTTCGTACATACAAGTATGCACCCCAAAGTTCTTCACAAAAGATCAGAGAGACAGAAAACAACAGAAATGGTTAAATAATAAAAGATATAATCCTAGATTAAAATACTTTAAAATTAAAATAAAATAAAGTAAAATTAATAAAACAAGTAAGATTGGAAAGCAAAAATAAACATCCGTTAAAGTTAAAAATATCAGATAAGTACAAGAATTAAATAGATTAATAAATAAATAAATGTTAAAACAATGATTATAATATGATTAAAAAATCATGATTATAAAACTGTTTGTGCTTCCTGTAGATTGCCATTAAAAATGAAACATTTCATCATTTCATTCATGCTGCACTTAAGAATGAATCTCCAAAGAATACTTATTCCAGGGTTAAGTTTAGATCTCATCTCAGGGTTAATTACATGTTAATGGAACGGATGTTGTAGCCACGTGACCAAAGCAGTCCTGTCTAGGTCTAAATTGGTGACATTTGAACCCCTTGTATCTGGACCTGATCTGGACTCTCCAGTTTGGAGGATGTTTTTCATGTGAGTGCTGCAGGATTTAAGTGTTTGCACGACACAGGTGGTCGACAAAGAAGTGCGTAAAGTCGACTCGACACAGTTTATAAAACGAAAAATGTCCTCACCCACGTCCAGACGGAATAGTTCCCGTGGATCTGTGTGTGGATACCGGGCATCATCAGAGTGCCATGCACGCCGCCGGGGCTCCAGCTGCTCTTACTTCTCCCCTGAAGACTTCTCTGTTAGTCTTAACCAGCCAATATTCACTATCACGCTCAAGTTTCTGCTGGCGATAGATCTGTGGCTGTCCAAGCGGCTCGGAGTGTGCGCCTGTGAGGAGGCACCCTGGGGCGGCATACGGCCCCTGGTGCGTTTGGTGGAGTTCTCCGGGCATGTCATCCCCTGGCTCATCGGCACCGTTTACACCTTGCTCCGGGGAGAGAGTGTGGAGGAGCAGGAGATCATGCTGAATTTAACCCTGGGTGAGACAATGTGCTTTATTGATTTTATTTTGGATGGAAACAATGACTTCAGAATAGAGAGCACTGGTTTAGATTCCTCCAATTAAATTCTTAATTAATTTCATGCTTTTTTTTCAGTCAAGTGCAAGCCTTTTACAACTACCTCTCATCACAGCAGATACAATTGGATTTATTTAGCATGCACAATTACTGTAACTACTCCTGCATTCCCTCTTCACCCATTGGCACATACTGTATGTGAAGAAATCTTTATTTCCTTATTTGCAAAAAATGTACTTTCCCGAATCCAACATTCTAATATTGAATGCATAAGACACATTGCAGGGTATCATATTAACTTGCTTTATTTGCCAGTGTCCGTTATTTACATGTATCATCATCCTAACAATAGCTGTGCATAAATCCGATGCGTAATTACGCACATTTGTGCCAACAGTCAGTAAGTGATTCTGTTCATCTGACAATAAACAGTAACTTATGAAAACGCACAACATAACAGGCCAAAGCCAAATCTGTCCCCTCGAGTGGCAAATAATACAATATAGAGATGCAGGCTGTTTGTGGGTCCACGTGAGCGAGAAACATCAACAGAGCAGTCATGGAAAGTTTTCTACTTTGAGCCGTGGCTGACAACAGCTGTGGCCACTAAGAGACATGCACGCGATATGGCGGATGTTTCATTTGCAAACAGTAGCTATCTGACAGTTTCAATATCAAATCCTCCTGTGAACTATTTCTGGTATACAATCGCCTATAGGATGCCACCGTGATATGGAAAAACTGAGTATAGTATAACTCTTCTTTTAGCTATAGACTGATGAGAGGTTAAGGTCAAGGGCAGCGTTTCACTACAGACATTTAAATTGGAGTTTTTTAATCTCTGTCATTTTATAAAACAATTAACTGTACTAAATTACTATGTTGTTTGTGTCATTTACATATGAAATGAAATGTAGTTTCTGGATTTTAGATTGTTGATTGGATAAGATAAGCATTTCAAAGATGTCAGTTCTGGCTCAGGGAAAGTGTGATGACTTTTTAACCATAGACTAAATGCTAAATCTCTTTATTTCAATCAGAAAATTAATCACTATTGAAAAGGACTGATTGTTGCCTCATTTGTTCTTACTTTGTTCATAGTCTCATGATAAGAGATCTAAAACAACCTGAAGATTCTTTGAATGAATGACTCAATATATTGTGACGCTTTACAGATACACTATAATACATTTATAAAAACTCTAAGTTGCCATGTTGTTCAAAAACCCTTTTTGCTGTGGCTAGAGACTAATCTTGTGTTTTGACTTGCTTACTACTAACTTTATATTTTTTATAATAAATAAGCAGCATCCAAAGTTGGTCTTTTGCTTTTAGCTGATCTATATTTATAGACTTATTCATAAGTAAGTGTTTTAAAACAACATTTAATACTTGTAGATGAAGGGTGTTTAATTAGATAATACCAAGCGGCAACCTCCGGTCTACAAATATGAGTCCAATGCGGAAGTGCTAAAAACTGCACTTCATGGAGGATCCGCTTGAGGCTGGCTCCGGAAGTACCGGAAACCACATATGCACAAATTCAAAAAAGACGATCTTTACAGCAGAAATAAACATGTTTACAGCCTGGTACAAAAAACGAGTGTAGTCTGGATAGCTCATTTCTTGATTGGCACACACTGTAGGGGGGGGGTGAATTTTTTTCTAACGCGGCAATTTCGAAGATATTGAGATTAAGAGTCTTTCAATGAGAGGCACAGCTGACTGCGGGAACACTGTAGCTGTTGGCTAGGAGGTTCAAAGCCCGCCTCTCTAATCACAATCGTCGACAGCAGTAATATGTCTGCCGTCGACAATTGGCCTCAAAACAGCGCTTCAGAAACAGACAGGTGACGTCACGGTCCTACGTCCATATTTTATATCTATGGATAATACAAACGGTTTGTTTTGACCAAGTGATCTGATTTGACAAAAGGATTTTCACGAGTGCTTATAAAGAGAACAACATCAGTGGGACTTTTTATGATGTTCTGATAGCTTTGATTAACATCACATACTCAGTGTAACAGCAAACCTGTGTATGTTTGAGTTGCTTGGCAAAGAACAGTTCCTGTCAAATCATGCAGTTGTGTTTGTGAAGCCAGTTGGATGGCTGCATTAAATACTCCATCTGACAGTCTGCTATTCCTTATTCCTTGATAGCCGCATGCTTTGAAGGACGCTGCTCTAGAAACATCTAGTCACATCAATCTGCAGAAAGAAGTCTGGTCAATTTCACATAGGTCATTTTATATACCATAACCTTGGGGTTGAACAGGTGAGTTTTTCGCCTGATGTTGCAAACTGAAACTGACATTGTTATTCCTCTTTCCTCCTCATAGCTTTGTTGTTGGACCTGCTATTAGTCAGACTTCTGAAGACTCTGGTCAGACGTCGCAGGCCAGCCCAGAACCGCTCTGAAATCCTTTCTACCTTCTTTGTAGAGCGTTATTCCTTTCCCTCGGGCCATGCCACACGAGCCGCCATCTGTGCCCGCTTCCTCCTTGCTCAGCTGGTGGACACAGCCTCCATGCGGGTCCTGGTGCTGGGTTGGGCCACTCTGGTGAGCCTGTCTCAACTGCTGCTTGCCAGACAGTATGTAACAGATGTGGGCTTTGGCCTGGTTATGGGATATTGCCAGTACAGTATGATGGAAAGGTTGTGGGTTACCTGGGACTGCCTGCAGGACCTGCTGCTCATAGGACTGAGAGAAAGACTAAACAGGGCTTACAGTGGACTCCGAATGGCAGACTGGAAACACTAGGATTACTGGAAACGTGTGCAAGTGTCTATGTGTGGGGAAAATGTGTAGCATGAGTGTGTAATGAAGAAATTCCCTTCTGTTATGAAATGTGATATTTGTCTAGGACTATAAAATAGTTTCACCAGTTTGCTTTAACTTTGTTTATATGTTTAAAAAAGTTTTTTTTTTTTCCATTTTTTCTGTGTTTTTTTTGTTTTTTTAGGAAATGTAGGTGGGTATATGAAATACAATATGAGGCGTGTATGTAAACAAAGGTAGGCTGCATATCCCTCAATGATGCACATGCATCTCCAGACTGTATAAAACATGGATGTAGTATCAGTGACGTAACCTAATAGTTTCTGAAGCAGGTTTTTGAAGCCCATTGATGGCAGTGGGTAAACTGGAAATGCTGACTTAACCAAACTTTCACTTGACTTAGCAAGAGGCAAAGAGGTGGAGTTGCAGAGGGCCTTTAGTCCCCCTTTCTAACAGCCACAGGGTGCTCTTATGTATGTCAAATCAGCTGTACCCTTTATCATTTAAAACTTCTTAACTTAAGATCTTCAAAACTATTGAGTTATAAAATCATCCGCCACATAGTAGATAGTGTGCAGATAGAGAAAAAAAAACGTTTTATTTGTATCACGGTGTGGATATGTTCAATGTTGCTGTAAAGATAGGCTTTAAAAACAAGTGTGTTGTGGTTGTTGGGACTTTTACAGACAGTCTCAAGTGCCTTCTCCAGGAACTGCAGTTTTTAGCACTTTTTGTGGGCTGCCACTTGGTGTAAAGTGAGAATTTCAGAAGTGTCAAAATGTGATCATAACATGTATGTGGTTAACTGTTTTGTTTTTTATTGATTTGATACAATACACAATGGGTTCACTGTAACAGTGTGAAATCTAGTGGGCAGAAGTCATCTCACACTCACCAAAGTTTTCATCAGCTGCTGCTTACTCACTAGACTGTATTTATAATACTGTCTCAGTCAGTGTTAACAGTCAGCCACCAACTTTAAAATAAAAACGCAATTCTCAAGCTAAACTATACAAGTACTGTATGGTGTTTTTGTGACATTGAACCTTGGAAGTCAAGGAGCAGAAAGCCTGTTTTGCTTGCTAATGAAGTTACATAGGTGTAATGCAAATGCTAACAGCTGTCCACAGAGGGCAGTGCATTACAAGAATACTGTTGCCAGTTGCAACAAGGGGGCTTACACACAAGGATGTTGCAGGTCCAGGCCTTCTTTTAGCTGTATGGAGTGATGGGTACACATGCTTTACCAAGGCACAGATGACCACAAGTACTCTAAGTTGACAGTGTAGTTTATTATTATGGAGACTAGCATGATAAAGTTATGGAGTGATAGTTTGTTTTATGACCCCCATGTCCTGTTGGTGGATAATATAATCAATGCTAACTTTAAACTGAAGCCACATCCTTTTTGAGCCATGTTAACAAGAAGTTAAAATCTGTAGACATTAACTACACAGACACAAAGCTCAACTGCACTGTGGCTGACATTCAGTTAATGAGAGAATGTAAGGAGTGTATGCAAAGTCTTTGGTGCATACTTGCAACCTTACAAACACAGGCCCATGTCTCAGCTTAGGGCTAAGTACTGTAATAAAGTCTCATGTTCCACTACCTTCTGTCACGTGACAGGAGATTTCTCCCGCCACTCAGACAGTTGCTATGGTGATTAATTAGCTCCCCACCTTTCAGGGTTTGTCGACCGATTGTGCTTCATTTGTAGCTTTGATACAGGCGAGCATCAAAACTCCGGTCCATATTAATGCTTTTACATTATGTGACGTTCAGGAGCAAAAACGGAGAGGATTTGACTGTCAGCAACTACACTGCTGGTTAGTCAATGAGTTGTTAACACAAAATGAGTCTGAAATTAATTCATATAAGCTAACTGGTATAATAGTATTTCCCAAAAATACTCTTTAGTACATATTTAATAGACATGCAAGCATGCAGTACAATGTACACTAAAAAAATAGAATGCTCACTAAATAGCTGAATCTCTAATAGGCTATGTGCAGTCGGCTGTATATCAGTGCAGAGTGCAAACATTTTCCTTTTGCTTCATATAGCGAAAGCAACTAAATTCAGAGTTTTGTAAAGTAAAAGTGATGAGCAGCAGAACATTTGATTTTATTTGTAATTTTTTTTGGAACAAATAAACCTAAATAAATACCAAATTACATTCCTGTCCCATACACTGGCCTTAGTACACACTTATGGTACCGGCCTCATTACACACATACACACACACACACACACACACACACATCATGATCATACGATCATTACTGACAGGATGTGATTTTTTAAATTGAGTTGCAAAAGTTTATTATATCACAAATGTGTTTATTGAAATCTTAAATAACATGATTATTTATTAACTCATCAAAAATATTTCAACTTCAAAACAAGATTACTGGTTGTAATACTCACTGAGATTTGTAGGGGCTACATCATAGCTACATAAATCTGCTCTATGAATATATTTCTGCTGTTATAGAGATTTTATTTACAATAGTGTTACAAAAATAGAATTTAATGATGCAAAAACAGAGAATACCAAACTTTGCAACAGCCTCAGTACAATGCAATTGACTATATGTGCTATGACTATAAGGAGCTGTGTCTCTGTCTGTGTCCTCATCAGCCGCTCCCCTGATTGGCCCGTCCCAGTCTGATGTCATAGGTGACCATATGGAAGTTATCCCAGGCGTGCAGCTTCTTCTGAGCATGGTTGTAGTCAACCATACTGTTGTAACGATACTTGTTCTTGAAGGGTACAGCAACAGCCCGCTCCTCATTGGTGGCTGTGTCGAACACGTAGTTGATGGTTGTGTTTGGCGCTGTGTAGCTGGCCACTGTGTACAGACGTCCACATACCATGAAAGAGTTGGCCACTGTGTTCTTCCTGATGTTTGTCTCCCAGCTCTTCTTCACCGCTAGACTCTCAGGGTCCAGTTGGGAAATCACGATGTTACCCTTTACCTTGTTGGTGCTGTAAATTGCCCACAAACCCTGCTCATCTGCTGCCAGGTCAATGTCCGTGTACCCGCCCCAGGAGTATGGAAACTGACCATGGAAGCCTGCATGGGGCAAGTCAAGACGTGATGCTAGCTTCTCAGAGGCCAAGTCGTAACGGATCAGGGAACGGCTGCGTTTGCGCTGGTAGTAGAGGGAGCTGCGGTACATAGTGGCCCCTGTGCTCTCCACAGGCTCAGGCAGGACCAGGACCTTCATGGGGAACCCTCGAGAGAATTGATCCATGTCTTCATATGCAAAGAGCTGACGAACGTCTTTACCCACAGCATCGATACGCCACACAGTCTTGTTGGTGTAGAGCTCACCCTGTGGCTCGGGATCCTGCAGCCACACTCCATACTTCCCTGTGATGCTGTCAGCCTTCCTGTGCATCACAGGGTCTCCAACTGACTGCACCTCTCCACAGCCTGGGGGGAAAAAAGTATGGTAGGTGTTGAATATTTGAAGGAGGGTAGTTATACACACATCACATAGCAGTGAAATAAAAACTACAGAATCAAGAACAAAAGGTAAGCTCATTAACTTACACCATGCCATAAAAAATGATTTAGTTTGGAGCCACCACCATTAAAAACCAACATGTACCTGTGAAGGTGTGGTTTCCTTCAGGAATGAGATGGGATGCAGGAACCTCTGTGACCTCAGCCTTCATCTCCTGGTATGCACCATTCCCATATGCAGGGTCTAAGACACGCAAAGTAAAGAAGAACTATGTTTATGAAATCAAAAGAAAAAGTATAAACTGGAACTGGAACTTTGAGAAGTAGAACATCACAAGAAAATAGCAGTTTTCATTTCAGTAAGTATTAAACTACAGTCCCAACGTAGTTAAAGTGTTTCATGTTTTTGCCCTGAGATTACTGGGAGGTCCCTGCCTTTGCTTTATGTTAGTATCGATCGCTCACACATGAACAAGCATGCATGAGTGAAAGCCGTAAAAGAAGGGGTCCGTGTTGTAAATTCCAAACCCCTTACTCATCCTGGGACCGCTCACTGCAACCTGACCTGTTGCCCCTGGACTCTTTTCATAGCTTCTGTCAACCATGAAAACATTCATAAAAAAATCAAAACAGAGGTGCAGCTATAGCTAGCAAAATCATAAAAAAACAGCTTTATTTTCCCCAACAGCGTCCTTAAGGTGAACTTGTTGAGTACTAGAAACAGATAGCGTTGCCTCTTGGGTGCTCAAGTAACTCAAGTTTATTTTTTGATTTCTGTGTTTACCCTTCACACACTTCTGTACATACCGCTTGCAGGTCTGTTTTCATGCCCTAGGATGTGTGTCTGCTGGCAGGGTTTCTGCCTGAGGTTCTCTGCCTCCTGGCTCAGCTCCTCCAGCCTTCTCTGCAGCTCCTGAACCTGCCTGTTCAGACGACTCTTGTCCTCCTGCAGCTGATTTCTCTCCCCCGTAACCTGGGAGAAAGCTTCCTGCAGACCCTCTTCATCATTAGCTGTGACCCCTGTCTCCACATCTCCATCCTGTCCTGCTATCAGGCGGCTGACCAAAGCCTCCAGAAGAGTGAGACGAGACAACACTCCATCCATCTCTGGTTTCACGTTGCTTCCAGGGCAGCTGGACTCTTGTGGGCTGGCCACAGAAAAGGTGTATTGGCAGCGGCCAGCATGGTCATTGGAGCGATGGAGGGAGGCTCGGTCTTGGGTCTGGCTTACGGTGGACAGAGTTAAACAGGAGAGACACAAGTAAAACCCCTGAAGCCACATAGTGGAGGGTCAAAGTGAGTTGGCAGTCTTCTGGATTGAGAAAATATGCTAGGATGTAACTTTTTTATCTTCTGGTTAGTCGAGATGATCCCCACTTGGTTAAAATTTTCTGCCTGTCTTGAGCTCGTCTCTCTCCTCCTGAGTCTCCCCGGTCAGTGCAGGCCAGTCTCTGAATTCCAGAAATACTAAGAGTGGGATATTTATACAGTTAGCTGTCAAAGAGAGGGAGGGGACAAGGAGTGTGTCAGGGAGGGGAAATATAGCCAGGAGGTATGAAGTGTTTGTCCACGTGTGTCTGCTGTTTGGTGTAATTGGCATTAGCCGTGTTGAAGGGTACAAACAAGGGAAAATCACCCAGATCAGTGGAAAAGTACATAATTTGATGCTTGTTTTTTCCTGTAGAGTTCTTTAATTGTGTCTCAGCAGTTGGTATGTCTCTGCAGGTTGTTTTGACGGGACAGCACCTCTTTATGTGTCTACTGGCTGTCACCTGCAGGGCTGTTTACTTCCTCCATAACTGATAGTTTTCTATTAAACCACCATGTGATTAGCATTAAACTCAATTAATGGTCTGGGCACAGAGTGATATTTGGGCTGGAGGGAGCGTGTGTTGGAATTTGGGTAACAAGGCTCAACATTATGCAACCTGCTCCTTCAGAAGACCTGAAACCACTCCACAGCTGGGCAGGATGTCTGGCACAGGAGGATAGGCTGGAAATCTGGCTAGGAATGGAGATGTGGTGTGGTTGTCTTTTGTTCTTCCTACCAAACCTACATAAAAAACATGTGCAGCCAATCAGGCATGGAGATATTTTCTGTTTAGTACAACATGTTCATTGTTTGCAATTAAATACGTTTGAGAGTTTACATTTTCAGGATTTGAAACACTCCAAGATAAAGCTAAAAAAACAAAACAGAATCGCTTGACGAGGTTGTGTATATGGCATGTACTCAACTTTATGTTAGTCTCGCAATGCAATGCAGCATTGTTCAGATGCAACATTTAGCTGTGTGACTCTTCAGTAAGTAATGATGCAAAAGTGTTCAATTGAGAAGAGTCCAAAACACTTTTCAAGAAAGTGAACAATGGAGTTTTTTAAGGGAGTTTGGAATTAAGGTGTGATTTCAGGCACAGCCAACAGTCTACAGTCATGCTATGATCCAGGACTGACTCTTTGTTTGGCCCTTTTACTGGTGTACTCAACAGAACTGTGGAGGAGGGATAGGAGAACCCGAGGGTTGAAATGAGGACTGTGGCTTCTGCACATGGGGCCAGTCTATCAACTAGGCTAAATCATCATTCCAGAGCAGCCCTTTATCCTCTAGGGTGACATTCATTTGATTGTGGCGGAAGAAGAGAACATTCTGACAGAGCCATTTGAATAAAAAAATATGATCTGTAAGCAGGACAACCATTTAAAATTGGTTACACTTAGCTTCACTGTGACTTATCGGCACAACGATCAAACGTGGCAATGTCAGCTTCGTCTGGTTCTCTTTAACTTTGCACACACAGTTTTGGAGATGCCTTGCTAAAAGATTGTACCATCATAAAAAAGTTATCATTTGGTTGCAATAATAATGTGAAGTTGATCAATATAATGGATAAATCTCATGAAAATGCAGTTGTCCACATCAGCATATGGATAACCAGGTTTTGACTGTCTCCATCTTAGCTCAGTGAGTAATCCGGTAAATGTTTAAAAAGTACAGCTGATGGAGTTTCTTTTGGATGTATTGGACAGTAGTACAGTGTTGGACAACTTAAAAAAAAGAAATCACAATGTGTCCTGGGAGAAACATAAAATTCGGTTCCACATTTGCTGGCAATTCATCCGTTTCTTTCAAAAACACAAAGTCCTTGTCTTGTTTGATTTTTCAACATCTGCAAACCATAACTATTTGGAAGAATCAAGCAATGACTCATTTTGTAGGTATGGGTGGATATCTTTTCAAATTGTATGACAGGCAACCTAGACAAAGTCATTATATTACTTAAGTTTTTCAGCTTGTCCTCTGTTGACCATCAGCACCTTAACAAGATGTCGCTCAACAAGTTTTGAGTTTGTTTGGATCAAAGTGGAGGAAAGATTTCCTGCCCAACCAAGAGAAAGACAAACATGGCCACTTAAGACAGGTGCTCTACTATCACAGCTTGAAATATGACTCAAAAGGTAAGCACAACAGTCATATATACCATTTGTGACTGGTCACATAATATTGAAAACCAACCCTGCCTTTAAATCAAAACCATGCTGTCTGTCTTCCTTTTCTTTCTGTACAGGAGGCATGAGGCCCACCTGAGTTCCAACTGTCTCCATGTGATACGTCTGCGACTTTGTCTGCTTCTCTGTTGAGAGAAGCAAATATATCACCAACATAAGTGTACCAATTGTAAGTTTACAAAAAACACCCTGGTCCCTGAAGGGCTTACAGCCATTTGTGTCACTTTTTAACTGGTACCATATCTTTAGGTTGACTGTACTGTCATATCCGTTCATCTTTTTCTCCAAATCAACATGCCTATCTTATTACAAAATATATTATGTAAACCAGCAACAATGAACCATTTTACTCTGAAAACTACCTCACAGTGCTCACTTGTGTTTGGTCCCATGAGAGTAATCTGCTGCCTAGTTAACCTGCCCGCTTTACAACCTGTGGAAAGTATTCCAGATTGTTTTTACCGCTGAGGTGTGTCTTCTTACGTAACATAACGACTCAGACAGCCTGTAAAAAAGCAAGCAGAGGATCCCCACGCAGGAAGTGTCTAACACAGACACTCTTACATGCTGAAGCAGCTCCACTGGTGATGTTTGTCAGGTGGTGATGGTTCTAGCAGTGTGTCACTCATGGGATCAGTAAACAATACAGTCCTACCTTGTGCTACAGCTAAATTAATCCCAGAAGCTTTATCCTGCAACCCTAATTCCAAAATGTTGGAACGTTGTGTAAAATGTTAATAAAAACAAAATGTGATGGTTTACAAATCATTTAAACCCACAGTTAATTTTAAATAGTGTGAAGACAGCACATCAGAAAACCAATGCTCCTTTTAGATTTGATGCCTGCATCACCTTTTCTTTTAACAATGCTATGAAAACGTTTGGAAACCGAAGAGCCCAGTTCCTGAAGTTGTGAGAGTGAAACGTCCAATTAAAGCATAGGATTTCAGCTGCAATATGTGTGTGGCATTCAATTTAAAAAGGGCATATATTTGTTACAGAACAATAACATTTTTCAGTTTCACCTAAACCTCTAGGCTATTGGCTAATGACAATATGACTTGGAGCAACAGTCAACTTCTTAAGGCTCCTGCTGTAGAGATAAATAACATCTGACTTCCTTTTTTGTTCATGTCATTTCTTACATCCAATTGGCAACTTGGGAAGCAAGTGGGGAGTTTTACTTTAATGATTGACATCTAAGAGAAGATTATTAGCTGCATTTCCCTGTCGGTGTCTCTTTAAAGACATTAAAGAAAGCTAAATCATTGTCTAATCACTGCTGATGGCTTTACAGCAGACTGTGTTCTCTGCCTCTGCTCTTGATAAGGATGATTTTCCTTTATCCACTTTTGATAAGAGGGATGTTTCAAAGCATCTAATCTCCTAGTCATCATCTCCTAGGAAATCAAACTTGTTGATTTGTCTGAAGGTATGAAAAGACTCTGAAAACAGTCCAAATTGAACACAATTTATTCAAAATGGTTAAACATTGGATGCAGGTAAGAAATTGGTATGGTTAAATTTGGTTAGCAGAGCTAGTACTACCAGATCAGTGGTCACTATCTTATGTAGGGGTGGAATGAAGAATGTAAACGCCTACATCTAAATAAATGGTTTAATCTACCCTTCTGTCTTCATTTATCAAATCTAATTTAACTAATCATATACATGCATCAGACAGATGTTATATCACTGCATTTTTGCAACTTTAATAAGTAAATACAAATATAAATCACCTTAGCTTAATTATCTGAGGACTTAGATTTTTCCATAAGTCCTACCTCTTTCAAGACAAGTGTGCCATCATAGTTTTGGATTCTTGGGTGGTACCAGTGGTACATTTGCGACCCTGGCCACCCCTCATGACACACCCCTTCATGTAGGTCTTGAAAAAAACAAAATTGTTTCAGCTGTTGTCTGATAAAAATGATAAATAGCAAATGAGTAATGTAACCAGATGGAAAAAGGATAAAAAAAAATAGCAGAGGGCTGTTATTTCAAAGTACAAACCCAGAATTCTTTGCAGTATTTGGATTTCCCTACTTCAGTCAGAAGAGACATTTTACTGCTGCATTAGTTTGAATATAAATTTCATTTCATTACGCAAGAGGAAACAGGAGGAGGGCTGTTTGGGACATTGGCAAAGCAGAAGAAAAACAACACATGAGAGAAACAGTGTGACTGCTGAAGGAGGACAGTATTTGAACATGTAATGCTTACTGTCAGAGTTGTTTACTCCTAGCCACTTCACTCTAATTGGTAGATTTAGATGGAGAGGCGTTTTATAAAATTTATAGAGCAGGGAAGTGGGCTTTGAGTCACTGAGATACTGTCAACATAATTTTCCAGTTGCCCTCAGCATTATTGACACACTAGAATCGCATTTACAGGTGTGAAGTGTTGCATAACGTGCATTTACATGGGCACCAGTCTGCCTTGCTGATGCAGACCTGAAGAATTCCTTTGCCAGAAAAGCATTGAGGGCTTAACACTTTCAAACACAAACTTTCCACCTGAATGCATCAGTGACATTTAAACAATATGTCATAGTGCTGGGACTAGGACTTGAACTTGAGCTTGAACTGTGTTCCTCTGAACAGAGTGTTGAAGTTCGCACATGAGTCATGGTGTTTGATGCTTAGGGAGTAATTGATAGTGTTGAATGATAAGTAGTGTTTCATTTCATTATATTGAATGGACACACAAGAGTTCAGTGAGAGGTATTTGAGGTGAGGCATTAAAATGGTCTTCTGCTGTCTGTGATGACTGTGAGGGTATAATCACATAATCACAGACGATCGCACGCCTACACGTATGAAACCTCGGCCTCACAGCAGTGCAGTAGGTGTTGTTTGGTTTCTTACAGCTCAGTGCAGGTGTTTCACCAGAGGCTCTCATTACTGACATAGACATGGCACCCAAGGGTCCTTTGTGAATCACAGACAGTCAAACGTGCAAACATACCAGACCAAACACAAGGAAATTACTAAGCCTTTTTTAAAACCTGATGCGTTCTGAATCGTTAGGAGTCCTCTGTCTCACAGCAAGTGGTGTGGTGCTTAAAGGTTTATGGCAATAGTATTGTTACTTTCTTAATATTGTGTACCTGTGTAATGTAGGGTCAGAGACAGCACATTATTGGCATGGGTTGCATCAGTTGAAGTTAGTTTGGATGTGCTGAGAGACAGAATACTAAAAGGAATTCTCAATGGCAGGAATTTTCCTTGGACATCGCTCACAGGTTTGGAATCTCAAATGCTGTCATACCATCCTTCCGGGTTACAGGTTTGCAAACTGTAAAAATAAAAAAAACCTTGTTTAGCAAATGAATACATTCAGTAGTGGAAATCTGTAGTTACATGAGTCCAGATTTTACATTAAAAGCTTTTTGAAATCACAGAAACTAGGAGGCAATAACGAAGGCAGTCTCTTTTCTTCTCTTTGGGTGGCTGTGGCAAAATCAGAAGGTCGGGGGTTTGATTACAGGTCCCGCTGTACACATGCTGAAGTGTCCTTGGGCAACACACTTAACCCGGAACTGCCCCCAGTGCTGTGCATGTGAATGGGATATTTTTAAAAACTGATGGGCTCTACATAGCCTCTGCCATCAATGTATGAATGTGGTGCAAACGGGTGAATGTGACATGTTATGTAAAAGCTCTTTGAATGGTTAGAGGAAATTGGAAATTGTTCCCTTAAAATCAGAAACCCTGATCCCTTCTTTATTTTGATCAGTCCATGATGGAGAAGTGACGCTGATGAGCGCGATGGATTTCCAATTCCAAACTTGAAACTACTTTCAATTGTGAGAACTGTGACCGTAGGAACAAGGAACAGCTGATGCTGTGTGCATTTCTGCAGGACTCTGAGCCCTAACAGCTCTGTTCTGTCCTAGTTTTGTATAGAAAATAGGCACTGTTAGTGAAAACTGCTGTTAGTGGGCACAGGCCCTTAATCAATCATTTGAGTGTCTGTCTTTTTTGACATTGCATCATCTAAATACACAGTGTAAAAGTATGAGAAATCCTGGTCATTATAATTCCAGTAGTATTTCTTCTCGCGTCACCCTTTTGGCATGTTGTTTTTCATAAGTATGGGTTTACGGGATTCCACTGGTTCTAATATGCACATCCAACAGTTTCAGTAAATTCCTCTTTTCATACCTAAAACACAGACTGCCATTCTGTCTGTGTGAATCGTGCAGTTTGTGACTGGGCTGTTTAAAGGTGTGCATTACGTAATGGGGCCACTGTTTTCCCCCATTGATGACAGTTTAACAACAGAGCCCTTCTGCTCTGGTGCAAGTCAGGCAAAGATTTAGCAGCTCCATGCCAAACTAAGATAAGGAGCAAAATAAATGTTACTTGCTTGATTTTCCTTACCATAAATAGTTTGCACTAGCAGGCTGTTTTTATTTTGAAATTACAGGAGCTCACGTCCCTCTCTGGTAATGTCATTGAAGGAAGAAAGGGCAGGTCAACTTCCCAGAAAACAGATTTGAAGACTGTATCTAATCCACTATCTGCAGAACAGTTTGTGACTTTTTGTTGGGCTCCATAGACAGAAAACAGTACAATTTCAAGTACAGCTCAAACCGGACACAATAAGGTTATACCTTGGTCTTGGACATGGTGAACAGACAGAGCCATCCTGTCAAAAAAAAAAGTGCTGCAATGAAGCATGGGTAATGGATGATTCAGGCCCATGATGGAGTGGCGCGCTGAGACCAACATGTTGCTAACTACTCTCCCTGGACTCTCTTTGACCCTGAGCCAATAATTTGTTTTCCACCAGCGCTCCACCATCTGTCTCTTATTCAAAGCAACATACGCACATACAATAAAAAGCCTAGCTTGAAAGAATAATACAAACACTGATGGAAAGGACTCTACCCTCCTTTTTCATTTGGGACTAAAAATACATGTTGGTCGCAAAGCTATCAGGACATTTTCATTTGAATTCTACTTTTACTCCCCTTCTTTTATTAACACATCTTACAAACTAATTCTTAAGTTATAAGATATCAATTAAATATGATTAAACCAGCAAAAAACAAAATTAAGAGACCCATTTTGTTGCATTAGAAGTCCTAAAATGTTTATACCATGCATGTCTTTGATGAAACCTCTTTCTATTTAGAGTAAGGCTTATTGTATTTCTACTTTTACTTAGAGGATCTTAGTATCTCATAAACCACTACATCATTGTGGTGCTTTAAATGGACCGTGTATTGTAAATACACTTTGTTTATATAGCGCTTTCTCTAATCTTCTGACCACTTAAAGTGCTTTTACAGTACATGTCACATTCACCCATTCCCACCACACTTATACACCGATGGCAGAGGCTACTTTGTACAGCGCTCATCAGTATTTACTAATCCTATTCACACAGGCACAGCCCGGGGCAGTTTGGGGTTAAGTGTCTTGCCTTTGGCATGTGGACAGAAGTATCTGGGATCAAACGACCAATCATCTGATAGAGGGATGACCAACCACCACTGAACCACAGTCTCCCCCTTTAATTGTTTTTAATGGCATTCACAGGATTTGTATTCTGCCCTTACAGTATTTAATCATATATGCTAAATCTTTTTTTTTTTTGTGATACCAGAATTCTTCAATTGGCAGCTTATTGGTCATCTATGTCCCTCAAACAAGCCCCTTTATCATTTAAAGAAATTTAAATATGGCAAAAAAATGTATCTATAAAAAAAGTTTAACATTTCTTTGAACAAGAAATGATACCTCTCATATTGTTGCTGCAACCACACAGAGCTAACATCTGAGAATTTGTCAGTACGTAAAAAAATAATTATAATGTCAGTGTTTTATTTATAGGCTTTTCAGCCATGGTATTCTCTATCTTGGTTAAACTGTAAATATTTATATTAAAAAAATGCTGTTCCAGGCAACTGGTTTAGGGAAAATAAAACTGATCTAAAAGAGACTTTGAATGCAATATGATGTCCATGGAAACAACAATGTCCTTCACTTCTAAGACTGAAGGGTGCATTGTTAACAAATTGAAATTCCTATCTTTAGTGAAGGCCCCTTGGCAATCCCTTTTTTAACCTTTCCCCTCTAGTAACATATTTGAACAAGCCGTGCTATAATGAATAGCATTGCACCATATGATATGTTGAGCACTGACTTCCATAATCCTACATAATATTAAGTCAAGTCAAGTCAAGCTTTATTTATAAAGCACATTTAAAAACCACCTCAGTTGACCAAAGTGCTGTACAGTTATTAAAATAGAATATAATCATACACAAATATAAAAGAAATACTAAAAAATAAAAGAATACTAAGAGCTCAATTTAAGAAATAAAAAGAGTAAAAAGTAAAAAGCCAAGGATTCTTGCTTAGCTGGGACTGAATGCAAAGGAGAAGCGATGGGTTTTCAGTAGTGTTTTAAAGTGCTCAACAGACTGTGCAGCTCTAACCTGGAAAGGTAGGCTGTTCCTCAGCTTTTGGGCCGCCACTGAGAAGGCTCTGTCCCCATGAGTAGAGAGTCTGGACCAAGGTACTGCAGGAGCAGCTAGCTTGATGACCTAAGTGCTCTTGAAGTACTGTGAGGCTGTACAAGATCTGATAAATAAGAAGGTGCCAGACCATTTAAACACTTAAAAACAATTAATAAAACCTTGAACTTGATCCTAAAGTTAAGAGGCAACCAGTGCAAAGATGCAAGGACAGGACTGATGTGATCATGCCGTTTCTTTCCAGTCAGCACTCCAATAACATTGTGTTTTGTCTGCTACCACATCTGTCCCATCATGAAAGATCTTACAATCTTAAAACTGTACGCTTTATTAAATTAAGCTCTTTCAGGGCATCTTTAGGGCCCCCTCACATCCACCTCACAAGTCTGACAGCATTAGTATCGTTCCTGTACAATCCTGTGGACAAAGGACCCGAGGCCTCTGAATCATACATGGACCTCTTCTTAATGGTGTCCGTGCTAAAAGGGAGCAGGTCGTCACTGAAGCAGCCACCAGGTCTTTAGTCTAAAAACAGAGCACCTGTATTTTAAGCCTTAAATACTGAACTTGAGACAAACTCCTCTGTCACTCCAGATACCTCAGGAAACTGGATCTTTGGCAGGACATGAAAGGGAGGCTTCAGAAACAGAGAGGAGTTAAAGTCACTGGATACCCTTGCAAACACATCCTCTCTCTGTCAGGTTAGGTCACTGGGTTGGCAGTCCAGTTTGAGAGATATTTTTCATCTGTGTGATTCTGTTATTAACACCCCTGATATCTTAAAGCGGCAGAAATATATGTGAGAGGTTTTTGGTCATGTTTCACTTCAGTATATTTTAGTGCGAAAATGTATTTTTCCTCAAATGATGGCGGATATCAACAGGGCCCAAATGAAGAGTGGTTAGGTCTTTACTGCCCCCTAGTGAAATTCCAGCTCACTACAGCACTATGTGACTATCTCAAGAGGCCTGGCCATAATGAAAAGGTCCAAGCCTGACCAAATCGATATATCAGATTTAAACGTCACAGGCAAACAAACATGGAGGGGGGATGCACTCTATCTGCTATATCTTCGATGCATCAGTTTTTCATTTCAAATTGGTTTGTAGATCACATTAGCAAATGAAATTATCTCATGATAGGCATCCAGTGGACGACAGACACATTTTGATGTGACACAGAGGTTGTACAGAGAGAGGTGAAGGCGCAATGGCCGTGTCCTTTTACGCATGACCGCTTCCACCAGTCTCGGCCTGCAGTGACAATCTGTGAGTGAGCATAACATGTCTGTGTCCGGCTCAAGCGAACCCTTCAAGGCTCTGTCCTTTAAAACGTGTCACTGTCATGAAACGGCAGTATCTTCATGCACATAACATGACGACATAAAAAAAAATGACTGTCACGGCTTGTACCATGTATACAATTTACGACAGCTGCTCGTTCCTGCTCCCACTGCAGGGATCTGAAGCAACGCGTCCACCTCTTCTGTTGCAGCGATGCGCAGCCGTGCCGCATGAGTCACAACGGCAGAGATGGCACGGATGTAAACAGGGGGCGGGCTCAGGTTGGCCTAACCTGTACCTCCTCAGCCAATGGGGTCTCCGCGTTCCGCTGCCTCCGCTGAAATCTTGCTCTGTCATTGGTCCTCCGCCCTGTCAGTAATACAGTGCAGGAGCGAGACGCAGCCTCGCAATCACACCGTGGAGCGCAGGAGAGGGCGAAAAATGATTAATCTGTCAAAGCGGAATTTGTTTTCGGGATGATACAGCTCTGACATCCAGCCGACCTGAACCGAGCCCACAGGCAAACACGATTAATGCACAGGAATTTAAGATCCAGCAGGTGGTGCTTGTGTAATCGTGCAGGGTCTGGTCACTCGATTTTGCTGCCTGATCTGCGCGTCGGTTCAGCACCGGACAGCGACTGGGACTGTCGGACACTGAAAACACCGAGAGAATCCTGAGGCGGGGTAGGTCCAAAACAACACAGTATTACAATATATGCTTATGTTAATCATTAATCTCCTGCATTTGCTATTTGTACATCAGCACGTAGCAAAATATGCTTTGTTTGGCCGTTATTACGTGTGATTTGTGTGGGATTTATGGAGCCTTGAACGCACCATTTTTTCTCCAATGTGGCTTAATGGAGCTCCAATCAACAAATGCCCTTGAAACTATATGCTTCGCTGTGTTTGTGCGTGTGTTTGTGTGTGCAACAGAGGTTAAAGTGGTTGTTATAAGCAACTGCGCAATTGTCTGTCCCTGTCCGTTCATATCTCTCTCCTCTGTCCCCTCCTCCCCCTCCCCTCTTCTGCTTCCACAGTCGCTCCGACCCTCGCTTGGCTCGGGGCAACGCGCGGCTAGATGACTTCACTACATCAACAAGCACCGCGGTATCCTGGACTAATATAGCAGCGCCACACATCCTCCCTCCACCCCCCCTCTTCCTCCTCCTCCTCCTCCTCCTTCCTCCTCCTGTCTTTCTCTCCATTCGCTGATCCCGAGTCCCTCCGTCAAAAGGCACCATGGGAAACCGTGGCATGGAGGACCTGATCCCGCTGGTCAACAAGCTGCAGGATGCCTTCAGCTCAATTGGGCAGGCCTGCAACTTGGACCTGCCTCAGATCGCGGTGGTCGGGGGGCAGAGCGCAGGGAAGAGCTCCGTGTTGGAGAACTTTGTGGGCAGGTAAAAGTGACCTCCAGGAATAGTATAATCCCTTCTCCTGCTAACCTTGAGGATGACATAAGAGGCCTATGGGGCAAATCTCTCTGTGCAGAGTTCAAACCATCTCCATGTGAAGCTTAAAGTCAATGCAGCTGCACCTAATGAGAGTTCACACCTTCCACTTTCCTCTGTACAGTCACCTAAATATGTTTGCAACACACATCGCTGCCTTGTGGCTACTTACAGAGGAGGGCGGCCGTATTTGGGTTACAGCAGCACCTGGGGATTTCAGCCCAATCAGCACCAACTGCAGTCACACAGTCCTAGAAATAGCCATTGCCTTTTTTTAGTTTCCAAGCATCCTTTCACAGGCCTTAATATGCCACCGGCCCTGTAAAAATGACATTGTCATGTTCTGCTACATAATAAGGAGATTGCAGAAAACCCTCGCTGCATGAGTCCGCTTTAAAACATAATCCATCTGTACTGTACATGCAGCAGTGTTTGAAAACACATTAATATTCATCATCTTGTCTTGGGTTTTGGTCACTCACGACAAATAAATTACCAACAGCTGTACATGAATTTTTCAAGATAAGGATAGAGCACATCCTTGACTGGAA
Organism: Notolabrus celidotus; assembly: GCF_009762535.1. Taxonomy (NCBI): domain Eukaryota; kingdom Metazoa; phylum Chordata; class Actinopteri; order Labriformes; family Labridae; genus Notolabrus; species Notolabrus celidotus. The sequence continues at coordinate 25,352,157 of NC_048286.1, forward strand.
ATGTTGGACTAGTCCCAGAAAGACTGTCTAATAGCTCATTCATGATGTGCTTTAGTCTGAAACAACAGCCTTTTATCCAATCAATAATATAGTGCACTTGTGATTTATTGGCCAATATGACAGAGATAGAGAATTGAGTTGTGGGCTATAATAAAGAAAAGAGCTTCTCACTTAATCTTATTGTCTGCCGAAAACCTGACTTTCTATATATATCAATTGCATGATTTACTTTCCTGTGAATTCAGTCTCTGTGCTGTGATAAAACAGAAAAAACGAAAGAGCCCCCTCATAGATTTTATTCATATGAAACCAGATCTATAGTGTCTTCTGTACTCTGGAAAACAAAGGCTGAAACCAATTTATTACAAAGATAGGTTCAACATTTTTAAGACTGAATTCAGAAAGTCCTCTGTTGCTTTAATTTTGACACTTCTTTGTACAATCTGTCTCCGCAAGTCCTCAAACTGTGAAAATGCAACACTAAATTGGGCACGTCCAGACACCACTTTTTCTTCACTGATTACAATACTGATGCATGAAGTTGCACAAAGGCTGATTCAGAGTGCTGATTTGATACCAGCATGTAAGAAAAAGAAAATATACATTTAAATACAGTAAAGGTGCATTAAAGCTGAATTTGAATGTTTTCCAAAAGCACAGAACATGGACAGACATTTAAACATTTCTGACTGAGTACTTTCCTGCACATCTCTGTCACTTTTATATGTTGGTTGTTTTAAACTGTATTTAAGCAAGAGGCAAAGAGAATTGACTCCTAGAGGACATACGGTGACATGTTTAGGGGTATAACATTCTTACATAATATCAATTTAATAGCCAAAACCAAGCAACCTCCGGTCTTGAAAAATGCTAATGCAGAAGTGCTAAAAACTGCAGCTCCTCCAGCATCCACTTGATGCTGTCTCAAAAAGCCCCAGAAGCCACACATACACACCCCCTCAAAAAAGCCCACTCACTCTATCATGGCGAACGTTTATAAATCAGTAGTCTTGAAGATACTAAGGTTAAGAGTTTCTATATATAAGGGTACGGCTGGTTTGACAGTTGGCAGGCACACTGAAGCTGTCAACCAAATTGATAAGCTTCAGAACTCAACTTCATAAATCAGTGGCTTCTGTACAGAGAATATGTCCATGTTTTATAGAGTCTATGTACCGAACAAGGAGATAGTTTTAGAGACATCACCCTTTGTGATAATAATGCAAATCAATGCTTAACTCTTAGTCTTAGTTTCTTCATAGTGTTTGAGTTATACAAAAAGTGTTTGCTCCTTGTACAATGTTTAAGAAGAAAAATTATGTATTCCAAACCTTAATTTTTAACTTAGCAGTAAACATGTAGACTTTTGCTGTAAAAATTGCAATTTGGATTATGGTTTTGGGTGAAGCCATTGGCTTTCGGAGGCAGCCACAAGTGGACACTCAAAGAAGTGCATTTTTTTTTTTAAATTTTCGAATTTGCTTCATATTTCAACACAAGCTGCTCTGTCAATCCATCATCCTGTTTAAGGCTATATCAGAGGTTTTATCTACTCCATCTTTAACCTAAATAATTGGAGTACCTATTAAACATCATCACCCACAACTAGAATGTTTTAGTGTGTAACTGAATAGTTCTCGCTTTTCAGTTTTAACAATCACAGATCAAGATGGATGCATTGGTTTTTCCCTGTTTGAGCCCTCATTTAGAGTTGCTGAGTAATGATCCATCTGTCCTGAAATGTCTCTGCACTGTGCTCAATGAACAAGAAGGGCTTCTCTTTTTTTTTTCTCCAGCCTGTCCCCCAGGAGGGAGTTCTTGGGTCGATATATGTTAATATAGTGTATTGGGAAAGACCTTTGGCATGAGAGGTAGCTGTTTGTAGCATCCACTACTGGGCAAGCATTTACACACATGCAGAATGAGTCAGTGTGGATCCCCAGAGAAGATGATGAAGTCATCGTTTTTAAGAGGGCAAGCTCTTTGTCATCAATGCAGCTCTTTATTTCACCTTTAATATACACCTTACATATCAGTACAGACTGTCCTGTACTGTTGGAGCATGTAAAGGTATAATGCAGCTACAGCAGCTAATGAAAGCTGCAGGATTGACTGTGTTTAAAGATGGCCTATATTCCATCCATACTGCATGAAAAACATCAAAGTAAAATGTATTAAGATATCTTAATGCAGCATGCTGTACTCTGTGATAAATGTTTACTTCAGCTGTGGTTTGATAGAATGAGTTTTGTTTTTCCTCAGGGACTTTCTGCCCCGTGGATCTGGCATTGTCACCCGTAGGCCCCTGGTTCTGCAGCTTATCAGCGCCACTGCAGGTGGGCAGGCACACATTTACACACCCACACATGCAATCATTTGCACATGCACACAGAGATGCATATACACACACAAACACACACACGCACAGATGCAGCCTCCTTTTCTCTTTCTTTATAAATGGTACTGCTTTTTTCCTCCCGGCTTTTTTCCCTCTTTGACATTTTCCTTTCATACACATGAAGCACAGACGCTAATCTAGGTTGTATGGTCTTCATTTTCATCCTGTCAGAATGGGCTGAATTCCTGCATTGCAAAGGGAAGAAGTTCACAGACTTCGATGAGGTTCGCCAAGAGATCGAGGCAGAGACGGATCGGGCCACAGGGGCCAACAAGGGCATATCTCCTATCCCCATCAACCTGCGGGTTTACTCCCCTCATGGTGAGAATTCATAACCCCGTTTTTTGGTACCTCATTATGGTGCACAATAACACTTTAAAATTAAAGTAGACTATGCAGGCTGTGAGTCATCTTTCTCACACCCCATTTATTTATTTTTTGCCAGCAGAAAGTTATTTATTTTAACACTGGGTCATTTAAAGCCCAAAATATTGATTTTCTGGCGATGTAATGGAATATTAATGATTTTCTGGGCTGCTGAGGAGGTAAAAAGAGGAAGCTATGTTGAAGGTTCTCTGTTTAATACAGTCTATTAAAAATGCTACTCTCATGCTTCAGGGATGCAGTATGCCTTCTGATCACGATGTCTCCATTAACACTGAATGTGTGAACATTGTCTTTTTTCACAACATCTTTGAAATTAATTTACTTTGAAATGATCAACTAATTAGCAGTGACTTTCAACATCTGTGATCCTCTGCCATTTATAGTCTACATCTAGAAAAAAAAGAGTGTTTGGCATCAGTTTATAAAGCTATTAGATTCTATTCTTTGATTTAAAACAGTGAACGTTCAAGGACATCAGAAGTATTCACTCAGTTTGCTGATGGATGCTAAGTTCAAAGACAAGGAAATCTCTAGTTTCACCCTTTGCCAAAAAAGTTTGGTGAGACAAACCATGTTATTTTTATATGCATGTTAGTTTTTAGACCATATTTACACCAACAGACGAAGCCAACTGTTTAGCCTAGCTAAACCAAATGACATAGCTTGCTTATTAACACAAAGCATGTTTAGGATGACGTGAAGAAAGAGTATAGCCAGGGGTGTTTCTCAATTTTTTTGACTGGGGTGGACCAATTGGGCCCTGACATATGCAGGGGTGGCCAGGGGATGCGTGTGCATACATACTAATTGTTAGGATTTAGTCTCTCTGTGTTCAATATCTACTTTTATAACAATGTTTTCAGTATCATAAAGATGCAATACTCCTGTATTAACATTTTTTTACTTTAAAAAGAAACAGTTACAATTGAAGACACTAACAAAACAAACATGTGCTATATTTAAATACAAAGAAATACTTCCCAAATAATTGATTTCAATATAAGCCCCGCCTCTAACAAGGCAAATAGCCAATCATAGCTTAGGATTTCAGGGTGGCCAATCAGATTCCAAGGAGGGACAGATTTTAAAAGTTTAAAAATCTCTCTAACTATAAGATATTGTTTCAGTAATGCTAGCCAAAATGCTGTTTGCATGGTTTGTGTAGTCAAGTGTTTCCTAGTACTTCTATCTGCGTTAATACTACTAACCCTGAATCAGGCATCGGGTATCCTGTTGTCTATATTTATGAAGAATTTAGTTTGTCTGTGTTTTGACTGATGCAATTGAAAGTTAAGTCAGAGCTCTAAAGTCTACACAACCTAGTTAATCATTTATTTTCAAGGTGCAAACAGAAAGTAATGTTAAGTTTGAAATTATTCAGAAAACACAAAATAAGCAAGGAATTAAAAAATGTTAGACAAGTTAGATATCAAATTAACGATTAACAGTTTTTTAGATACATGAAGGTTTGTGGACTCATTTGTGAAATACAAAATTATGATTGTTTTCTCAGGCAAATTGATTGAATTTTCCAAAACAATTAACTTTATTGCAATGTTTGCCATTGTGAAGGGAGATTTTGAAGCTACAGGGATTACTCTACCTGAAATGTGAAGTAAATAATGGATTTCCAGCCACAGAGATATCACACATTTATAGCCAATTCTTCTCATACTTTATTCCTTTGACTTTGCAGTGCTTAACTTGACTCTCATCGATCTGCCGGGGATCACGAAGGTGCCGGTTGGAGACCAGCCCGCAGACATCGAGCAGCAGATCAGAGATATGATCATGCAGTTCATTACCAGAGAGAGCTGCTTGATCCTGGCTGTCACTCCGGCGAACAGTGACCTGGCCAACTCGGATGCCTTGAAATTGTCCAAAGACGTGGATCCACAGGGTAGGAAAATGCATGAAATTGACAGAGACATATTTAGAGTAAAAGGAGGCTATAGGACAGATGCAGATCGAGGAATAGGAATCAATGAAGCTTGGAAAAGTTGGCCATGTTGTCAGTGAGTGTAACCTGAACCAGCTGCAGGGATGAGGCCGAGTGTCTCCCCTTGGCTTCTCTGAATGTGGGAAAAGAACTCCCCGACATGGATGGATCAATTATCTTCATTATTATTAGAAACACAGGGATGAGAGAAAGGAAAGTGGAGGATAAGGAGGGCATTTAAAGATAAACATGGAAAAGTACTAGTATAGAGGGAAAGGAAAAGAAAATATAAAATAGATTAATTAAAGAAACGTGGATAAGATGGAGGTTAGGAAAAGCAACATTTGAATTTGTATACTGCTTCACTATAATGGTTAAGGAAAGACAAAGAATCAAATAGATTGAAATCCCCACCTGTATAGCGTGACCTTCAGACAGACCAGGCGGAGAGGGAGAGAGAGAGGGGAAGAAGAAGAGTACTTGTATAAAGTGACCTTGTAGAGGAGCTGAATGATATTAGAAAAAGAAAGAGAGGCTGTAGAAATTAAAAAGGAGCAAATGCAGAGGGGTTGCTAACAGCTAAAGATGCACATAGAGGATCATGTCAAGTCAAAGTTTACTTACAATGCACATTAAAAAAAACCTGCGGTCCACCGAAGTGTTCCACAAGTTTAAAACACCACATCGATCATAAAGAGAGAATAGGTCAACAAATAACAAGACAACACAGTAAATATAATTGCATAATAAACTGCCAGTGGGTTTTGAACAAAGATTTAAAGCCCTTAGGTCTAATATTCAAAACTGATATTAAAATTAATATTCTATAATATTAATATTCCACTATTAAAAGGTAGTAGATTGTTCCACAGGGCAAGAACAGCTACTGCAAAAGCTCTGTAACCTCTTGTCAGCCTGGATCCGGGTCTATCCAAATGCAGCTAGTGTGTTGATCACTGTGCTCTGGCTGGAGCATGTTGGTGCAACAACTCAGACCGTAGGGATGCAGATGTGGGATTAAATAAACCAGGTTTGACCAATAGAGATCTCATGTATTACCAAGGACAGCTGCAACACATAATTTAAAGAGTAAACAAACTAACCCACACAGTTTGTTAATGTAATAGTAAGGATCCTGTAAAGAAGGGTTATCATTTCTAGAGGAGATGATAAAGAGGGAACATAAGTATGGGGAAATTTGCCCAGAATGTCTGGGTCAGTTTGTGAGTGCTGACTCAGGATAAACTTAAAAAAACCTTAATTATTCAGAGGAGGGAAATTCAGGTCATACAGTTGCTATTATAACAGCAGCAGATGAATATGCTCCCACTAGGCTCCCTGTATGTTTTAGAATAGATTTTAAGATTTTACTGATTACTTTCAAAGCTCTCCATGGACTTTCTCCCACCTACATAGTGGACATGTTAATACCATACGAACCACGGCGTATGTTGAGATCCTCGGGCAGACGTTTACTGTGCGTTCTGAATGCAAAAATAAAAACATACGGGGGTTCAGAATTTACAGTGAGGGGTCTGACACCATGGAAGGAGATCAGGTCTGCTGAGTCAGTGATCTCTTTTAAATCCCTTCTTAAAACAAACTATCTATCGCAGAGCCTTTCCTGATTTTACCTGAACTTTCATTTATTGTACTTGATTTTAACTGTTAAAAAAAAATAAAAATATATATATATATATATTAAAAAAACTGTATTCCTTTAGAGTTCTTTTAAGGGAATTTTATGTCTTTAAAATATGTTTTATTTCTTCACCTTGCCTTGAGTGATTTTATAGTAATAGCAATTTTATTTATAAAGCACATTTCATTACACGTAAGTTCAATGTGCTTTACATGGAGAATAAAAAAAAAAAATAATAATTCCAAATAGAATAAATAAAAACAGAAAAACAATATATACACCCAACATACATCAGACACAGCAATCGAACAAACAGCAATTGTTGCTGCACATGCATGCAGTCACAACAGTCATTATATCATTCATACGCTGGAGAAAATAAATATGTTTTGGGTCTTTTTTTAAAAGTGGAGACAGTTGTTATAACCTGCTTGTTTTATTTTGCTGCCCATGTAAATCATTTGTATTTTAAAAAAGTGCTCTATAAATAAAATGATAATAATCTAATAATAATAATAATAATGATGATAATAATAATAATAATAATAATAATAATAATAATAATAATAATAATAAAATAATAATAATAATAATAATATCATCATCATTCTACTTCTTCTTCTTCTTTTTATTATTATTATTATTATTATTATTATTATTATTATTATTATTATTATTATTATGCAATATAAATAGGGTTAAAATAGGAATCTAACTATAAAAGCAGGCAGTTTCATTTTTATTAAGTAGCATCAATGGTGAGTAAGAAAACTATAGTTTGTAATTAGACTTAGTGCTCGTATATAAGTAAGCAGAGGCTTTACTGTAAAATATATCATCATATTCGTTAGCAGGTAAAAAAGAAGACTTGAGCTGGAGTAGAAGCATTGAAAGAAAGTGTATTTAAAAAGTGACTCAAACAATGTACTGTCTGAATAGTGCCTAAGGCTACATACTTTCACAAACTTTTTGATGTCCTTTTAGGTCTGAGAACTATCGGAGTGATCACCAAACTGGATTTGATGGATGAGGGCACAGATGCTCGAGAGATATTGGAGAACAAGCTGCTACCGCTGCGAAGAGGTGTGTATGTGTGTGTTACACAAGCGTGCTGCTATTCTCATTCACTATTTAATCTCTCCCTTTTGTTGGTAATCACAGTTTGTAATAACTCTGCCCTTCTACCTCCTTTCAATTCCACTTTCTGTTTATCTCGCCTGTACTAGTGCTGCCTCTGTCTCCTGAGCTTATCAGTCATTCTCTCAATTTGTGTCCATGTTTATTCATTCTCAGGCTATATTGGAGTGGTGAATCGCAGTCAGAAGGACATTGATGGGAAGAAAGATATCAAGGCTGCTCTGGAGGCTGAGAGGAAGTTCTTCTTCACCCACCCGGCATACAGGCACATGGCTGACAAAATGGGCACCCCGCGCCTGCAGAAAGTGCTCAACGAGGTGATCATAGATTTTCTCCCGGTGCTTTCCCACAGAGCACTTTACATGATTAACGAGAGGGCGGCCTTGTTTTTTTTTCACCTCTATTGTACAGTACATCAGTGTGGGTGATACATGATTGTCAGTAGGTGGGAAAAGTGCTCACTCTTTCTAGATCAGCAGCTAATAATTTATGATTTCATTCAGGCAGGCCCTCTCTGTTTGAGTTTGATCGTTGAGTTTTCTCTGAAATCTAAAGTTGCAAATGCTTAATCTCTGTGCATAACATAATCTTCTTATTGATGCTCCTATGTGATTGTATTGTGTTTCATTTTGCCGGCTTTGTTTTCTCCACAGCAACTAACCAACCACATCCGGGACACCCTGCCAGCTTTCCGCAGTAAGCTGCAGTCCCAGCTGTTGGCTCTGGACAAGGAGGCTGAGGAATACCGGGGATACCGACCTGATGACCCGTCACGCAAAACCAAGCAGCTGCTGCAGTCAGTGGCCTGTTATTCTCACAACAAGGGCTTTTACATGGGATTTAATAAAAAAAAATAAAAAAAACATAGCCCAAATGCTAGTTTGCTTATTTTGAAGTCATCAGAGGTCATTCATTTCTTTTGATTGTTATTGTTTATTTTCCAGGATGGTGCAGCAGTTCTCTGTGGACTTTGAGAAAAGGATTGAGGGTTCAGGGGATCAGGTGGACACAGTGGAGCTGTCTGGTGGAGCAAAAATCAACCGCATCTTCCATGAGCGTTTCCCCTTTGAGCTGGTTAAGGTGATGTATTGTACATAAAAAGAGTCACGACTTAAAGAAACGAGTATAGGAATAGATGACGCAGTGAAGTTATTCAACCTTTTAAAACCACACGTCACATTATTCATGAAAATGATCTGGTCCTTCAACACCCTCTGGAAATTGTGACTGTATATGACTTTAAAATATCTTAAAGAAAACTCTACAAGGTTTCAAAAGTACCAAATCTCTCTCTTCCCTGTTATATTCTGTCGTTTCAGTCAAAGAAATGTGCAAAGACACAAAAGGCGTTTTTCCGCCGCAGGAACTTTACACTTGAACTAGGGACTTTACCGCTGAACTACGTGCATTTCGACCGGAGGAACCAGGGTCTTAATTTTGTTCAGGGGTAGATAATCTCCCCCCTGAAAAGCCCCTGCTTGGGGGGTAGTACTTTTCAAAGGTCCTGGGACTTTCGGTTGAAAGTAACGGAGTTTACACAATTGTTGAAACACAGAGGGAGTTCCTGGGAATGCATACTAGTTTAGTTTTTATGAAGATTTCAAAATAATATTGAATAAAAAATGTTCTTCATACGTCACTGGCCTGATTTGCACAATCTACTCAGGACTTCAGCCCGTGGTTGAAACGCAGACAACAATGGGGGCACAGGAACCTTTTAGTTCAGGGTAAAGTAGTTCTGGGGGCTAAGAGACCCTGGAACTCTTAGTCGAAATGCACCTAAAGGAACTGCTCTGGGATCATTTGGAGTAATGACTCCCCCAGTGGACCTTTTTATTCCAGTTTAAGACAATTCTTTTTGCAGTCTATTTCCTCCTTTTTCCATTTTCCTTTTTCTTGTTTCCTCCAAATTCCCTATATACACTCCATTATCTCTTTAACGTTCTCTTTCTTTTCTCCTGAATGATCTCTACATATCCTCAGTGTTATCTATGCCTTTGCAAATTCGCAGTACAAATATCTTTCAGGACTTCTTTCTCTCTCTTATTCTTGTTATCAGTCTTTTTTAAACCTCTGTCAGGCTATCTCTATTCAGTCTGTCGCTCATCTTTTATAATTTTAAAGCTCTGTTCTATGTCTCCGCTGTCTGAACTCCTTCTCTGTTCCCCTTCAGATGGAGTGTGATGAGAAGGAGATGCGCCGCGAGATCAGTTATGCCATCAAGAACATCCACGGTATCAGGTGGGGATTTGTCCATCAAACTCAAATTGATGAAAAAAATGGCAAAGACAGTTTCTCTTTTTTTTAAGCCTTGTCACTTTTTCCTTCAAATGCACACAACTTCAGCAAATATACTGTTCAGTGGTACTTCCAATTGTGTATATCTTTCTGTTATCAGTACACAATACAAAAGCATTGATCCACATGCTATGGTAGACATCATAAAAAGGTTGTTTAAATGTGATTGGCTGACAGACTTGGAAACATTGGTGTAAATGGGGATTCATGTCCAGAATAGCAGTGATTTAGCAGTGATTAGCTGCATCAACCCAAAAAATACACACCATTTAAATAAAAGACAATTAAAATTTAAAGAAGGAGACGTTTTGTCCTCCAGCCAATTCCAATTGGTGAAATTTTTACATGAACTTTTTTATCACAACAATTTTTGGCAGAGCCTGATTTTTTTTTGCAACTACAGACTACTTACAGTCTAACATCAACTAATCATCATCCATCCATCCATCCATTATCTCAACCGCTTATCCCGTTAGGGGTCACGGGGGGCTGGAGCCTATCCCATCTGGCTTTGGGCGGAAGGCAGGGTACACCCTGGACAGGTCGCCAACCTATCACAGGGCATTCAATCATCAATCAATCTTTATTTATAAAGTGCCAAATCACAAGAAATGTTATCTCAAGATTGTTTTTTACAAACATAGCAGGTCTAGATCATACTCTATGTTAAATTATTAATAAAGACCCAACATCAAGACAGGATAAAATCCAGTCCTATTTTACAGACAGGACTCAGTCTGATCTCATTTTAATCCACCATGAGCAGAGCGCTTTGCAGCATATAGCAAGTTACAGCAGCGAGGAAAAACTTCCTTTTAACAAGCAGAAACCTTGAGCAGAACCAGACTCATGTTAGACAGCCATCTGCCATCCTTAACCTCCATGTTTGTTCCTGGTAGATCCAACCTACAGATGAAAGTGTATTTTATTGAAAAGGGAAAACAATTGTTACCATTTTTTTTCTCCAACCTTTTTTGAACTTCCTCTTGGTGTGTTTCAGGACTGGACTCTTTACCCCTGACATGGCGTTTGAGGCCATTGTGAAGAAGCAGGTCATAAAGCTGAAGGGGCCCTGTGTTAAGTGTGTGGACATGGTCATCCAGGAGCTGATTAATGTTGTACGCCAGTGCTCAGACAAGGTAACTCATGTAGATGATTGGGTTTAAAACAAGGAATGCTGATAAAGAATGGACTAAAATAAGAAAACAAGGATTATTAATGTACTTATTGGATTAGTTTTTCACAGTATGAGCAAATGCTTTCAGGACAATAAATGATTGAAACTGGGACAAACCCCATTTTGGGCTCTTGGATTCAGCATCTTCATGTTTCAACAAACTAACACTGTGTGAATGCTGAATGTAGCTGCTATGAAAAGCTTCCTTAAAGTCATGGAGTAATACAGTCAACCCATCTAAAGATGACTTTTATCATAATATATATGAAAATAATAACACAGTTGTAAGAATTACCTTTTTTACTCATATGTTATATTATTGTTTTATATTAAGCTGAAGTGATTGATCACTTAATAATCGTGTCTTACTAAAACAGACCATGTGAACTGCTGTTATTGTATAATTTCAAATAAAGGGGAAAAAAATATGGACAGGTAGAAAAATGAAAGTGAGTCCACAGTATAAATAACTTGTTTCTTAGTTTAGTTCTTATTATTCTACATTTATAATCATGTGAAATTAAGCTATGTGATGTGTTTTCAGCTGGAGTGCTACCCCATGCTGCGCGAGGAAACTGAGAGGATTGTGACCTCTCATATCAGAGACAGAGAGAGTCGAGCCAAAGACCAGGTAACACTCATTAGTTTGCAACAGTTTAATTCAAAACTGTCATTCATTCAAAGCCAATGTCTCAGGGCTGTCAGTGTTAACACGTTCATCTCGCATCAATGCAATTAAAGTCAGATATTACCACATTATTTGTTTTAATCATGGGCTATTTTGTCCCTTTTGGCACTCCGTAGTTAAGTCTCTGCAGTGTCTTCCTGCTTCCTGCTAAAGCTGTGATGGAAAACAACGACACCCCTGTGCTTTTGAGTGGCACATTGCTCTTTAAAGAATTCCCAAGACGGCTCAGTTGACAAATCAAAAGTAATATGCACTTGTGTTAAACTAATTAAAATACAACTGAGTTACTTTGAGTTTAAACTGCCACCTACGAGCTAAGCATACAGGTGCAGCTAATATGACTGATGTCTGCAGGCAACTGCATAACAAAAGCTGGCAAGGCACTAATTCTAAGAGTGAGAATCACCACAGGCCTGTGGAGGAAACCAAATTATTGTAAAATCACTCCTGCATTTTTCTTGTAACATGTGTAACAGTTTTATCTTTTAAAGAAAACAAAAAGAAGACTGCATTTCATAATAATAATAATAAACACTCTGAAGCAGTCTCCTATGCCCTAGGTCATGGTTTCAGACCACACAGGTGTAGCATTTATTTGATAAATAAATATAAGTCAAGATCATGACAATGAAAGAAGTATTAAATATAACAAATAACAAACATAAAAAAAGAATGAAACAAATAAGATCTAGTATTAATTCCCTTAATTGTCAAACTACTGTTTCTCTCACATTCATTTCATATGTTTTATATTGTCACAGGTTCTGCTGTTGATTGACATCCAGCTGTCTTACATCAACACCAACCATGAAGACTTCATCGGCTTTGCTAAGTATGGACTCCATTTATTCGCTCAGCTTTACCATGATGAATTATTCATGATGGACTGTGTCGGGCTGGTGAAAACAAATATTTTGACAATATGTTTTCACCCCTGTTCACCTCTTTCTTTTCCCACCCTCCCGTCTCTCTCCTGTCATCTCTTTTGTGTTGTTTGCCGCAGTGCTCAACAGAGAAGCAGTCAGACCAATAAGAGCCAGAGTTCAGCAGGGAATCAGGTGAGCATTTGTCAGGTCTTATCGGTCATATACAAACAGAGCACAAGGGATGACTGTACACATACACAGCAGCAGCAGGAGGGCTGCTGCAGGGGGAATACAGAAAGATGATGAAATGAGAGAGATGTGATCTTTACTTTAAATTGAACACATTTTGTCCTCTATTTTTTTAGTAGTTGTTGTTATTATTTTATGTTTAAGTCATGCACGCTGTCTTATATTTAGTTGGGCACCAGTTGTGTACTGTGGTTTGATTGCTTTGTTGTTTTATGATTTAATCCTATGAAAAGAATCACATTGGGTTTATTACATTTTGCCACCATCATCACTGGTGTTGTTGAGACGTTTCCCTTTGTTTGAACCCCTCCTGTGTCATCAAGGTGCCACTTTGCATTTCATCCCCATCCCTTAGTGAGAATCTCAGCTGCCCTCTTAAGGGTGTGTGTGGGTGAGTATCGCTCATTGTGGGTTATAGTTTGCTATGTCATTTGTGCCTGCAGTAACACTTCTGCCCATTGTGTGGTGCTCTGCAGCACTGCTGCTTAACAACCTGTCAGTGTCTCATTTTCCACTCTGACAGGTCATGAATGGCAAATTGGTTGTGTGAGCTAATGTTGGGCAGAGGCTTTTTCTTTGAGACGAGTTGCACTGGAAAAAGCTGCCATTTTTTTCTGCCACAAGGTTTTCTAAACCCCCCACATTCCTTCCTGTTGCAGGCCTCCTCTCCTCCCGCATCAGGCCTGATTGTAAGATATTACTGTCTAACCGTTTGCTCTCTAACACCCCCTCCACCTACCAAAGTCTGCAGACTACAGGGGATTGCCGAAAAGATAAAAAATAGAGATTTTTTTTATTTGATCTGTTAGAAAAACACCTTTAACACTAAATCTTGCAGAAATGAGGCATATCTGTCTCCAAAGACCTCCAGTATATGAGCCTCTGATAGAAAAGCTATGTGACTGTGTGGGTAACCTCCTTAGTGAGTCTTAGGCAGTCCAAGACTGACAGTAATCTAACCTAATGATCACTTGGCACTGTGCCCACAGGCTTGTTTGTGTAGGGCCTTTGGGGTTAAAACACTTGAACACAGTAGACACACATGCTCTATTGTGTGCTTGAGGCACTTAACACAATGGTTACTTAACTTCTAACAAGAGCGTCTGCTTTGTGAACACAGCTCCCCGCATGAGACTGCACTGACACTCAGTCACATGCTCGGCTCTGAGTGAGTCACAGAGACACACCTAACCTGACCTTCACACACATTTCATCACAACTCATGCATCAGCCATGATGTGTCGTTTTATCAAATGATGATGGTTAAAGGGCTCCTGTTATCTTCTTTGTGACTTGTTTTTTGGGGTATACTTTTTTTTCTCTTTCTTTTTCTTTTTCTTTTTCTTTTTTCTCCTTTTTAAATTCTATAGCTGATTCTGACTCTTTGTCCCCGCCCTCCCTTCAGGTCATTCGTAAAGGCTGGCTGACTATCAACAACATCAGCATCATGAAGGGAGGAGCCAAAGAGTACTGGTTTGTGCTAACTGCTGAAAGCCTGTCCTGGTTTAAGGATGATGAGGTGAGTTTAAAGCAGATATCAAATATCATTCTTACAATAACAATGGATAAAGTGTGTTGTAGTGCCTTTCATCTTATTGTTTTGTTTTGATACTGTTGTTCAGCCAAACATATCTAGTAGCACTGTTTTGAATTTGTATCTTGCCTCTTGAGATTTAGCATCTCAATTCCAGGGTCCAGGGCTCCCTTGGACACACAAATAAGATAGAAATAATACAAACAAATACAGTACTACATAACAAACACACAAATACAGAGCCTGCTAACCCTCAACCACCATCACCTCTATCCCTCAATTGTACAGAAAAGGAGAAAAATGGAACACGTGTTTTCTTAGACAACAAACCCTTCAAAAATACTAGATGCTTCATGTTCAGCATCAAACTGCAGACAAATTAAGTTTGCAAAGCATCAGACATACTTAGAGGCAGATGATGCTGATATTTCATTACAGAGTGAGGTCATTTGTGGTCTTTGTCTTCTTTTTAGTTCACAGAGAGGAAGTTGATTTTTAGATCAAGTTGAAGATTAAATTAGTGTGTTAGAAATAAGGCACCTCAATGTCTTAGCTGGCCTGTTATTCATTAATTTCCACCTTTTTATTAAACATGTAAATATTCTCAGCTAGTCTGATGTGCACATTGGAACTGGATTTTGACTTCATGCATACTATTAGGGAATAAATGACTCAGATCTCCAAGATGTTTTTTAAAAGATAATTTTATTATTTAGTCATCAGTAATGCATAATAAGATCAGCAATGGCTTCTTCCAGATGAAGGCTCACCCACTTTGTTGGAGTTTCTGGTCCATGATTCTGGATTGCTTGTTGGGCTGATGTCTATCTGCCTGTCTGTGCCTGCTGTACAGGTTGGAGGATATTCTGCACAGCAAGTGTAGATAGGCAGACACACTGCAACTCCTTCAGCCAGTCGGTGCTGTCGCTGCTCTGTTGTTTGTTTGTAGGACAGTGTTTAGTCTCCTTGTCAGGGTTCGGTTTCAAGAGAGAGACTCAGACCTCTCTCTGGCTTTGACTGTAAAATAGATTTCTATATGTGGCTCCATTTAATTTAGGTCAACTTAACTTGTTTATAAAAAAAAAAACAGAGTTGATAATCATCGTTAGGAGGCAGTTTACTTTGACAACGATTGAAGAGATTGTCTTCACTCTCTCTGTCATCCATCTGTCCTTTTGTCTTTGAGCTTTCCTTCTTCTCTTCCCTCTCTTGTCACGCGAAGTTCAGGCATTTGTCTCTTCTTATTTGAAAAATTTGGAGCTATCCCAATTCCCTCCAAATGTTCACTAACAGACACCCAAAATCTATGAAAGGCCTCAGACAGCACATGGGCCGCACAGCACCATGTCTACGGATTGTCATTTGATACGTCAGTGTGGTAATATGGGAAATTATAGACTCCGCTGGATCGCCTTGTGTATTTCTGTTTTTACACTCCCTGAACTTTCTATAGTCACAGACATGCACGCGCACGGACATACGCACACACATGCACACACCCTCCTCGCTCTGATGGTGTGGTTGGCAAGTTACTTTGAAACGACTTGCATACTTGGCAGGAAAAACACAAGTTTTTAATCCAAACATCAGCGTCTAATGTTTCAGTAGTTAGAAACCCCTCTATAGAGTATCAAAATCCCACAAAACCCTGTTTACAACATACAATACTCTGCATGCAACAGTTGCATTTCCTCCCTTTGACTTTTGAAATTTGAAGAACAAACCAGCTACACAAAGGCTGTCAATGTTTTTCTTTGTGCATTATATAAGAAACACTACAAGCATCTTTTTGCAATTATTCAAAACAGCAATCTAAAATACACCAGTGTCTTTTGCTGTGACTTCTTCCAAGTCCATTTTGGCCACCCACTGAAATAACTTCACTGGAGGTGTCTGCCTGTATTTTCAAACTGCACTTGATTGATTGGCCCTCGTTCCTCTGGCCTGTGCTAGATGCTTTGCAGCCACTCTCGCTCCTCCCCCCCTTCCAGTGGACCACATCTTCATCAGAGCACCAGGCGAGCAGCCTGCACACTTACTCATTCATGCTATAAATTATGTGAGCTCGCCTTCCTTGGAGGATTGACTTTTAAACTTGTATCACTCCCGCTGAAAGTTTGGGTGTCTTCACACCTCTCTTTTTCACAGCAAAGTTGTCAAATGTGCAGTTAGTGTTGAAAATTGGTGATGTTTGTTTATTCCAAAAAGAGGTGAAAAGGAAGTGGTGAGTGTTAGAATGCACATAGGACACATACAGATGATTATAGATCACATACAGATGATAATTAGATTAAAAACAAAGCAAAGGGTGAGAAGGGAGATGCAAAAGAAAAAAAAACATCTTGGAGACTTGAAATGGCAACAGAGAGACAGACAGAGCGACACAGAAAGACAGACTGACAGAAGAAGGTCCATGCCCAGTCTAACCAATGTGCAGACTACTGTACACCAGTATGACAATGAACAGGTAGTCTGAACACTGGGTGGACGGAGCCGGAGTTAAGAGCCAGGCCTTGAGTGCTGTTTTCTGCCCCTCCAGATGCTTGCGGCTGTGTCGTCTGTGCCCTCCCTTCGCCCCTCTCCATTTTGGCAGCAAGGATCCCCTCTAACGAAAAACCCCCTTTCGAAACTGCGTTTTTGGCGTCCTTCGCTCTTCATCGCCTTCCTCGCCTCTTGTTGTGCATGTCTCTCGCCGTGTTTATTTGTTTTGGTGAAGACGTCTGAGCTCTGGGTCCCCTCGCGGTCCATTTCGGTCACGCCGGCCATGAAGAGTATCCAGCCTTGACGTGGCATATTCGCTCAGACGACTGGGACAGACTGGCTGCACGTTCAGGGAGGGGATATCACAAAAAAGAGGGAAAGAGGGAGACGGAGGGGGGGAGAGAGGGAGTGAGAAAGGGAGAGGAAGAGAGAGGAAGAGGGAGGGGACCCGTGTGACCATATATGGGCCGCAGTGACCCCTTGGGGAATACGCCGCCGAAAATCTGCAGTTTTCTTGTCTTCTCTTTTTTTCCTCCCTCCTCATCCTCTTTCATTCTTACCTGCGATCATCTACCAACGCTTTCCGCACCTTCACACCAGATGTGGGCTTTCTTCTGCAAATCTTTTGCAAATCCACTTTTGTGCTGCTTCTTCTCTGTCTCTCCTCCTCCTCCTCCCTTCACCCGGCACCTCTCTTTAACTTCTCCCTCCTTCCCCTGCTTCTCTGTGTGCTGCTAAGCACTACCAGATGTTGAGTTTTAACGCCAGGCTGTCATTTAATCTCTCTCCCTCTCGCTCTCTCTCCCTCCTTCTTCAAAAAAATCAGGCAGGAAGTGGGCCCCTCTGGAATGGAAAGAAAAAATATTGAAAAAATATCGAGGGGGAGGGATAAAAGAAAAAAGACAGAAAGTTGAGAAAGATGGAGTCGAGGATGGAGATTAAAATTGAGGATCTGAATTTCCTCAGCCTAAATATCTAATGCAGTTCTTTGAATGTGCCACAGCTGTAGTGAAGCGTCCACATCAGGAGGTGAACGCTATGTTTGCTTATGAACTCTCTTTTCCGCTCACATATCTGCGTTTCTCACCGCAGCCAAAGTTTCCTCAGCCTTTAGCTACCAGCTCACCCCGACAAAAACGCACCGTGAAGAACGACTGTGTCTTGACCCACACTGTAATGACTTCCACATGTGTTCTCCTTCTCCCTTCTCTTTCTCCGACTCTGCCTCCCCCTTCTCCACCCACCCTTTACACCCCCCCACTCTACCTCCCACTCTCATTTCTCCCCCATTCCTTCTCCCTCCTGTCACCCCTTTTCTCTTAACTCACCCCTTTGCTCTCCTTCTTTAAAAATCCTGATTTCACCTTTCTGCTATGGACGTAATCTTGAACAAACGTCTGCGCCAAATTAATATAACAAAAGGAGCAAATTGCATTAGTCATAACAGAGCTCTTGATCCTTCTGTTTTCCTCGTTCATAGGAGAAGGAGAAGAAGTACATGCTCCCCCTGGACAACCTGAAGGTCCGCGATGTGGAGAAGAGTTTCATGTCCAGCAAGCACATATTCTGTATTTTCAACACAGAGTCCAGGTCAGCAGGGACACCCTAAAATTTATATTTCTACTGCTTTTACTGACATCTGCAAAAAAAACAAGACCTTATAAAGCAACCACATGCTGGAGATTTAGTTAGAGAGTTCAAGGCCCCATGTGTGCTGCTGCAGCGGCTGAAATATGTTTTGGATTATGTGTTTAGTACAGTATGTATGCATGCATGTATGCATGATGGGGAAGTGGAACAAATGGAACTATTTCCAACAGATATACAGCTCTGTTCAGAAAGCTGATCACTTATATGATGTGGGGCAAGACAGAGAAATGAAATAATACCCGAAACAAAGTTATTTGAATGCCTGGATAGCAACCTGAAAATATTATAATGACAACAAATTGCCATGCAGCACTGTAGCCTGAGTATAAAGAAGTCATTCTTTTTTAAATGTTGGCTGAAGGCCTGGATTTTTAAAGTGTAATCAATCATTTTAGCGATGTCTCTAGCAAAAACTTGAAATAGGTGAAAAGACACATAACCTAATAGTATCAATACTTCCAGATGCCAGGTCGTATCTTTGTTGAATACTTTCTTGCAGCACAAGGGAGCATTTTCTCCCTTTTGTCCAATAATTGATCATTTATAAATGACTTAAATCAAATTCTAGTGTTCATTTCATCTATTACAGCTCTAAGCTTCTCTACTCTAATACATAGCGGTGTAGAATATCTGCTCAGTGGTGACTTTCATGAATCCTGATCCCCCTGTGTCTTACTCTTCAGGAATGTGTACAAAGATAATCGCACCCTGGAGTTGGCCTGTGACACTCAGGACGACGTGGACAGCTGGAAATCGTCTCTCCTGCGTGCGGGGGTCTATCCTGAGAAGATCATGGCGGTCAGCAAGCCCATTCAGTCTTGGTTCCTTTTATTGCCCCTATGTTATCAAATCTTTAAAATTTTAATCTCATACATGGAGCAATTATTTCTTAATTTTGATCTTAGGTTTTAAACATTTTGAAAACTTAACACATTTTCTAGGCAGTGAAGGAAAACAAGTTTGGCAATTTGCTAACATTTTGTCTTAGTTTCAAACATGTTTAACTACATACATGCTGATATTTGTATTTTTTGGAAATGATAAGATAACATAAGATAAGATATTACTTTATTGATCCCCGGGGGGGGGGAATTCAGTTGTTACAGCAACTCAGACATAAGTACAATCAAGAAAAAGTTTCAATAAGTAAAATAAAATAAGTAAAAATAAAAATAGATAAATAAAGATAGAATACAATTTACATATATACAATGTCACAAATGGAATTTAGATTAAATAGCAGTAATTACAGAAAGTATTAAAAATGATTCAGTAGTGACAGGTTGACATGGTGTGATTATGGTGTGGTTATGACAGATTAAGCAATAAATGAAATAAATTTGGGTCTGTAATAGGACCGTGAGTTGTAGTAAACAATAATAATGTAATATAACATAATATAATATGAAAGATAATTACATAATACAATGTAATATGCATTATAATGTCACCAGCAGTCAGAGAGTCAGTACAGGATGTAGCCATCTCTTACGTATTGTGTCTTTAACTGTAGTGGTTAAAAACATGTCTCTGCTTTCCCTCTGTAGGTTGAGAGTGAGACCACGACCACCTCAGATAACTTCTCTATGGACCCTCAGCTGGAGCGTAAAGTGGAAACTATCCGTAATTTGGTGGACTCCTACATGGCTATAGTCAACAAGTGCATCCGGGACCTCATGCCTAAGACCATCATGCACCTCATGATCATCAATGTAAAGAAATAATACGTATATATTCAATATATTGTTGTGAGATCAGCTGTCACTGTAAAATAATGAAAAGGTTGTGCTGTTAGTGGTGTAATAATAGAAATATGTCACACTTTTCTACACATTTGTAATTATTAATCTTCTTCCT
Organism: Notolabrus celidotus; assembly: GCF_009762535.1. Lineage (NCBI taxonomy): Eukaryota > Metazoa > Chordata > Actinopteri > Labriformes > Labridae > Notolabrus > Notolabrus celidotus. The sequence goes on from NC_048286.1 coordinate 25,372,460, forward strand.
GCACTTCCTCCTGTAACCACTAGGTGAAGGACTTCATCAACGCAGAGCTGCTAGCTCAGCTGTACTCTTCAGGCGACCAGAACACTCTGATGGATGAGTCCCAGGAACAGGCCCAGAGGAGGGACGAGGTGCTGAGGACTCACCAGGCCTTGAAGGAGGCCTTGATGATCATCGGGGACATCTCCACCTCCACCTACACCACCCCCATGCCTCCACCTGTTGACACCTCCTGGGTGCGAGGACCCGATGGGAACCGCAGGTAAAATTGCTGGAATAACACTGATAATGTACGTTAACTGTAGCCACCCCCCTTTTTTTAATCTTAAATTATATTTTTGGGGCATTTTCGCCTTTATTGATAGGACAGCTGAAGAGAAACAGGGAATGTGGGGAGTAGAGAGTGGGGGAAGACATGCAGCAAATGGTCAGGGCTTGGAGTCGAAGCAGTGGCTGCTGCGACGAGGGATATAGCCTCTGTATATGGGGCACGGGCTTCGATCGCTAGGCCACCGGCGCCCCATCTTCCCATCTTCAATAAAACTACAGCTTAGTATCCTGTATCTTATCCCTTCTCCAGGTCTCCTCCACCTAGCCCCACTGCCCCAAGGAGGATGTCTTCAGGACAGCGCCCTGCTCCCAGAGGGGCCCCACCACCTCCAAACCGACCAGGACCCCTGGGGCCCTTCAATAATAGTGCTGACAGCCCTCAGGCCCCCAGCCGCCCTAACAGGGCTCCTCCCAGCATCCCCAGGTAAATACAACCTTCCAATAATGCACCTGTTGGTACTATTAGTCATGCACCTTATTGTATGTATTTGACAACAATATAACACTGAATTATTGAATCAGGCATGATTACACCAAATGTCATAAGTGATTCCTTTCTAAGTTGTGTTTCAGTATAGACAACATTTAGTTTAAAATGAAACAAAGGGTGTGTGTTTTTTTGTAAGACTGACAGAAAATTGAATCAAACATTAACTGTTAGCGAATAATGATTTTCCCATGAGGAGACACAGTTTGCTCTTAAAGTGGTTCATGGTGGTGTGTGTTACACTTCGTTTTCTTTGAGAAAAAATTTACATGTTGGGAAAAACTGAATGTTTTTACTCGATCACACTCATTTAAAAGAGTAATCATAAAGTGACAGCTGGAAGACAGTCTGCTTAGCACATCAATCAGACTTGATTTGTGAAGAACTTTTCATGCAACATAACACAAAGAGCAAAATGAATAATAGTGATAAATAAATACAATAAAATATATAATAATATAATAAATAAGACCCAAAGCTCAGAATTTGATACTTCACACATCAGGCTTTTTAGTCAAAACAAAAGCAGAAGTGAATATTGAAACTTTATGGATTTACAGTTTGTTATGTGACACACTTGGACAGACATTTGGATGGAGCTAGTCAAAATGTTTTCTTTTTTTTTCTGTCTTTATGCTAGTTTAAGCTAACCAGTTGCTCATGATCACTAAATATTCAGCATACAGGAGTGAGAGTGGTATTAATGTCCCAAACTAACTGTCACGCTGAAGTATTTCATGAAAGGATGTCCTATTTCAAGTAATATTTTATGATTTTTGCAAGTATAATATGCTCATGTTGTTCAGTCTGGAGCATAAAACAACTCTACAACCTTTGTGAAAACTTAGGAATAATCTCTCTTTTTTCTCATCCTCTCTTTTCTTTTTTTCTATCCTCTTCCTATTTCCCCCCTCTCTTTTTCCAATCTCTTATCCATCCTTTCTACCGAAGCCGACGACCTCCTCCATCTCCCACAAGACAAGCTCCGCCATAAACATCCAAAGGGAGTTCCTCTATACTCTGATCTCACTCTCTCTCCCTCACCCGCTCCTCCCCTCCTCTCTTTAGCCATGGCTCTGCTGTCCTGGTCTCTCCTTTAGTGCAGACGCTGAAGTCTTTGACCTTTGACCCTTGATTTCCTGCCAGGTGACGATGTCCATATATCTATGTACAGTATGGTACTTGTCTTGTGGTGTATGTGTACGTGCGCTTGTTGCTCGCCTGTGGTCCAGGTTTGCTTAGCAGATCCACTTCCCCAGTATCCGTCCTTGGAACCTCTTAAAAACCTGCAACCCACACACACACACACACGCACACACACACACAGACACACACATATAAAAAGAGAGAGACAGACACACATGCAGTCACACACACACACACACACACATACAAACCCCTCACAAAGTCATCCACCATCCCCTCTTGCTGCTTCTACATGAAAAAACACTGCAGTTGTACTGCCCTACTCATTCCAAAACGCAGCATGGCACATAAGCTGCTTTTATTGCATGGGAGTGTGTGTATGTAGAGTGTGTGTGCGTGTGTTTAGTGCGTGTGTAAGCGGGGGCGGGACTAATTTGCCTATATGTAGGCTGAGTTTATTTAGTATTGTATTTATTTATTGTATATTGGCCCCCCTTAAGTGTTAATTATCAGCTTAATGTTCTCTTAGGAACAGAAGTTGTATCTTAGTATGTGTGTTTACGTGCGTGGGAGTAATTCAGTGTATGTGTGCCAGTGTGTAAGAGCGTGTGAGGAAATGTGTGCATGTGCTGTCCGTCTGCACGTTTGTTGGCGTTTCAGTTGTGTTTGTTTTCATGGTCAAAGCTGTTAAAGACGAACCCTAAAGCCCTCTGGGGTACATTTAATGTTGGACTTTTGTGCGTTGTTATTGTGTCGTTGTAGCAGCCGTACACACACATAGCAAGGCTGAGGAGCACCTTCAGTATTATCTCTATGGAAACAGCATCAATAATACATTTAACCTTGTCATAGGTGTTCACCTGTGCTGTATCATTGGTCAAGTTGTGACCGTTGCAGCCTTAAGCTCCGATTCAGACGCTGACTGCTGAAATTGAACACACCATGTGAAAAAAAATCCATTACAATAATGCATTTACATGTTTCCATTTAGCCTTCCTCACATGTTGGACATTCCTTATACATCCAACCTGGCTCTCTTACTCTTCTCACCACCACGCTGTCCTCTTTTAGTCCCTCTTCTCTCACAGGTAAAACTAGTTAAACAGTCAGCATCTGCACCGAGCTTTAGGTGCTGTTGTCAACGTTAAAGTGCTTCTCTGTCTGTTCGTTATTGTGTATGTGGGCCTATAATGTGTTCTGATGTATATAGGTAACGATAAGGAGATACTGTACCTGTGGACTATAACGACCTCATCAAGGATCCTAGCGCTTTAATCGTTCTGTGTCTCTAAATGCTCTCTTCTATCTGATTTAGACTGCCTTACCGGCATGAATTACAACTCTGTATTGCCAAAGCTAAATGTAGAAAGAGAATCAGAAAGCTTAAACGAAGAGAAAAATCGACAGAAGACCAACGACTAAAGTGTTCCAGTTGTAGTGAGATGGTATTGTTTAGCAGAGGGCATAATGTTAAACTGGGGATTTGCATCAGTTGTTATTTTCTGTGTCTCTGTATCGCTCCTCAATAAAATTCTTCCCCATAATGTCTCACTTTGTCTTCAGAGTCTTCACTGTTTGAGTCTCTGGGTTTCTGGCAAAGCATGGACAGTATACTAATCACTTGCACACTTATTCACAAAAATAATTGCATGGCTATCACTGATATGCACCAAAACCATATTCCCTAAGGGTAAATGTCTGCAGAACTAATAAAAGAAGTACGTTTTCTTAAAGGTACAGTGTGTAGAAGTGGGAATATTTAGCGCTATCTAGTGGTCAGATTCAACATTGAAATGCTCCCCTGCTCACCCCTCCTGTTGGTGCAGTAATGGTGGCCTTTGAGGACAAGAAGCTTCTGTGATGCATGATATATATTTGAATATATATTTTTTTATATTAATATTTTCAACACATAAGACACACGATAGTAAACATACTGACTACAATACATAATGGCCTTACACACTTGCATGCACCTGAGTAGCTTGAAATACTGATAGGGGGAAAGAGAAAGAATAGAAGTTATAATAATGGAGATGGGAAATATTTGGATTAAATTAAAATCATACACATATTTGAAATAAATAAGTGGAAGTCAATTGGCAGGGGTTATTTCTATATAGTGGAGAAATGGCTGCCATTGTAAACTTATTGAGTGAGTCCTGGGTATCTCATTTGCTCCACCCTGAGGTGGCTCAAAATGTCTTCTACTGTGATGCATGATAAGTATGATCCTCTACTTGTCAAGTTTTTACCATCAAGAACTTCTATCAGTGTGCATTATATTGGACACAACAAAAAAAAACACTCTTCTTCTTCCTTTCAATGCATTTTTTGGAAACTGCTCACTAAATACAAAAATGCATCGGGCTGTTACGAATTTGTCCATTCTGTGCTGCTGTAGTGGTGCAAGATGGCAGCCTCTATGAAAGGCTCATTCTAGTTGAAGAAAAACTAAATGATTTTTATATTTAGCTGATTATATAGCCTATCAATTTCAACACTTATGAATATCATATTCCATTTCTACCAAGTCTGTTCTGCTAAATTTTGCTGATCACTATACTCACTGCACCTCAAAGTTTTGTGAAAGTCTAGCAGGAGTATTGCATTGAATGCAATACTGCAGCCATAAGCGTTTTGTCATGTTCAATAGATTTTTAATCATCACTAACTTGAATCTAAAGACGATGAGCAGGTCGCATTAAACTGAATCATCATCCAGTATGGTATGGAATTTTTGAGCCAACAGATGGCAGTAATGGCTCATTTTCATCTCTTTGAGACAGCCTTTCACAGACAGATTGCATACTAACTAACATGCACAATCAAAACCTAACTGACTTAAAGAAGACTCTTTAGTCCCAGTGTCCAAATAATATGAGAAGAGGTTGAGGTTGTCCCCATCTTCTCCTCAATGGGGCTTCAACATTCCAAACATGTTGCAAGGCTCTTGCTTGAATTTTCCCTAATGGGTTTGAAAGCAAAACTACTGACTGCATGAGCAAAGCATATGATTCATGGGACCATATTGGACATCCTGGTAGGGACTTTTGTTGAGCAAGACTACATGAACGCGCAACATTTGTTAAAACTGAATACATCATAAGGGCCTCATACAAAAAAAACACAACAGTTAAACAGTCTATCAGTGAATGAGTTTGAGTCCTTCTCTCTATTGTCTGAGTTAGAACACAGTCAATGCTTGTGACTATGTCCAAGTGTCATGGGTCCTGAAAACCAGGACTCGAGTCAGACTAGATTACTTAAAAAGTGTTACAAGGTTATTCATTCTTAATAATTATTGATACAATTAGTACCCAAATGCTTCCTATACCATCTTTCTTTTAAGTGGGGTCAAACTCTTGACGCTGGCACATGCTGAATCAACATCTTACACTAGGAATCAATACGAATTCAACAAGTGAATGTGACTGTCATTTTTAGTGGTATTTAGTAAGTATTGTGTTTATAATGATGATTATTCATTGCTTTTGTAAACATTTAAGCATATAAATCAAAGCACCTTCTCATAATCAGCCACAAGATGGCAGCAGAGGTAGTAATTTGCATAACTTCCAAACTCTGGCACACTGTCAATTTGCTACCAAGGCTACTTTTGCACAGATATATTACTGTGACCATTTCAATCAGACTTTAAAAACAGGTGGAATTTGAAATTGAGATATGGAAGGCTTACATCTTCATTCTTTATGCTTTCGAAACAACTTTGCAACACTGAAAATTGATTTGAAAGAACATACATTTGATCAGTTATGACCACTTTTTAAAAAAAATTGGTTTCTTGCTTCTTTCTTTTTCTTTTTCTTCAGTTTTATCAAAATTCTGCACTTTAAAAATGTTGATGTAACCAGTTGACTTCTGCGTTGTGTTGCTGGTGATTATGATGCTTCTGCACCTCTGTTTTAATCTGGCACTGCCACAAAGACACAGAACCTCCATGTAAAGGCACAGCCTGCTCCAGCTCCTACACAAATACAATTACAGCATCACATCCCTTGCACGTAAATGAGCACATACAAAAATAATAGTCTTTACATGACATGTGAATAACATCAGAATACCTATAGATAGTAAAACACATACTTGTGCATGCTTTCATACAAGCCAACCACAGTTTCTACCTTTCTCACAAATGTGCCATTAAGATTTTTGTTTGCTCTCTATTTTCAGTTTTCTTGTGCAGAACAACTTACCTTAATTGATCTTAACTGAACTGAACTCATCTCAACTACTGTACATGACTGATCACAAACCCTGTGATTACAACATATAAAGTGCTTTAGATTGATGATGCATGGTCATGCAGGAGTTGCTTCATTTGTTTTGGCCTGCAGAGTTGTCAGGCACTGTTTCATGTTGTATTGCCTCGTACTGTGTTAAAGGGCTCCATCTAGTGGCCACATTATACACACGAGTTTAGGATGTTACCTGAATGTTTCCTGCCAGTCAGGAAGTTTGTGATCCATTCAGATTCCTGGCAAAGTGAGTTGAGTTCAGGATGGAGGATTGCATTTGTTTGTTCACAAGTATCAATGCATCTGTCCCTCAGGCAGTGACAGACCTCCGACTGTATACAGACACAGAATGGATGCACTTTGACGAAAGTACTTGATGTTCCGACACATTTGTGTAATGGAGAGTGAATTCAGACGGACGAAATGACCTCTTTCAATGTACCTCTCTGGCTCTAACGTCAAAACATTGCACAACGTAGACCACGTAACGCTGAACACGTAAAAGTCGCATTCTTCTACTACCTCATTTTACCGACTATAAATGTAGGGTACTGTTTATTACAAAAACATTTTTCGTTATTAATGTGTGTTATAAACTTGCAGGAAAATAAAAATGTTTTGGGAAGAGGTTAAAAATATCATTGAGCAGGTCATTTCCAAACATATCATACTAGACCCCAAATTGTTTCTGTTAGCAATATATCCAGTAAAACATTGTTACACTAAAAATGAATGCAATTTATTGACCATACCCTCCCATTAGAAAAAAATACATACACCCAGAAAGCCAAAAAACCTGATTTTTAAAAAAAATTGGAAATCCAAACAATCCAACATTGCAGTCCCAAAATCCATGTAGAAATGCAGATTCTTTCATTTTGTCTTAATATATGCCAACTAACCTTGATTTTATTACTTTCAAATTGAATTGCCTTGTTTGATTTAGAGAAGCTCTGTTCTTTCTAATTTATTATTATTATTAGTGTTATTTTTATTTCATAGTTGTTATTGTGTTGTTTGTCCATTTGTTAAACCTTGAGATAGCCATGCAGCTGTGAAAGTGGAAAATGACTAATGATAAAGCTGTATTTGTTGTGATTATAAACTTCAATACAAACACTATGGCAAAAAATATGTGTTATAAACAAATAGTTCAACTTAACTTCAAAAAGTGAATAACTTTGTGCTCTTTGTAGTTTTTAATGGATTACACAATGCCTACATTTATCGCAGTTTCAACAGCTTCCGTGTCGGGCAGTTTATTCACACCCACTGCGCACCACATTGTGGAGACTTCTTTATATCATAAGTATGAAATTATGGCATAATTTTTCTCATCATACTTTTTAATAACTGCATTATTAGTGATGTTTAAATGCGGAATTAGTCTCCCTTACCCGGTTTAAATATCTCACTACGAGAAACTCCGCCCACCCAGGCGTTGGTAGTAAACGAAACAAGTGCTCCAAACGCACGCTCAGTTTGAACTGCGCAACAGCCATGCTGCCTTCTGATTGGACGGTTGAGCAGTGACTCGCGCTGACAGTCTGTAGCAGGTTGTGTGGGTGACAGCAGCTAGCATCACATTCACCCGTGAGACAACAACGGTTTTCTAATTTAAGAAGAAACAGAGGGAGTATTTATGTTCTTCACAGCTCAACTGAACGCTTACTAAACGGATACGACGCTTTTTCTGACCGCGGAGAGGATGTGTGTCCCGGTAGGAGAGGGATGAAGATGACACCACTGTTATGGCGAGTTGTGACAGTGTGGCTGTGTGTGGCGGTAGTCTGTAGGTAAGTTGATTATATGTTAAACATTTAACCTAAGTGTTAATATTACCTTATATCAAAGATAAGACTTTAAAAACTGTGACGAACGTTACCCGGGTTGAATAAAGTTAGTGTGTTGTACATTAGCTAGCAGCCTAGCTTCGACAGTGCTGTGATGTGGCACCTGGCTGACTCCTGTTAGTGTTTGGACGGAGTTAGCGTGACACTCTGGCCTATAAGTGAACTTTAACCCATAGATTAACTTGTATTAAATCACTATCTTACAAACCTGACACATATAGCTGCTCTTTCACCTCATGGCACATTTTCGTAGCCAGTGTTTTAGCAGAATTGGATCTACTGACGAAAGTTTGCGTCATGTACTAAGTATAAGCATCATCTGAAAACCATGAAATGTATCCTCTATGACAGATTCTCATCTATATATAGGCTAAAAAGGAACTTTATTGGTTCCCTGCTGTATGCAATTTACATGTTACAACCACATGATACAACAGTTTAGGACAGGGGCGTCAAACTCATGTCTCCGGTGGCCCTGAAGGACAAAACAAAATTACAAATTTACATTTTGGAAAACATTTTTACATTTTATAAAACAAAACTACAAAAAAAAAACAAAAAAAAAAAACACTTTTACCAAGGACAAAACAAATTTACATTTAAGGAAACAAATTTACAAAAGATGAAACACTTTCACAAAGTTGGAGACAATTTTACAAATGACTGAACACCTTTAACATTTCTGAAACAAATTAACATTTATTTTTTACGGAAAGGGAATGTACCAAATACCTGAAGTGATCTGGAAGTGATCGAGTGAGGGGTCATTTAGTTTTTTTTGTTGGAGAGAAACCAAACGGAGTGACATGGTGTACATATTAGGAGATCCTCGGGTCTCAGAGAGAGGTGTCAGACCTCAGATGAAAAAGCATCATGTCTCCGCAAAACCTTCATCATGTGTCAGAATTCAGATGAACCGGTCTCAGACCACATAGCCTCAGGCTAAAAGGAGTCAGACTTAATGGTAAAAGTGTTCCATCGTTTAAAAATTGTCTCCAGCTTTGTAAAAGTGTTTCATCTTTTGTAAATTTTGTTTCCTTAAATGTAAATTTGCTTTGGCCTTGGTAAAAGTGTTTTGCTGATGTAATTTTGTTTTTATAAAATGTAAAACTGTTTTCCAAAATGTACATTTGTCTCCAACTTTGTAAAAGTGTTTCATCTTTTGTAAATCTGTTTTGTCCTTCAGGGCCACCTTACATTTCAGTTCAGGGGCCACATACAGAACCAAGTTGATCTGAAGTGGGCCGGACCAGTAAAATCACAACACAATAACCTATAAATAACGACACACGTTTCCCTTTGTTTTAGTGCAAACAAGTACAAGCACATTCTGAAAATGTTCACATTTAAGGAACTGTCTTTAAACAAAAAACGCTGGGGCCACATGTTTGACAATTTATAAATGTTTATGAAAGCAAACTCAATAGCATCTGTTAGGTCTGGCCTTCAATTGAATAAGGCTTTATTGACTTTTTATGGTCTGTTAAATTGGGTTATATATTTTATTATTGCTATAAGTGATCCTCAAGTTTAACATTTTTATCATACCTCCTCCGTTTCCTCATTTTTAAGTAATGAGAGCATGTCTTTAGTTCCTCATTCACAGTTTCATCAAGTCCTTTATTAATAACTTATACTTTACACTTCACATGGTGATGGGGATCATAAAGTTTATATTGAGTTTCTTCTGTACACACTACACAGCACTTTATTTTAATATTTACTGTATATAAAGTTATAAGATAATTCTACATTCAATTTAACATATTGATACCCTTAACTTATTTAGACATGACTTTGATGGGAAATTGCAGATACTTAAGAAGTCACTCCAAAAATGGAACAATATAGATGGGGAAGGGAATGGTGAGGTAGCTCTCTGTAAGATACAATACAATACAATATATTGCCCCTAATTAAGAGAATATCATGATACAAAGAAGTGCTGATGAAGCGAGTCACATAAAAGGGAAATCTGTTCAGAGCACCATATCATTTTGATATTATTTTTGTGTCATTCAACTTTTTTATTGCATTTTTTCAGTATTTCTTTGTTCATCACATCAACAAATTATATATAAGTTATTCAAAACCAACAATAATAAAATAAATAATAATTATAATATAGACATAATAATAAATAGTAATAGTAATAATAATAATAATAATAATAATGATAATAATAATAATACAGAAATAATTATATTAAAGAAATAATAATAATAATAATAATAATAATAATAATAATAATAATAATAAACCATACAAACAAAAAGGAAGCTAAATATAAGAAAACAAATTAAATAAAGAGTGTAAAACATAAAAATAAAAATAAATACGCCATTATGTTTTCTAACATTTTTATATACATCTTGATGATGTCACCTGCCATATGATAATAGTATTACCCGAGTCAGGATGGCGATGGATTGCTGTATTGACATTTTTCCCATCCCAATTAATACATTCATGATATGTGTCCTGAGGGAGAAGCGGACATGTAAGAGGTGCTGAAGAGTGAATATTTGGATTATCATGTTGAGATAAAGCATATGGATGCTGTGAGAATGCAGGACCTGCAGCCCCTCTTGCACTGCAGAAGTATGGCTCTGTAAAAGAAAGAGATGCTTAAGGATCTCACAGTCTCATGCAGGGGGTAAGAGATGTTAAAACAACCACATGTCGAACACAAACACCTTGCACAAAATAGTGTTCTGTTCTGTGTCTCTTCATGGATCTTTTTTCCATACATCCTACCATTACAAAGCTAACGTTGGCAAATGTTACACAGATCTGATCCATCAGCTGCTGACAGGATTATAGACCTTTCATGTCAGGAGGGTCAGTCTTTCTCAAAGCTGGTTGTTGGGTCAATGCACGTGTGTCAGAAGACAGTAAAGCCGGCAGAGAGGGAGATTATGTGGGATGATTATGGGCTTTAACCGCGATGTTAGAGCATAGTAACAAAACACAACAAGCAATGCCCACCTTACTGTTAGACACAGAGGGAGGGATATGATGTAATGTGGTGTTAAGATCTATATTGGTGATGTTGACCTGGCCTACTTTCACAAGCTTTCTCTCTCTCTTTTCAGAGTATTTTTTAACCCTTTAGTGTCCGTTATCTTGGCACAGTGTGCTTCAGTTAAATTAAAATACTTTGTCATGGAGTTCAGACTGGAATAAAAACTTTTGGATGTTAATTAACTTTTTCATTTCTGCAGACTTGTTCTATCTGGAATTAAGAGCTCTATTACATTGAAGTTTATCAGCTCCCAGACTCTGCTGAATCTCACACTGCAACACTTAATGGAGCCACTGAGTTATTGATTTTATTATCACACCTTTGCTCTTCTTGCTTTGAAATGTTTGCCATGAGGAGATCTGTGAGAATCTGGAAACCCTGCTGTTGTGGTGAACATGGTTGGTGAATGTTTACTCGGAGACTTATTTGTCCACCATCCAGTTTATTTTGATTATATTGTGGCATTATAGAGACATCTGGCTCTCAATATGCATTGGATGTGTTCTAAAAATCTTAAGTCTTTCCAAAAAGGTGAACAATGCTATTTTTCCTTTGTGATATGGATACTGAAACCTAAATTTGTCTGAAAAACAAATCTAAAAAAAAAAGAAAAGAGTTTGGATCAGATACTTTTGCCATAGTATAAAAGTGTGTGAGGTGTGATGTCATACTCAACTCAACTCAATCTATTTATATAGCACCTTTCATACATAAAAACATGCAGCCAAAAGTGCTTCACAGAGTAACAGACAGTAAGAAAACAACAGCAATGGTAAAATTATAGAAGGCATGGTTTAAAAAAAAAAAAAGAAATACTTAAAAAAGAAAAGAAAATCAACACAGTAAAATTAATAAAATAAGTAAGAGTGGAAATAAAAGTTAAAAATAAGGTAGAGTTAACGATATCAGATGAACACAATAAATAAATAAGATAAATAAATACATGTTAAAACAATGCTTTAGATAATAAATAAAATAAAAATAATGATACGAAATAAAATAATAAAATAAAATAATAATAATAATAATAATAATGATAATGATAATGATAATGATAATGCAGTCCAGGGCTAAAATAAATTACTCCAAATTAAAAGCTAGATTAAAAAGGTAAGTCTTAAGTTTACTTTTAAAAACACACAGAGAGCTTGCTGTTCTGATGTCCAGAGGCAAAGAGTTCCACAGCCTAGGGGCATAAAAACAGAAAGCTCTCTGGCCGCTGCCTGTGCGAGACACACGAGGAACATTTAAAAGGGAAGCATTCGAGGACCTCAGTGATCGGGCTGGAACATAAAATGACAGGAGATCAGTGATGTATGGAGGAGCAAGGCTGTTAAGAGCTTTAAAAACAAGTAAAAGGAATTTTAAAATCAATTCTAAAAGAAACAGGGAGCCAGTGCAGAGTTTTTAAAAGAGGAGTTATGTGGTCAGTTTTCTTTCTCCTCGTTAAAACTCTAGCTGCAGCGTTCTGAACAAGCTGCAGCTTTCTGAGAGATTTTTCATAGCTCTGGTTAATGTGGTATGGTTTCTGGTACTTCCAGAGCTAGCCTCAAGTGGACACTTGAGGAACTGCAGTTTTTAACACTTCCGCATTGGCTTCAGTTCTCCCGGCCGGAGCTTGCTGCTTGGTTGTGACTAGAAAAGGAACTTTTTGGGGGGAGGGGACATTTTCACCTTTAATGGAGATGGCAGCTGAAGAGAGAAAGGAAATATGGGGAGCAGAGAGTAGGGGAGGACATGCTGTGAATAGTCCAGGTTGGAGTCAAACCTGCGACCTCTGAGACGAGGGCTACAGCCTCTGTATATGTGGCGCTCGCTTAGACCGCTAAGCCCCCTTGTTGTTGTTGTTGTTTTGATACCAATTTTAATTACTTAGTGTGGTGCCTGGTATAATCTTATGGAAAGATGAAAACTGAAGAAATGTTAAACTGAAAACATGCAGAGCACCTGAAACAAGCTAAGCTAACTATAGTGGCACTTCAGCAGCTAGCTGAATCACTGGAGATACTCAGAGGTTTGAATTGAAACTGCTGAATTCAGTTGACTCTGACTGACTTTACTTTACCTGTTAGCACGTTGCTGCTTTTGTTTGTTATCATCACAGGATAAATCAATTTAAGTTGGGTTTCTTTGATTTCCTCATCTTATAGTTACTGGTTGCAGCTGTAATCCATCCATGCTGGGGCAGCACAGTCCGACTCGCAAAGACGGCTGCTGTGCAGCGAAGGCAAATTAACTTCTGCACATACTTCTTATTTTTTTTACTTAACAGCGAATGCATTGTACATGAGTCCCAGTCTGTGTGATGATCTAGTGCTTTAATTTTAGTTTCAGAGTGTTATATTTGAGTTTTTATTCAAGGCATTTCTGTCACCAGTAATACTTTAAGAACAGCTTTAGATTTAAGTTTGAGCTGAGCTGCTAAATTGATGCTGTCACAGCACACAGCATTATGAAAAGTTGATCCTAATATCAGACTCTGCTCCTTCGCTAATAAGAGTCTCAATGTCACCTGCAATCATTATAATCACAATATGAGTGAGGCGGCGTCCGAATCCTCCTCTTATCAGATCATTACTGTGGATCATATTTGTAGTTATCAATGTTGCATCCTGTCATGTGAAGACACATAGGCCACTTGTGAGTCAGAGGTGTGACTCAAGGACAGTCTTGATGGAAGCAAACACGTGCACATGACCTTTGTACTTGCAGGAGTTGTGTTTATCTATCTCAATCATTGCATATCCGGCAGCTCAGTTTGTCATCGTGCATAACGTGTTTGTTGAAGCGTTGTTTTCATTGCATTTCATCTCTCATCCCTTTAAGCGCTGCATCTCATTCTTGCCTGTTTTTCCAGTTACCCTTGAATATTGAAAACCGTCTCCCTGTTCTTCAGACTCCCCCTGAAGGGAAATCCATTTCATCAAAAAGGAAACGCTTTAGAGGGCTCCTGTACTCTCTAGCATATCTCTAGAGTATTGTGTCTTAACTTTGTCTCCAACCAGTTAGGGAATTATTGAGCAGGTCATACCTTAATACCTCTCCTGCTCCTGTGGGAATATGACAGCTGGCTTTGAATCAGAAAACAAATCCTTCGTTGTTCACTTGGTCTCATAAACAAAGAAGTTGCACCAGACCTGTAGCCAAGGAAAAAAGCACCTGACCTGGAAACCTGTGTAAGACCCAGATAAGGGTGTTAATGGTGTTGTTGTGGGTTGGGCCTTTGAGACTGAACGTGCCCTTATTATTGCAATTATTTAAAGCCTTGTTACCACTAATCATCATTGTTTTCCTGCCAGGAGCGTGGACTGTAACTGTGACCCTGAATGTTTCTGTGTCAACCAATAGAACTGTTTCAAGATCACTATTTATCACAGTGAAATACAATGACTGCACAAGCATGAGTGTCATTCACTTGTCTTTTTGTCATTAAAGGGATAACAAATACCTTGAACTTTAAACACAGATGAAAATATAACATCAATAGTGTGTGTTAGTAACAATTAAGAAATATTTTTGTTGTTGTTTTTAAGGCCAGTGTGGTTGAGCAGTGTTTGACTTTGAAAGCATTCTGCAACGCTGCACATAGATTAGATAAATTGTCTACGTTGGAGCCACCAGAGGTCCCTGAATGCGTCACACCGGGACATTTGGCCACCTCCTCCCCTTCCAATGACTCACTGCGGTCCAATAAAATGTTTAGCATGCTTTGTTAAGACTTTATAATAACCTCAAGCTCAACTTCCGTCAAAGATATGACATTTTTTTCCTGTAAGCATTACAATGTGACCTATTTTCAGAGTAACATGACTGATTGTCTTTCCCTTTATCTCTCAGGTACCCTAGTTTCTATGTGGGTTGTACAGAGCCACAGCAAGAGCCTCAGAGGCCTGTGTCCTCACAGGACGTGGGTACGGAGGAAGACTCGGGGGAAGAGAGCCATCACCAAAAGGTAACATCAGCTGCTTACTGCCATACTATACAGTTAATAAGGTTGCCAAATGAAGTCAGTAGACCAAACTGTACACTTTATTTTTGATTTTAAGATTATTATTCTTTAGAGGCTACTTTTAAAAAATTGAGTCTCTAGTATAGGAAGCTGTATCATTTCAAAAACAGTATTATTACCCCCCAAATAAGTACATCAACATTTCAGACACACAAAAAATCATTTACTGAATAACAATTTTGCTTTAGAAAACGTTTTATTTTATTTTATTTTATATTACAAGCTCAGACAATGATGAACACCTGACACATACACATAGCAGGTGTGTTTGTGTGTGTGTCTGTCTGCACTAGCTGGTCCTGCAGTGCAGGTTGTATCAGACAAAACAACAAACAGGATGCATGCATTTAGGGGCCGATCATCTGTGATCTGTTGCACCACCACCACCACAAAGTATATCTCCTGTCACTGTTGATATGTATCAGTTGCTCAACAGTATCTGAAAATGAAGCAAAGCAGATTACATTTAAAGATTCATCTCAACTAATTAAGATATCATGAAAAAGTTCAATATCTTCCATCGGTTATTTTAGAAAGTGAAAATGTAATACACTTTAGACATATTACATACCCACAACTAAAAAAAACGTGTGTGTGTGTGTGTGTGTGTGTGTGTGTGTGTGTGCGTGTGTGCGTGTGTGTGTGTGTGTGTGTATGTATATACATTTTTCCCCTGAGTTTGTGTTAATGGCTGCTCAAACAGTATAAATACAGTGTATTCCTCAGTCTAGTTCAGCACACGCAACCACAGTCATGGTGAGCACTGCCGACTTGACAGTTGTCCAGAAGTCGTTCATGGACACCCTCCACGAGGACGGTTAGCCGCAGAAGGTCATTGGTGAAAAGGCTGGCTGTTCACTAAGTGCTGTATCGAAGCATATTTATGGAAAGTTGACTGGAAGTGAAAAATTTGGTAGTCAAAGGTGCACAATCAACAGGGATCACCCAGCCTCGAGAGGATCGTCAGGAACTGTAATTCAAGAACTTAGGAGAGCTTCACGAGGAACGGACTGAGGCTGCTGTCATCACGCACAGATGCTGTCGCACTCCTGAACCAGAGACAACACTAGAAGCATCTTTCCTCTGCTACGGAGAAACAGACTGTGGCCCAGTAGTCCAAAGTCCTCTTTTCAAATGAAAATACATTTTGCATTTCATTTGGAAATCAAGGTCCTAGAGGTCCAGAATCCAAGGTGTTTTAAGTCCAGTGTGAAGTTGATGATGATTTGTGTTGCCATGTCATCCGCTGGTGTTGGCCTACTTTGTTTTATCAAGTCCTAAGTCAACAGAGCCGTCTACCAGGTGGTTTTACAGCACTTTATGCTTCCATCTTCTGATAAGCTCTATTGAGATACTACCTGCCCACAGCCCCAAAACCACTACCATATGGTTTGCTGACCATGATATTACTTCACATGACCATAATCCCAGAGGGAATCAGTGGGGTACTGTCAAAAGGAAGATTAGAAACACCCAACCTAAAAAATAAAGAGGAGCTGAAGGTCTCTATCAAAGCAACCTGGGCTTCAAAAACACCTCAGCAGTGCCACAGGCTGATCGCCTCCATGCCACCCTGATTGATGCAGTAAATCAGGAAGAAGCCCAAAACATTGGGACTGTATTAAGAACATACTTTCAGAAGCTGGACATTTCTGTATTTAAAAAACTTTATTTGAGTGATATTAGGATTTTAGATTTTCATGAGACAAAAGCTGTAATCATAGAAACTGAAACATTAAAAAGTAAAAATATTTCACTTAACATGCAATGAAGACAGAGTAAATGAAAGTTTCCCTTTTTGAGTTAAACTAAGAGAAAGAAATAAAATTTCTCAAGACATTTGTTGAAGTAAACCTGAATGGTTGTTCAATTGTTTTGCCTCTGTGTCTGGCAATTCTTGCATTCATGTGTGTTTTTATTTCCAGGTTGAAGAAAGCCCTCCGGCCCAGCCTCTGCCTGAAAGTGTGGAGTTGGTAGAGGATGATCACCAAAAAGAGGAGCCGACAACTCAAGAGGTCGACAATGAATACAATCTAGAGGTATATTTTGGGAATTATGTGAATTAGATTTTATATTTATTACAAAAACACAGACAAAACCTTTTTTCTTTTAAAGGTTGAATCATTTTGTTTCCTGCAAAGAAGCCCGCTAGTTTCAGACCTGGATTATACGTTTACAGAATGGTACAGGCTACATGTTTTTATTGATCGTTCCTGGAACATTTCAAGCTTTAAGTGTGTGGCTGATCAATCCAACCCTGGCTAATGGTGCAACTGTTCTTACATTTCCCCCGGCAGCTCAGATATCTCTTCTTGTTTCCATCAGGCCTTCGATGCAGAGATAATCACTATAAAGGAAGAGTCGGAGGAAGACAAAGGAATTTCACAAACTGAGTCAGAACATGAGCTAGACTCAGAAAATCAACCTCCTGGATCCTCCATCGCTGAAGAACAGCAGCCTGCCTTCCTGCTGCCGTCATCTGATCTTGTCTCTGCTGTTTCTACTGAGCTTATAGATGATCTTAGCACCCTTAACCCAGATGACAACATCCCAAACAGGCAAGATGCTATTACCTCCAGGCCAAGTTGTTTTCATTAGAATTAACAGCTCAAAAAACCCCAACCCGCTGTATCTGATTTTTCTGGTTGGAAGAAAATGTGATGTACTTTTTTTACTCTTTGACAGCACATGTGAGAGCAAATTGCTGTAAAAACTTTATTTTCTTAGATTCCCTGCAATGAATATATTTGCAAAATAGTAATATGTTTTTTTTTCTTCTGTTTCAGTGTTCCAGATGTTTCATCTGATGAAACTGCACCTGAGGTCACTGATTCTGATCTGCCTCCAGCCGACTGTGAAGAAGAGAACAACCCGTACGACAATGACAGGTGGGTACAGTTCATCCGTGTGCCCTATTCAGTAAGCTAAAAATATCAAGATACATTTATCTTCCATTGTTGTTCATTAGGCTTGACCACATCAGAATGTATTCAGAGTGTACTCCAAAAAAGCCACAATGCTTGTTATTGTTCCACAGCAGCAACAGCTGTGCCCTGAGTCTTTTTACTCAAGGGTCAAGGGTCACTTGCACAGGGCTTCCACCAGATCCGTGTCCGGTCCGTCAACACCCACCGGCTGTGTTTTCGGACCACTGGAGTCATGTGACTGAGGTTTTCCCTTGGCAATCACTGAATCAAGGATTCTCCTCCTCCTCTCCTCGTCCATGTTGTCTTTTTCAGCCTCTGAAAACCTCTGACCTGTGGACTCCAGACCTGCCTCTGCTCTAAATGACATTTCTTTTTGTCATAGTTCAGTTAAAAACGATCTAACGATATCGCAGAGTGTTTTATTCTGAAAATTAACCAGGTTTTTATTTTGTTTTGGTGCCTGACTTCCTGTCCCGCTCCATCAGCTGAAGGGATGCGTTGTGCTCCGGCATCCGGCAAAAATAGAAGTCCTGTGTATCTGATCCGTTGCGTCCTTTATAAATTCAATTTGTTTTTCTTTCCCCTCAGCAGTCCTCCAATTGTTCTGGAGAACTCCTCCAACGCTCACACAACGGGTACCCACACTGCCCCTCCTTTGAGTCCTCCAGCCAGTCAGAGCTCACCGCACCTGGACACCAACACATCACACGGGCTGAAAGAGCAGGCAAGGAACTCAGATATGTGAACTATTTTCCTCTCTACCAAAGGAGGTGGAGGTCCCAGCTCTCATTTTCTCATTATCTTCACCAGGACCCGAGCTCCTCTGCTGCCCCAGACACAGATTCCAGTGTGAGCGCTAAAGACCCCGAGGACATCCCCACTTTTGATGAGTGGAAGCGGAAGGAGATGGAGGTGGAGAAAGAAAAAAGTAAGAGTGCAAGTTTATCCTGCCGAAGAGATGTGATGATCTAGAAAAAAATCACAAATCCTGTATCACTCTGTAACAAAAGACTGACCTTTTACAACTCTCCAATAAGTCTTCATCATCCCTCCTTGTTCTTCTGCCTCTTTACAGCTCAGTCTACTCACACTTCCAACAACGGGGCTGCTACTGTGGTGAAGAAGGTCCAGAAGAACTTCAACAACTACGCCTCAGTGGAGTGTGGGGCAAAGATCCTTGGTTCTAACCCAGAGGCAAAGGTACGATATGTGTAAAAACAACACATTAATGTTAGTTTATGATTCTCAGAAGAGATGATGTGCAGGAAATTCACCCAGATTGTTTTCATTCTGATTTTATACTTGAGTAAGTAAATTTTATTTAGTATAGCACCTTTCATAGAATAAAATCCCAAAGTGTTTCACAGGAAGAGTACTGGACTTTTTTGTTATGTGAGAATCAAATAGTACTCCAACATTTCTAACAGCTGGCTTTACATTGGCAGATAACACTGGTAAATGTGTTATTCTTTATTCTGCTCAGCAACCTGCTTGTTTTGTAGCTTGTAAACATAACCATGAATTCAAACTGCTTATTGATTTGTGAGTTTCTTTGATGCAGAGCACCTCGGCGATACTAATGGAGAACATGGACCTGTACATGCTTAACCCCTGCAGTAATAAAATCTGGTATGTAGTTTACAGACACCCCCTCTCCTGCCTCTTTTCACATGTACATATTAAGATATAAATGTCTATAGTGTCCAACTAAAGCCACATTTTTTTGTCTCTTTTTCTCGTACAGGTTCATCATTGAGCTCTGTGAGCCCATCCAGGTGAAACAGCTCGACATCGCCAACTTTGAACTCTTCTCCTCCACTCCAAAAGACTTTCTGGTGTCCATCAGTGATAGGTGTGCACCTCAGCTGCCATACATGTTTCTTAAACAAACCATGTCTTCTGTTAAGTTGTGATTTAAGACATAACAGCATTTATAAGTGATTTCCAATTTGAACTCTTCAAGAATGTGTTTTGCAGACACATACATTTTTTTGTGTTTCCTCATAGGACACAAATCAAAACACTGACATCACTTTTTTTTTTTAGAAACAAACCCTGTATTGTTTTACTATTATCATTTTATTCCACTGACTCCAAAACTTCAATCCTCATCCAGCATTTCCACATCACTGAACTTACACTGTGTGTAAATCTTCTCTTGTAGGTATCCAACAAATAAATGGTTAAAGCTTGGAACATTTCACGGCCGTGATGAACGCACAGTCCAGAGTTTCCCTTTAGATGAGCATCTTTATGCAAAATATGTGAAGGTGAGAACACTTCTCTACACTTATCTTCTCACACCACCTCGGATCTGTCTATATTCTTTGCTCAAGTAGTTCATAGGAATCCTTTGTTATTGCCTTTCATGCATGTAAACACTGAACTTTTGAGCTGTTTCTGTACACCATCTCTGTGAATGTCTTTAATTGGACAGTTTGGCTCCATGACATTTATCTGTTCTTTTCCTTACAGTCATATTGTATATGATGTAAAAATGGTATGACTACTATTTTAGAATATTCTGGATGAAGGGGATTCAGTGATCCCTGAAATGTAAACTGTGACTATGCCTCTTTCGGATGGCGTCCAGCAGTCTGGCTTCTGACAGCAACAGGGTCATTCAACCTCTGGACTTAAATCATAATCGTCACTCTCCTGGTCTCATGTGTATGTGCATGTGTACTCCTCTTTAATTTGTATCTGTTCTTTCTGTCTCTCTTGCCTCAGATGTTCACCAAGTACATAAAGGTTAGCTGCTTTTCTTGTAGTGATCTGTGGCTGACTGGAGGGGAAGGGGAACTTGTGTTATTTGTGCTGTGCTGTGCTTTGATCCACTCCAAACAATAACTTGCTATGCTTGCTGCTAACCCATGATATCCTCAAGACTTACTTCTCAAATACAATCACACATAATGAACATTTGATCGTTTATTAAATGAAACCCACCATGAAGGCTTAAAAATAAAGCACAGTAAGTTAAACAATCCAGCAGATTACCATCATTCACAAAATGTGTTAATTTCACAACAAAACAAAATCACTGTTTTGCTTTTTTGTTAAAAACACAAGGGCTGCTCACCGTGGTGATTAGTGTCGGGGATAACTCAGCACACATGATAATATCTGAATCGTTTCATGCATTTTTCAGGTCGAACTGCTGTCTCACTTTGGTTCTGAGCACTTTTGCCCCCTCAGCCTCATAAGGTAAGTAAAACACATCGTCCTAACATACCATATGTTGTGTTTCAGGTGGTTTCACATCCTTCTCTTCAATGAATACTGACTAAAACAGCTAAAGTGTGTCAAACAAGTGATTGCTTGCTAAACCCAGTATGAGCTCTGGATGGTGTCAAGTGGTATTATGTAATATTTGGAATGCGGTTGTGGTCAGCTCACTCTAATACACTATCAAGACTCTGTGGGAACATTTAGAGCTAATGCATATGATAGCAGCTGTTCTTTCTGTCTCTACAGAAGATAAAGATAGATCTCACTTAAGCCAAATAAGTAGCAGACAGTGTTGAACACGTACAGATTCAATAATACAGCTTATAAATAGTTGTTCAGTTTTATGTCAGGCTGGTTATTTACAGCACCTTGTCCCAGTGAATGAAAGCCTGAGAGTTAGAGTGTTAAAACTTTCCTATAGAGAGGAATAAAACTCTTGAGTCTGTGTGTGATTGTGTACATTTTGGAGCATTTATTGTGTCATCCTGCCCTCTACTGGCTGTTAATAGAACCACATTTAATCAGTTTGATAACACCGATTAGATTTCACAGTTACATAAGCCTGATGGGGGTTTCTTTTTTTGTTTCTCAGAGTGTTTGGCACGAGCATGGTGGAAGAGTACGATGACTTAGCTGATCCCCCAGAAAGACCAGAGGACCTGGATGATGACTCGGGTAAGAGTTCTAAATCCCCAAAGTAAAAGATACACTCTAAGTTTGGTGCAGTTTTATCTCCTGTGTAACAACGTAGCTGCACATTCATTTGAGTTTTAAATGAAAATAATCATATTGCCTCTTTTAATATAATGTAATGACACATATGTGATATCAAACCCCCTCTTTTTACAGATTATCCTCCTGGATACTCATCGAGTGAGGTCAAGTTATCAAAGAATCTGATTGGTTCAGCTAAAGGTTAGTATGGAACACATTGTAACATAGTATGGATCCATAAACCGGGTTTATTTATTTATATGTGACTTTGGTGTTACCTCCTCAGATGTCATTTTGAACATGGTGAATAACATTGCTGTGAATGTTCTCGGTGGAACTCAAGAGATGCAAGGTATGACAAACACAATTCCTTTACATTTTCACAGCTGTACTAGCCATTAACAATATTTCAGCAATGGCTTTAAGATTGTGATAATTTGCGTGTTGGGTCTTTATCTGAGAGGAGCTGACAGAGATATTGAGACTTTTAAACGTAAAAAAAAAACATATTTATTCAGTCTGGCTTTTATGTAGGGTTTAACAAATGTATTACTCACTTTTTGCTGTTATATTGATTTAAATGTTGCTTTATTATTTAAGTAATTTTAACTGTTTTCTTATTCTATTTTTATTTATCCATTTATTTTATTTATCTACTCAGTTTTATTGATATTTTTAGCCTTAGTTTTATTTTCAACTCTTATCCTTACCCTTTTTAAATCTATTTATTTTAACTATTTGTATTCTTAATTTTGATGCTTTAACTTATTTTAATTACACATATTTTATTGTTGGTGTCCATTAGTCTCTATTTAATTAGATTTTAATTGTATTTATTCTTACTCTTATTATTCTTATTATTATTAGTATTATTATCCCCTAATATGTCTTGCCATTATTTTATTTCTGCTTCTTTCTTGTTTTCAATCGCTGTAAAGCACTTTGGGTTGCATTTGATTTGTATGAAAGGTGCTATATAAATAAAGCTTGCTTGATTGATTGATTTATCTTGTTGTCCTTATTTACATTTTTTTTGTAGGCAACCTTTCATCACAGGAAGTGAACATGACTGAGCCATCGACACAACTTGAAACTGCCTCACCAACACCCACTACAGACTTCACTTTAGTGTGAGTATGTCTTTTTCTATATGCTGTGTATGTAAATTGACCTTCTCCAAACCTTCAGTCTGACGTTGTCATTTTAAATCAAACAAAAACTCTGTCTTAACTTCACAACATGAACCAATCAGTATTTTATTTACAGTGCTGAAAGAGGTCCTTTCTTCATTCTTGGATGTTGCTTTGTGTCCTTTCTCTATTGTATTAATTATGTACTGTGTATTTGTATTCTGCCTCTGTAGTCCTGACCACAAAGAAGAAGAAGTTCTATCAGACCCTGATATCCCTCCGACTGTAGCTCCCTCCTCAGAGACCCCTGAGCCAGAGACTCCTGCAGCTGATATCAGCGAACAAGAGCTCCCCCCAGTGGAGGAAAGCATTATCACTCCTGTGGAGAAAGATCAGGAGGCACCAATTAGCTCTACAATTATCCTTTTAGACAAAGAGGAAGAGTTGGATGAAGAAAAAGAGGAAATCAATCTGTATAAGCGACGACAAGAAATCAAAATCTACTGTTCTATTCTTCCGTCTATCTCTTCCTCATGCTCTTGCGCAGCCTCCCTCCAGGAGTATCTCCATCGGCAGTGTTCAGCGCTGCTGTCCAAAAAAAGAAAATGCCAAACAATCAACAGAAAACAAATAATTCCCCCCATCCAAACACCCATTTGGCTACTCCCTACGCCCCCTTCCTCCTGCCTGGAACCTCAGAAGCACCATAGTGAGGTGCATCAGCCCCATGAAAAAGAACAAGTTTCTGAACAGGAGCCAGAGAGCGGAGCCAGCACATCACAAACACCACCACCTCCTCCTCCTGACACCACAGCAGAGTCTCATAGCGAGTCCATGTTCGAACCTCCTCTGCTGGAGCCCAGTCAAACCCCAAACCTCCCTACGCCCAGTGCCACCGACTCATCCTCTGCCAATCCCACCCCTATTGTGGAAACGCCGCAGCTGTCTTCAGAAGAGCCATCAAGAGAGCTGAGGCCAGAGAAGAGCCAGGATGTGCTGGATGAGGAGAAGCATGCCGAGCCTTCAGCTTCTCTCAGTAGCTCTTCCATCAACACACAGCCCAGCGTCAGTGCGTCAGTCAACGATTCTTCACAGGCTCCAGCAGAGGAAAAGTCTGATACTGATGCTCCTCAGCTGGAGATAGTAACCCCAGTACAAATCCCAGAGAAAAAGGATCAAACCAAAGTTCTCAGCCCAGCTGACTCCCCTCATCCAGAGCGTTACCCTGACCCTCCTGCTGTAACTGAAAGCAGCACCACCTCCACTGAATCGTCCCACCCTCCAGACATCATAACAGAACTTGAACCGTCGACAGAAACTAAAACAGACAATTTCGCTGAAGAAATGTCCGCATCGTCCGTCGGTAACAGTCAACTGCTTCAGCCCTCTACCCCGTCTTCTTCTGCCCCATCCCTCTCAGACATCTACGCAGACCCCCCAAATGGCACAGAGCAGAACGGGAACCAGGTGCACGGCTCCAGCCAGAAGGAGTCCGTGTTCATGAGGCTCAACAACCGCATCAAGGCGCTGGAGATGAACATGTCGCTTAGTGGACGCTACCTGGAGCAGCTGAGCCAGAGGTGAGGAACGGAGACACACCAAACGAGGAAACGAGTTGTTAAACTGAGTGATGTGTGATTAAAGATTTCATCTGTTTGTTTTTATTTAAGGTATCGGAAGCAGATGGAGGAGATGCAGAAGGCGTTCAATAAAACTATCATTAAACTGCAGCATACCTCCAGAATAGCAGGGGAGCAGGTGAGCAGAAATAGAGCACAAGAGAAATGTATTTCATCACAGTTTGAAATGATTGTCCTTAAACTATTTTGTCATAATTATACAAACTGCTCTCAAATATCTTTTGTCAGTCAGTCTGTCTCTTGCCCAACTGGCCTATTTCAAAGTTAACACATGCCTTCAACTCATGTACTGCTCATAGTAAAGTGTGGAACAGTACACACATTTAAGAGTTAGTATATATTTACTCCTGTCTCAACCAAAAATCAATCCACCAACGTCAGACAGTTCAAAATGCAGCAGCCCGGCTTTTAACTAGAACAAAAAAAAATTCCCACATCACCCCAATTTTAACATCTCTACACTGGCTCCCTGTTGTTTTTAAGATTGATTTTAAGCCACTTTTAATCACCTTTTAAAGTACAACATGGACTCGCCCCTCAATAAATTTCTGAGCTTTTAGACCCCCATAAACCAGGATGCAGTCTGAGATCCTCTGGCAGTACTCTGCTTGCTGTTCCACAGTCTAGACTAAAATCTAAAGGCGAACAGGGCCTTTGCTGTCAGAGCCCTCTGACTGTGGAACAGCCCGCCAGAGGAAACCAGACTTTCAGAGTCAGTCCCTCATTTTATTTCCCTACTAAAGACACACTTTTATCGTAAAGCTTTTATTTTGTGAATTTATTTTAATCTTTAACGTTTTACTTCTCTGCTTTTACTGTCTGTTTGCTTTTATTGCTTCTTTGCTTTAATGTTTTTTTATTGTCCTTGTGATCACTTTGTTACTTGTATCGAAAATTTGCTATACAAATTAAGGTATTATTATTATTATTATTATTATTATTATTATTATTATTATTATCAACCGAGCAGCAACCTCCGACGTGAGAATTGAAGCCAATGCGGAAGTGTTAAAAACTGCAGTTCCTCATGTGTCCACTTGAGGCTGGCTCCGGAAGTACCAGGAAACCACATACACACCAATTCCAAAAAAAAAGATCTTTACAGCAGAAATAAACATGTTTACAGCCTGGAACAAAAGATAAGTCTAGTCTGGATTGCTCATTTCTTGATGGGCACACACAGTACGGGGGTTAATTTTTTCCTAACGTGGAAATTTCAAAGATATTAAGATTATGAGTTTTCCATAATGAGAGGCACAGCTGACTTGATTGACAGGCGGGAACACTGTAGCTGTTGGCTAAGATGCTCAAAGCCCGCCTCTTTACCTCACATTAGCTCAACAGCAGTTAGGTTGACTTTAACATTTCCAATATGGCTCCCACCGACAATTGGCTTCACAACAGCGCTTCAGAAACAACTGGCTGACGTCAGGGATACTACAGCCATTATTTATACAGTCTGTGGTATCAATAGTTGGAACATTATCTGACAAACCTGTGAAATAAGAGATTGGAAAACCACATTTTTTGCTGCCCTCATTGTTGTCCCTTTCCTTGCACAGGACCAGCGTCAGACTGAGTCCATTCAGATGCTGCAGGGCCAGCTGGAGAACATGACTCAGCTAGTGCTCAACCTGTCCGTCAGAGTCAGCCAGCTGCAGAATGAGGTATATACAAGGCTCCAGGCTCAAAGCCTTCATCTTTAATCAGCTTTTTTCACCCTGATGTCAAACTCAGTATATTAAGTCTCATCCTGAATCCAAGTAATTGGGATGAACTGGTACCTTAACCTTGAAAACACACAAATTTCATTCTAGTAATTCCTCAATCCCATTTTTTAAACTGTATTTCTGAATACAATGTTATCAATAATCTGCTTTTTAGGTTTCAGACCATCAGTTGTACTTGCTGCTGTCTCTTGGGTTATGTGTGTTACTCGGGCTGCTGCTGTTCGCCAAACGCCGCTGCATCTCCACTATCCCTCCAACCCCAGAACCAGAGCCACCTTTACCTAAGAGCTACTGCCAGCCTGAAAGGTAGAAAGACAATCACACACTGCACCTTTCTGCAAAAATACAAATGCTATCTTGATAACAAAAAACAGCAGAATATAATGAAACATATGATTTAAAAAGTAGAAAATGTGTTAGTGGGTGGATGTGAAGAAGCACTGAGGGGGATCTCAAAATAGGGCTATTACCGAGTACAGGCAGAGGTTAAGGTGCTTTGAATGGCTCCAACTCTCTACGCCAGAGGAGAACATTCAAGGAATCTTAAGTGATGACACATCTGTGACTCATGTCATAATTAATGTTCTACATGCAGTCTTTCTCCTCAACCATTACTCTCTCTCCTAACAGGCAGTTCTCCTCCTGTGATGAGGCCGGCTTGAAGAGGAGTGCATCGTATCCACTCATACACTCTGAGTCATTCCAGTTAGACGAAGGTACGGTTCATGAGTGCTATTAAAGTGATAATACTAACCTGCTTCAAGGCTCTTTTAGTTTGTCTTTCAGAAGAAGCTAATACAGAACAAAACAATTCTAACTTTAGTAATTAAACTCGTTTTTCTCACAGACCCTGAAAACCTTCACTCAGAGGAGACTCAGAGTCTCTGTCCGGCAAACAGAAAGGTGTGTGTTACACTGCAGAATATGTGTGTTTGAAATAGTGTCTTTTATTGTGAAACTCTTCTTAATGCTCATTCTTTCTCCACAACAGAGGAGACGCCGTAGGCTGAAGCCCGTAGAGAGAGTGGAGACTCTAAAACCGTCTTTGAATGCTGCCCCTGAACTGTGTAATGGAGCCGTTATATGCAATGGTCTTCCTGTCGCCACAAACCTTCTGCCCCTCTCTCACCGGTTACTTCAGCCCCTGTTCAGAGACTCACCGTCAGAGGGCAGCTCGGAGGGATCCTCACATTCAGACGACCCCTCCTTCTGTGGAATAACCACAGCTTGTCCCAGAATCTGTGACGGGCTTCCTCCACCCAAGACCCGGGCAGAGAAACGGGCTTTAAGACGCAGGCGTCCTAAACCCAGCTGTGCTGTGGTAGACTTTCTTCAGGCCCCGAGGAGGGACAAGTGTGAATCGTTGCCCATCTCCACCATACAGGACCTGATGAACAGGAAAACGGAGCAAAGCTCTGGGACATTTGGAGTGAACGTTGCCCTCTCAGGTCCTGTTTGACATTTGACATCTCCACTTCTGACTGACTGCTCTCTCTTTGAAAAAGAGGATGGATGTTTATTTCTGTAGCGACTGGCAGCTTTGAGCGCGCACGAGACAATTTCTCCACTCTAAAAGGAGTTTTTTTTTTCTGTTCATGTTCTGTTTGTTTATATTTGTTACACTTTGGATCAACAAAATGTCTTCCAAGCTTTCCATTAAAGCTTTCCTCTTTTGTTTTGATTCATTGGCTGTGATTTCTGAACCTACACGTTGAACAAAAGTATTCAATCGTTTCATTTCATACAAGCTGAACAGTAACTCTGAATACAAAATCCATTTTTGAGTCATTTCCCATTTCTGACAATCTGACATATTTTTCTGTTTTCTCTTCCTGTTCGCTTTAGCTCATAAAAAGTCAGCTCTGACCTTTAGATAAACCTGCTGTCAGGATGTTGCCTCACAGTGTCAAAGATAAGGTCAGTTCATCTTTAAAATTAAATCAGTGAAACTGTTACCTACATACATTACATTACATACATTTGATGAGTGAGGATCAGAAGCCTTTAGTTGTTTTCTTTTTATTTAACCTTTATTTTACCAGGAATAGTGCCATTGAGATACAAAATCTCTTCTACAAGGGAGTCCTGGCCAAGACAGCAGCATAACAAGTTTCACAAATGGAACAGGACAAAACATACAGTGACAAGTAACTATTACATTGACTTATAAGTTAGCTGTGTTAAGCTCTTAAGCATGTGCACAAGCTGATCAGATGATCCTTTATCCTAGTTTTAAAATCCTCCAATCGAATTAAACAATCCAGTTTCAGGTGACCCTGAAGCTCAAACTAAGATGAGGAAGCAAAGACATTAAAAGCGTTTTTACCAAAGACGGAGCGAGTCAGAGGAATGACAAAAATAAATTGTCCATGGGACCGAAGATGACAGCCACTGACAACTTTAGGAATCAATAAGGAGCATAAATAAGATGGCAGCTCCTGTAGTATGGCCTTATAGAGAAAGATATACCAATGTACTGCTGTTTTGTCATATTTAACCTGGAAGCGAGACAGAGGCAAAAGAGTGGATCATATTCAGGTCTATTTCAAGTTTTTCATTCTCCAAAAAGAAAAACGGTCTCAAAGAAGGAAGGATTTAAGTCTTGCAATGTAGATGTCAGTATGTTTTATATTGCACCCGAGGTAAAACTTTAATGTAAAAGCTTTAAGACTTCAGTAGTTGCTTAACTTACTAAAGGAGACAATTTTATGCAATATGTTGTGAAATATAATTACTCATAATGCCATTTCCTGTGTCTGCCTTTAGCCTTTGACATGCTTCGGCTTTAAAATGTCAAATTCTTCCCTCTGGTTGCTGCATTTTTCATTAATGTGAAGCCTGATTGGTTGGTGTGAGTCACAGTCCTGCAATTACAAAATAACTGTGCACACATGAACTGGAAATTACTTTTCCACCCTTTCCTACAGCAGAATGAAGCTTAATTCTAATCCCAAGTGACCCCACAAATGCTATGGAGGGATAAATTAAATCACGGCCGGGATGGATTTTAGCTCAGCCCTTCTTGGAGCTGTGAGTCTCCACTCTACTGAAGTACCTCGAGCAGACCTGTGAGCCCCTCCTACCGGCCTCGGGGGAGATGTACTGTAACTGACCCTGAGCCCTGAGCACTGGAGGAGAATAATGTTTCCCTGCTGGCCACGAGAGAGAATCTCCCCGGTGAGATAACAAACCAGTGTTACTAAAAGGTAACAGCAGCAGCTTAGGTTTTGCTGCTGTGTAGCGCCAATCAATGTTTTCTGCTTGTGCAGTTTGTGTACTGCCGGGATCCAGATTCAGCAGGATTTCTGTGCAGGAATATGAGCAAAGCATCTGATGATGGTGAAAAATGTGGTTTGGTATAAAAATCCAGCAAAGTACAGAGTCAACTATGGAAAAGATGGAGCAAGCAAAAGGCAGATTTTCCTGATGAGGTCACTGATTATGGTTTGAAAGAAGGCTGTTGTATGCACATGGTGGTGCATTTAAGTACTATTGAGGTAACAGCATCAACAACAAAAAAAGGGCATACACACAATTTACTTCATCAATCAATCAAATTCATGTAGCACCAAATAATGGAAGTAATGTAAGAAAAATTACATTCATTTCAGAGACTCTACATTTATCTACCATGAGCAAACAATTTGCAATTTTAGGCTGAGAATATGTAATAGAGAAACAAACAAAGAGAGATGAATGGAGAGAGACAGCAACAATATATATAACAGACTAATGGCTACAATTCAAGAATAGTAAAAAGTATGATTAATTTTAAGCAGGGACAGAATTTACAGTACTTCGTGCCACACAATATTTTAAATATCAAATCTCTCCAACACCTGGATCTTGGTCAGATAAAAAGTTTCACAGTTCAAACATTTTTTAGCATGGATCAGTGCAGTGCTGCTGTTTTATGCTCATAAAAAAAAACTGACATCTTTATTCAATAATAACTTACAGATAATTCCTGTGATTGATTTTATTGTTCAAACTGTTCATTTTGCAGATTACTTTAACCATTAAAAATGTTCAAATTTAAAAACCCTAATTCCCCAAAAGTTGGGACACTGTGTAAAACAGTACTTAAAAACAGATTTTGATGGTTTGCTAATAATTTAAACACTAAATTCAATTAAAAATTGTACAAAGAAAACAAATCAGATGTAAAATTTAATTTGATGCCAGAAAAATGTTTCAGTGACGTGACAGGGACAGCAAAACACTGGAAAAGCTGTGTAATGCTAAAACACACCTGGAGGAACATCTCCCAACTAATCACCTTGTAACAGGAAAGTAACATGACTGGGTATAAAGGGGGCACTACGGAGAGGCTGAGACTCTCAGATGTAAAAATGGGAAGAAGTTCATCCCCCTGTATGAGGCTGCGTGTACATAGTTTCTGAATATTTTTCCTCAATGTGAAATTGAGCAGAATTTGAAATGAACAAATACTGATACTGAATGACTGTGATCTTCTGGCCCTCAGACTGCACTGCATTATAAACAGACATGACTCTGTAGTGGAAACCACTGCATGGGCTCAAAATCCTTCCAAGAGTGTATTGTCTCTGATCACAGTTTGTCACTGCATCCTTAAATGCAGGTTTAAACTGAACTATGCAAAAAGGAAACCATATATAAAAATGATCCAGAAACACTGGCAACTTCTCTGGATCGTAGCTCTCTTCAGATGGACCGAAGAGAAGTGGAAAACTGTCCTGTGGTCTGACAAATGTGATAGTCTTCTTGGTGGTCCCTTGCACAAAAGAAGAGAGGGACCATCCCGCTTAATATCAGTGCACAGTTCAAAAGTTGGTGTTCATGATGGTATAGGGTTAAAGAGAAGCTTATACAACAACATTTCACTTTTGAAACTCTAGAAACTGGTCTCCTCGGTTCCCAAACGTAAAAGAAGAGGTGCTGCAACCTATAGGCAAACATGTCCCTGTCCCAACTGTTTGAACATGTTGCTGGCATCAAATTTAACATGAACATATATTTTTCATAACACAACAAAACAACAAATAAATAGTTTAGCAAACCATTACAATGTTTATCAACCTTTCACACAGAGTCCAAACTATTTTGGAAATTGGGTTGTTGGTGAATTTGGGCACAGTTGGATTACGTGTTTGTCTCAGCGGTCAAAGTGTGCACCCCATGTACAGAGGTTAGAGTCCTCATCAAACTTAAGCTTGGCCTCAGCCCCCTTTGCTGCACTTGTTTTCCTGCTCTCTACTCCCCACATTTTATATCTGTCTCCAGCTATCCTTTCTAATGAAGGACAACAAATCCCAAATACTAAAAAAAAAAAAGCTTCTGAAATCAGACACATTTTAAAACATACTCACATCACACAATGTAGCAGCAAAACAGATGAAGAGACAGGGACACATTTACAAATACCCTCAATGTGTTTATGAGACAGCATATTTGGAAAGACAGACAGACAGACAATGAACTCATCTCTGCAGGTAACGGCAGACTGAATCTCTGTGACCTCTCTTATGTAAGTGTTGAGGTCATCTCTCCAGCAGGGGGCAGTCTAATCTTTGGGTTAAATCCCATTGTATGACTTTTTTTTTAATCTACCATCACCATCATTTTCCATGTGATGAGTCATTACTCAGGATGGAGGTAAATTAGTTCAAGGGCTGTTGCTGCTCTCAAACAAGAAAACTCATTTGCTTTTGTCTGATTTGTGCCACTGAAACGGCTCTCCTTGTTATCCCGTTTGTGTTCTGTGATTAAAATGTTCTTATTTGGCTCTAAAATATTAAATATTTAAAACCAAGCCTGCTCCCTTTTTGTTGTTGTAGTGTACACATGAAGGAGAACAGAACACTCACTGCTATGTGTGTGAAGACAGCATCTTTAAATGCGTGCCCATGACCAAAAGCATGTATCATATGGCTCCAGCTGTGTTTTTTAAGTCAAAAACTGGATTAATTCCATTACTTTCATACATTCTGTCTCTTGCTGGCTGTGGTCAGGCCCGGTCAGAGCGGTGGTGGATGTGAGAAATTAGGTTAAAACCTCTTTATTCATGTGACCCGGTTGGGTAGCAGGAGCCTTTCAGAGATAAGCGTGCCTGATGCTCTTTTTTCCCCCTTCATTTTGTTAACAGAATTCCTGGGTTTCTCTTTGCCCTGCCTCGTTCCAAAGATTATCTGTAAATGCAGGCCTGCAATCCTCTTTTCCCTGGCACTCTCTTTTTTTTATCCCTGGTCTGTTATGGACTGAATATTCTTACTGTGCTGTTGTATCTGTATGTTTTATTCTTGTGTACAGGTGTCTGCTCCATGCTGACTGTTGGCTAGCTCACTCTTCTGCCTGAGTCGTTCTAAAAATGGTAGAAATGGAGTCCTAACGCTTAGAAGAAACTATCTTCTATCATTTAAATGACTTTTTTAATGTACATTCCTCATCAATTGTACACATGAAAGTCAGTTCACTTATCACAAAGGTACTCATTAACCTGTGACAGTTATGTGATGTCTTTTATTTCTCTGGAAAGAGCTTTTTTGATGTGTCCTCACAGTGAAAATGAGGCCTTGTGTTATTCTCTCAATTCCACCATTGGTGATAAATACTGGAAACACTAAAATAACACTGACTGGATTATCTCAATCACAATGACTATTCCAGAAAAAAAATCTCGCCTGGCTCTGATGGCACTTGATCAGAATTTTATCTCTTTCTGTGCAAACCTTGGTTCCCCGTCGCTTGAAATGTTTCAAGCCCTTGAATGTTTGAAAGCCCTTTAGGAGGACTCTTTTTTAACAGCTATATTTAAACAGCTGTTATTTCACTTCTCTGGAAAATTTTCCACACAGTGTAGGAGCTATGAAGATATATATATATATATCTATATATATATAGATATATATATACTGAATGCAATGCTCTAAATGAACATAATACGTTTGGATCATAGACTGTATGAATGATGGATGTAGTATCTGTAACGTCACCGATCTTTCTCTGAAGCGCTGTTTAGAAACCGATTGTCGGCGGGAGCCATCTTGGAAATGCTGAAGTCAACCTAACTGATGACAAGCTAATGTGAGGTAAAAAGGCGGGCTTTGAGCCTCCTAGCCAACAGCTACAGTGCTCCCCATCTGTCAATTGCTGAGTTATGAACCCCCCCCCCCCCCCCCCCCCCCCCTTCCGTACCGTGTGCCGATCTAGAAATGAGTTATCCAGACTACACTCGTCTTTTGTACCAGGCTGTAAACATGTTTATTTCTGCTATAAAGATCAACATTTTTTAATTGGTGTGTGTGTGGTTTAGGGTACTTCCAGAGCCAGCCTCAAGTGGACACTCGAAGAACTGCAGTTTATAACACTTCCGCAGTGGCTTCAATTCTCACGGCCAGAGTTTGCGGCTTGGTTCTGAGTCACTGAGAAAAAGTGAACAGAAAACTGAGCAAGTCTGGAAACAGGAGAGCCGACTATCAAAGGGCCCACTGTTATCAAGCGTTTTGGTAGAGTATTGCTGTGCAACACGGACACATCGATGTACAAGTATGTGGTGCTCACGTCTGCTTGACTGCTGTGTAGGGTCATGGCAGAAATATAAAACAGGTTAAGTGTGAAAAGAAAATGGCTAGAACCTTGATTGACACCCACGTCAATCCATCCATGAACAAACACTAGGAAACACATGGGCAAGAAAAAAGTCCTTCTAACAGGCAGAAACCTCAAGCAGAACCACACTCAAGTTAAAAGCCGTCTGCCAGATTCTGGTATATTTTCTTCTCTGAGGATGAAGCCTCATGCTATGGGTTGCATTCCTCTGTAAAATGTGAATGACTTAAGCAAAGAAAGAAAGTACTCTCATAAGCTCCAATTTTATAGATAACACCCCTTTGATGGTATTCTCCATTGGTAAACAATACTTTGAAGAAATGTTTCATATCATCTGAATTTTAGTTTATTGTACTTGTAAATTCTTTGAACTCTGAACACTAGGGGGGTCAGAGAGGGGTGAAGATGCAGCTGCACTGTAATGTTTTACTTTTGTCTCAGTGCAGTCAGTGGCAACTACATAGTCAACCTGTCATTTGTATGTGTGGGCTTGTGAGTGTGTTTACGCACATGTGTGAACATAGGTGTAAGAGATAGACAGTATTTGCTTGCCTTGTGATTTTTAAACTGTTTTATGACTGCAGTGTCAAAAATGACCTGATGTGCGATCGTTGAACCCTGTTGATGTACACCTCACATGGAGAAAAGAAAGAAAGACATTGTTTCACATTGAGTCATAAATTTCAAGTAAAAAAAAAAAAGGTCAACAGGTGTTTCTGTCTGCTGTTGAGCATGGCGGCAGACCGGTCATCTTTGACCCATAAGACAACACAAGGGACAATTTAGCTAATAGCACTGATATTACACTGATGATAATTGTATAGAGTTGAAGTTAATCAAGTGGAGAATTAACATGAACATTAACGATAATGATCATTTCAGTGAGACCTGACATCAGGTCAGGTGTCTTTGAGACATGGAAGTTCAAAAACTCCTGGGTAGAGTTAAGAGTGAGAGAAAGAGAGTGAGAGTGAGAGTGAGAGAGAGAGAGAGAGAGAGAGAGAGAGAGAGAGAGAGAGAGAGAGAGAGAGAGGGAAACTCGAGAGTCTAAATGTATATCAGGCTCTCCAGCTTCAAATTCCCCCACTGTTTTATCTGCTGACTCAGATAAGGCATTTGATGGACAGGAGTGTTTTCTTCAGCCAACATCAACTGGCATGAGATTTGGACATTTTTAAATATGTTGAGTAAGGGATAATGTATGGTTAGCAGGTAGTTATTGGAAATAGAATCCCAACAGGCTGGACTAGACCTTGACGCGAACACTGCTGTTATCCTCACCACCGCTCATGATTTAAGTTTGTTTGTAGTGATCAGTAACTTCAAGGTTCTCTCACCTGTTCCGTTCATTGCTAGGAACATCTTACGGTCTATGGTGTCAACAAGCAGAACCAAAATGTGAAGGAACTCTTTTCTGCGGATTGATTTGACATGACGTGTGATCAGTTTGCCTCTGGTGTTGCTCATATTAGTGAAAGTTAACAAACGTTGTTAAGGGATTGTCAAGGAGTTTTGACCAATCAGAATCAAGCATCTTACACCACCGGAAGATCATTAAGAAAGACAGTTAATAAATGTGCTATAAAAACCCCATCCGCTCAAATATTAACTGTTTCTCGCCCAAGTTTTCAATTTGCCGAGGATCATTTGCCTTTTGAGTCATCACTGGAAGGCCATAGCACAAAACTTCCAGAATAGTGAGGAATACATGGAATATTATTTCACAGTATGCAGACGATAACTTGTTATACTGAAATATTTCAATGTGTGATCTGCCCACAGCTATTCATATGTTTTACTTAATTCACCAAATGTATACACAGGACACTTTTTTTTTTGGTCAGTTCTTGGTGGAGCTCTTGCAACCAAATGTTCTGTGAGGTACTGGTGGTCAAGACCAACAGCGATTGAGGGGGTACCTTACAATTTTTTCAGGCTTTCCTCAGGAGATTCCAGTAGGTCCAGAAAGACAATGCAACTTTTTTGGACTCATGAAAAATAGAGACTATTCCTGTTTTCTTTATTTTACTGCATCTCCCCAACAAAGTGATTGATGCTCTCAGAGGCAGTGTCTAGAATATATTCCAATCCCATGCCTATTATGGTCATACAATTCTAGTGAACTGTAAGAAGTGAAACTTGGATAATGTGGAATCCTGTCCCAAAGACGGGTGCTGTAGCTTTCAAGGCTGGGTTCATTTTGTAGCTCATCTTGACTTTGGATTTATAGAAGATTAATGTGTGCACATGTCAGGATGGGGCCAGTTGATTTTTTTACTCAATTATCAAAACTTTCCTTCTGATTGGCTCCCTCACTTGGCTTTCCTTCCTCGATGCTAATGTACCGTGTGGTCTCAATGTTTGTGATTTACAGACAGTGGGACTTTCCACCTCTGCTCAGGTTTTGCACCCTTGTCTCCCACATGTGCTGTTAGTTTGCTGCTTATTTTTTTTCTCACATAGATGGGTCAGAGGCTTTTTTCTATCGATTTGTCCATCTCTGCCTTTTTCTCAAGTCTTATTCTAATTTTAGCCTGTCTGACCATCTCCAGCTCCTACAGTCATTCCTTATATATATATATATATGTATATATATATATATTTATATATATATATGAATATATATATATATATATATATATATATATATATATATATATAGTACAGAAATACAGACACCCCACAGCTCTGACTGGATGTGTCTTCTTCTCTCTCCT
The DNA here is from genome assembly GCF_009762535.1 of Notolabrus celidotus. Taxonomy (NCBI): domain Eukaryota; kingdom Metazoa; phylum Chordata; class Actinopteri; order Labriformes; family Labridae; genus Notolabrus; species Notolabrus celidotus. The sequence goes on from NC_048286.1 coordinate 25,409,245, forward strand.
GAATGTTTATCCTCTGCAATTTATTCCCCTGTTTTGCTCTTCAGTCATCTTCCTCACATGTTCAGTGCTGTGGGAGAAAAACACATGAATAAGTAGCCAGTTGTGTGAGGGTGAATTTCACGACCACCACTAATGTCAGACAATACTTTTCTTTTTATTCTCCCTTATCGTAGTTCATATAGCTCTACTTTTTGTTGTATATGGTGTTTATGCTGTATGTGTGTGGTTTCCCTCATTCTCATATCACTACTATTTCCCCTATGCAAGGTTATTACCATACACAAAACACAGCTAATGTAAAGATACATGTCAGTCAGGGGCAGCTGGTGCATTTCCTCCTCCGAGGGCTGTAACAAAAACCCAAATGTACATATTCCATATATGGTCCAGTATCTGTATTTGGTGAGCTGAGTGAATAACCTCGTAAAATCAAACATTACCTGCATGCTTTTAGTGTCATGTCTTGTCTTTTATGGGAAGTTGCACCTTTTATTTTAGTCTTGTATGCATGTTTGTGATGTCCACTTTTATTTTGTAGTCACGTCTGTCCTCTCGTTTCAGGCAACTACACTCCCTGCCCTGGTGTTTCCCCACTGTGGTGATTGTCGTCCCCGCCCCTCATTGTTTCCACCTGTGTCCCATTACCTCATGTACTGTATATAAGTCTGCGTCTCCCATAGCCTTGTGCAACATTGTCGTGTCTTGTACGGTCGTAGTCCATGTTGTCAAGTCTTTCTGTCTCGGCCTGTGAGATTTGTCTCTCAAGATGGCGGTGCGCACAGGTGCGGCAGCTCTTTCTCTCCAGTCTGGTGCTCATGATTACAGGCCTGTCGCACTTACACCTGTGATCATGAAGTGCTTTGAGAGGCTAATCGCAAACCACATCAAGGACACACTTCCCGCCACATTGAACCCCCACCAGTTCGCCTATAGAGCAAACCGCTCTACTGAGGACGCCATCGCTGCAGCTCTTCACACTGCACTGAGCCACCTGGAACACCAGGGGAATTATGTGAGGATGCTTTTTGTTGACTACAGCTCGGCCTTCAATACAATAATCCTGGACATTTTAACTGGCAAGCTCTCCCACCTCGGTCTCTCCCCTTCCATCTGCTGTTGGATTAAGGACTTCCTGTCTGACCGCCCACAAACTGTCAGACTCGGGCCCCACCTCTCCCCCACCATCACACTCAACACTGGCTCCCCGCAAGGATGTGTACTGAGTCCCCTCCTGTATTCTCTGTATACATACGACTGCACACCAACCCATCTCTCTAACTCCATCATCAAATTTGCTGTTGATACCACTGTGGTCGGGCTCATCTCAGGCGGAGATGAATCGGCCTACAGAGATGTTGGAAAACTTTCGGCGTGGTGTTCTGTGATCAACCTCTCACTGAACACCACAAAAACAAAAGAACTCATTATGGACTTCCAAAAACGCAGCATGGACCCGGCTCCACTGATCATCAATGGAGAGCATTCTTGGGTACTGCATCACTGTGTGGTACGCTGATTGCACAGTAGCAGAAAGGAGAGCTCTGCAGAGAGTGATCAGCACGGCACAGAAGATCACTGGCTGCTATCTGCTCTCCCTGGACAACATTGCCAGCTCTCGCTACCTCAGCAGGGCTACAAACATTGTTAAGGACTCGTCCCACCCCGGTCCCCACATAATCAACCTGTTGCCCTCAGGACGGCGCTACAGGGCTCACAGATCCAGGACCAATAGACTCAGAGACAGCTTTTTCCCTAGAGCCATCAACGCTCTGAACACTCACCATAAAACACACTGACTACACGCTTCCTTCCGTGCAATAAAATCAATGTGCAATATTCTGCCCCCCCCCTCCCCACCCAACGTGCAATACTCACTGTAAATACTCTATAACTTAATACTATTTATTTTTAGTCATTTCTTTAAAAAAAAAAAGTTTTTATTATCAGAACACTGTTGCTCTTGCTGCTATTGTTGTTTTATGTATATATGTATGCATGCACCAACGGAGCTGTGCACCTAATTTCATTGTATGCAAGTCACGCATTGACAATAAAGGCATTCTATTCTATTCTATTCTTTATAGGTTTTCCAACACTGGTGTGATTTTTTCCTTTCTGTCTTTAGAGTTTTTCCAGCGTTGCTGTGAATTTTTGTCTGTACTTTTATTTTAATTACTCTCATAAAGAGCCTTTCTTTGTGACTGAGTCGTGCGTTTGGGTCTTTGTGCCTGTTCCTGTCAATTTGCCAAACCTTCTCAGTAAGCTAGCCCCTTGAAATGGACCGGTTTATGGAAATACTGAAGCTTTTACTAGTTGACATGTTAGAGCTGTTGCTGCTCACTAATTGACTAGTAAAGGTTTGAGACTTCAACTAGTTAACGAGTGCCGTAAAAGATTGAACTAGTGCAGGAAACCAGCGCTTGATATCAGGGGTATGGAATAAATGCTCAAATGGCTTTCCAAACCAGCTAATCAGGTCCAAGCACTTTAACTCTCAGCTTCTCCTACTAAAAGCTCCTCTCAACTCCTGAAAGAGGAGAAAGTGCACATTTGTAACTCAAAACAAGCATTAGTAGAGCAGACAAGAAATACGTTTCCAGTCGGTAACTTAAGACACAAAGAACATCTTTATTGTAGATTTGTATTTTTATTTCAATTTTTTATGTACTGAAATGTTGAAAGGAGTATAAGTTTAACTCTTACTCACTGTCGAAAGAGTTTTTGCCAATTCAGACTATGGGCCTGCAGATCTCAAATAACGAGCGCTATATTGCC